>NC_065919.1:18876660-19213336 GCF_024586455.1 Bactrocera neohumeralis
TGGAACAATGGTTCTGTGGCCGACAGTTTCAATGGCAAAGTCTACATATTAACCGTCCGATCAAGGGTTGAAATAGGAGAATGAGCGCACTTCTTTTATAGTAATCCATATTATGAAGATAGCTTCAAACTGACTGATTACAATTCCGTCTTCCGTCTCGCGTGAACTTCTACACATAACTCCATCCTCCATCAAAGCTCCGTCAAGATCGAGAAGGACCTCTTCAAGCCGTTCGATACCAAACGACACTTCAGACAAGGCGATTCCCTATTGTGCGACTTCTTCAATCTGTTGCTGGAGACAATAAATCGAGCTGCAGAGCTGAATCGAGCAAGTACTATCTTCTTTAATTATAAGCCTCAATAACCGCACCGTTAGTTCCACTTTTTTACTTAATGGAGAAAGAAGCGAAGCAAATGGATTTAGTTGTCAACGAGGCCAAGTTCAGCAAATTAAGAGACAGCGGCTGAGCTGGCTAAGTCATGTCGTCCGAATGGATGAAAACGTTCCAGCTCTGAAAGTATTCGACGCAGTACCCGTTGAGAAGCAGAGAAAGAGGAAGATCTCTACTCCGTTGGAAAGACCAGGTGGAGAAGGACCTGGCTTCACTTGGAATCTTAAAATGGCACCATATAGCGAAAAGGAAGAACGACTGGCGCGTTGTTGAAAACTGGGCTATAACCGCTTAAGCGATGCTTTGTCAGTAAAGAAGAAGAAGATATGTGAACATTCGCTTTGTTCGCCCGATTAGTTAAATGCGATGCTTCTTAAAGCCAAAATATACTGAGAGGTTCCAGATAATCCTTAGTGCGGCAAACTCTATATGTGTAAGGTTTCAGTTTTTGCTTTAACTGAAACCTAAAGTCAAGTACATCAATTAGAAATCTGTTGGTTGAAACAGTCATATAAACCCATCAGTTTTTTTGGCGACGGATATTAACCCATTTACAACCATTGTACTCGCTTGCGTACAGAAAATCAGTCAAGTTTAGGCATGTGGCGTAACTCAATGCTAAGTATTTGCACACAAATTTTTGATCATATGCGTAGTTTTATTCCTAGAAACAACAAAAAAAATACATTCGCTTTACGCGAATTCATAACGGCACTTTTTGTGGCGTCAACTTCTGTGCGGTTTTTTCATATTGTGTGATTTTGTGTCTTTAGTCATTATTTTGCTGTTGATGAGTTATTATCTGTGAATTTTTAGTTTTAAAATTGTGTGTTGTGTGAGATAAGACTAAAGAGATCAATTTTACAAAAAAAAACCCATTTGAAAAACCTATTCTTATTTGAGGTATGTGCCTTTTAAAAGTTGTGTACCCGCTTAGGTACAATGGCAAAATGTGTAGGTGAAATAAAAAATTGTATCTTTTGGTTAGGATGGCTATTTCCACTTCGTGTTTTTATGGAAAGAGATATAAACAACTTTCACAGGCTTTAGCTGACATCGCGGATGATGATGAGGCAGATGACGTCGATATCGTTATGATTCCTCCTGTTGTCGATGTCAATACTGACGAAGAGGAAGGTGATGAAGATAACATAAATGAAATAAACTTGCCTGGCGACGTTGCTGGATGCGTTGAAGTATTCAATAACAGCATAAACTTTGACAGCGAAGATGAAATACCGCTTGCCCAGCTACAAAGAATGGGTGCTGAAATACGTTCTGTAAGCCCTATTTGGAACAACGAAGCATGCAACTTGACAATGGATTCGACTACTATATATATAGAAAAATGAAAATGGATTTGGATGGTAGAAGTCCCGTTGACGTATTTGAGACACTGTTTGATAAAGCCGTAGGAGCAACGAGAGAAAATAGAACTAAAAAATGTCCTTTGAATCCAAAAAAATATTTCCAAAAACAAGCAAGAGGATATTTCAAGATCAAATACGACCACAATAATAAAATATTATCTGCCATAAACGAATCAGGTGGATTTGCGAGCTATGTGGTACTGCTTTGTGCGTGGAACGCGACTGTTTTAAAATAGCCCACTCATAAATATTTTATACACTTTTGACCATTGTACTCGTGTGGGTACAGCAAAATTTTCGTATACGTAAGAAAAAAAAAAAAAAAAATTTTTTGTTCATCTCTGCGATGGTATAAATCAATAAAAAACTGAAAATTTTAAATAAACTTATTTTTTGACTCCTTGGTTGTAAATGGGTTAAGAGAATAATATACTATTCATTAGAGTGATTAAAAAAAAAAATTTTTTTTTCGTTTGGTACTCGGAAAAATAGGTTCCTAGACACCTCTAAGAAAGCTTCTCCAAACATGAGTTTTTAATTGTAACGGGAAGGTCCTCCTACATACAGTTTTCTATTTTTTCTTATTATAAGATAGAAAAATTTATATCTCGCTTCCAACTACTTAAAAAAATATATTGTTCCTTAGATTTTGTAGGAAATTAAATGCTCTACAAAAAAGGTCTATTAAGATTTTTTCGTAAACCCAAACGTTTAAAAGATATTAACAATTAAAGTTTGATTATTTTTGGGACAATTTTTTATTTCTAATGATATAACTCAATGAAAAAAAATTATTATGAATGATGAAACTCATAATTTTGTAGGAAATTTACAGCTCTATAAAAATGGTCTCTTATGATTTTTCGATTAAGTTAAGCGTTTACGAGATATTCATCGTCAAACATCAATGCATATTAGGGTGGATCAAAAAAAAAATTTTTTTTTCGTTTGGTACTCTGAAAAATAGGTTCCCAGACACCTCTAAGAAAGCCCTTCCAAAAGTCTATTCATAATAATTTTTTTTTCATTGAGTTATAAAATTCATAAGAAATAAAAAATTTTCCCAAAAATAAACAAACTTTAACTGTTAATATCTTTTAAACGTTTGGGTTTACGAAAAAATCATACCTTTTTTGTAGAGCATTCAATTTCCTACAAAATCTAAGGAACAATATATTTTTTCAAGTAGTTGGAAGCGAGATATAAATTTTTCTATCAGATAATAAGAAAAAATAGAAAACTGTTTGTAGGAGGATCTTCCCGTTACAATTAAAAACTCATGTTTGGAGAGGCTTTCTTAGAGGTGTCTAGGAACCTAATTTTCCGAGTACCAAAGTGCCACTTTAAAATCACTTTGTCTACTGAGAAAAGTCTTGGAGGATGAAAGCTGAACATGTGCCAAGATTTGGGCACCATAAAATACAAAAAATTATACTCGTCTAATTTTTGTCCTCCGAAAGCTTTATATTATATGTGAATATGATGCTTCTTCAAGGCGCAATATATTTGGAGCTTCCAGCTTGTCCTTAGAGAGGCAAACTCTGTGCATGAAAGGTTTCAGTTTTCATATCTAACGCACCAAATTCTCTTATGATATATAAATATGAAAAGAAAAGTGTATTGTTGATACTTTTGATCAACATGCGATCAGCTCGAAATCAGCTTGCTCAAGGAGAAGAGCCTGAGTGGATGTAAACTGAAGATACATCAATATCAAACCACCATCAACACACAAAATATTGTACTTGTCTATTTTGGGTCTTTAGAAAGCTGCATATTTCATAGTGCTTAGCATCTCAGTGGGTCCGCAAGCATATTTGTAAGTTCTATAACGGATCTTCTTTCAAAATATGCTTCTCACACTAAGCCTCGAACAAGCCTTGGAATTCCGCTCAGCAACGCATGCATATCAACGCAGAGGCATATAAGTATAAGAATCTATATTATAAAATATATTATATGTAAGTTTGTAACTATGTTTGTATGTATGTGTATAAGTACAACGGTTGCTTATTGAAAGCAAAAAGAATGGCAGCAGAAGAAGAATCATAAAGGCATCAACAGTTTATCTCGAAGCATGCAAAGTAAATGAGGTTGGCGGCGGGTTAAGCACGCGGCTGCATTCAAGCGAAAACTTCTGCGCACACATGCAAACTTAAACAAATACTACTACACACATGCATGACACTACCACTGTATATATGCATATGTGTGTGTGTGTGTGTATGTATGTGTTTGCTGGCTTATAACATGAAAAGTGAAATTCATTATTAGAAAAGTTGCACATTTTTTTCGTTTAAGTTAAATAAATAAATTCTCACTTGTGGTTTCTTTTTAATTCTCCCGTTCGTTCGTTCGTTCTTTTTTCGTTCTTCCTTTATTCCGCTTTTGTTGTTTTTCTTTCGCTTTTGCACAAATGACCTACTTTCAATGCAGAAGCGGGACAAACACACCGACCACCATGCATCCACGCACACACACATACATACGGCTGATTCTCCGTTATAACTGCAACATTTGTTCGAATGATTCTGCGGCGCGCGGCCACTTGGCGTTCGGGGCGCGTCTCCCGTGCGCATTTGGCTGGCGTACGCGTGCAGCTGGAAAATTTCTATTGTTGCTAAAGTGTGTGAATTTGCTGCTGGCTCTCTCGTTGTTCTTGTTGTATGTTGTTTTTAGTCTACAACAAAAACAAAACCGTCACGTTTGCAGAAAATTGCAATAAGCGAGTTCTTTTGTTATTTATAGCTGATTTTAATAAAACTGTTTGCCAGTTATTTATTGTATGTCTCCCCATGTGTGTGCGTGTATGTATGTGTGTTTATGTGTAATGCGCTGAGCGATTGCGTTAACCTAATTTCTAGCATCTTGCTCCTCCGTTCAGGCTCTTTGATGCTGTTGGCGCGCAGGATTGGCAAGTGTCAAGGTGAGTTTAACGGCTCAGGTGTGTTTATGTGTTTGTTTGTATGCATATACATATCTACATATATTGAAACGGTGGTAGTCAATTGGCTTCTCACTAAGTTGAGGCGTTTGTGGTATTATTAAAATAAGCCGCTTTGGTGGTTGCGCCAATATAAACATTCAGAATGTTGGAAAAGGTTTTCGGTGATAATTTTTTGTCGCGAGCAAGGGTTTTTGATTGGTACAAATTACTCAAAGAGGGTCGAGAACGTGTTGAGGACGAACCATGTCCAGGACGGCCATCAATGTCAACTGATGACCAGCACGTCAATAAAGTGGTGCTCGAGAATCGACGATTAACAGTCAGAGATCTTACTGCCAACGTTGGAATATCGGGAGGATCGGTGAAAACCATTTCGAAAGATTATTTGGGCCTAAGCAAAGTGAAGGCACGATTGGTTCCAAAATCACTTTTTTTTTTGAAAACTGCGTCGCGCTAACGTCAGCGAAACAATGCTTTCCGACTACCAGGATGTCATGAAACGTATTATTACTGGCTATGAGTCTTGGATCTATGCTTACGACCCGGAACAGACGGGAATCAGCGGCGAACTCAGAGGGGGATATTCTTCTTCTTCTTAATTGGCGTATACACCGCTTACGCGATTATAGCCGAGTCAACAACGGCGCGCCAGTCGCTTCTTCTGTTCGCTACGTGGCGCCAATTGGATATTCCAAGCGTAGCCAGGTCCTTCTCCACCTGGTCCTTCCAACGGAGTGGCGGTCTTCCTCTTCCTCTGCTTCCTCCGGCGGGTACTGCGTCGAATACTTTCAGAGCTGGAGTGTTTTCGTCCATCCGGACAACATGACCTAGCCAGCGTAGCCGCTGTCTTTTAATTCGCTGAACTATGTCAATGTCGTCGTATATCTCGTACAGCTCATCGTTCCATCGAATGCGATATTCGCCGTGACCATAAATCTTTCGCAGAACCTTTCTCTCGAAAGCTCGTAACGTCGACTCATCGGTTGCTTTCATCGGCCAAGCCTCTGCACCATATAGCAGGACGGGAATTATGAGTGACTTATAGAGTTTGGCTTTTGTTCTTCGAGAGAGGACTTTACTTTAGAGGGGGATATTCAGATACGAAAAAAAAGCGGCAGAACCGAAAGTTGACGAAGAAAACAAGGAACGACAAACAAAACGCAAAAACGAAAAAGAATTCTACAGGGTCTCAGTGTACATTCCTCTTTTAGATACAATCGGCGAAGATTTGAAGATGCACTTTACTAGGGACGTATTGGATGGATTTCAACTCAGTTGGCTGCTTCCAGAAAAGGTATGTGCTTTGAAAACCAAAAAAATGGAAAATCTTATTGACTTATTGATAGATAGATTCAGAGGCTTTTTGGATAATGACAACGTCGTACGACGTTTGAAGCTCTAAGGTGAACTTGATCACTGGCAGTGCCATTAGGGGCAGAAACAAAAGTCAAAAGGCAACAAGTTACTGACTATTGCATTGAAAACGTTGAAGAACTGCGATGAAGACCTATACCCCGTTATTCTTGTTATATTCTGCACACTTCCTGTGACGAATGCGAGCTCTAAATGCTCTTTTTCGACACTTCGCCGCATGAAAACGTGGCTGAGGACAAACATGCTCAAGATAGATTGATCGATCTGGCGTTGCAGCACACACAACATAACATTGAAGTCATTACAGAAGAAGTTCTCGTAAGATTCTCAAAACTTAGCCCCACATAGTTTTGCTTTGAGAGATTTTTCTATTCAACACACGAACTGACTACAGTATTAAACATTGCAATAACGTATGTCACCGGCACGTCTACTATTCATAATGTGTTTTTTCAATGTAGTAGGATGCAATATTAGAAGGTCGATTTGAAATTTTTCCACCATCATATTAAACTGTATAAAAACTAAGATATTTAATGTAATAATCTTCATGTTTCAGGTAAATGTTTATTTCCCCCCAAAAAACTATTTCTGGATCAGCACACGGATCAATCGACCGAATATCGTGACAAAGGTGATCCGAAACCCAAAAAACCTCATCAAAGCTGGTCCAAAAGTTCTTCGATTATCGAGGTCGATCGGACCATTTGTATAAAGAGGTCGGAATTATAGGCTGACAACTCTTGGTTTTTACACCACGATAATACGCCGTCGAATACGGCATTGATTCTTCGTGAGTTTTTCGTCAAATTTCCAACACATATCGTGCCGCAACCATCGTATTCACCAAATTCAAAATTCAAACGACCGCTCCGGTTAAACCGTTTTCAGTCAATTGAAGACATTAAACGTTAATCTCTTCGCGCATTGAAGGCTATTCCGGAAATTGACTTTAGCAACTGTTTCGAGGATTGCCAAAAACGTTGGATTACTCTCAGAGTTACTCGCGGCATTATATACTTATATAAAATAATGGAAAACATGCCAGTTTGTTGAGGTCTTCATAATTCTGCAATATTTTGAGCATTTTTAAAAGAAAAGAAATTCAAGCCAGGCAAGCTCTGGATATATACATATAACCACCATAAATTTTCTATTCGAGGTAAGTATAATGTTAGCGAAATTTCATCCTCCTAGCTGCTTAACTGGTGAAGCTGCAAAGCTAAGTATCATATCTGAACGATCGGCTGCATGGGCGCTGGGTCTCATTTTTATCCGATCTATTACGTCTTTTGCTTAAAACGAGGAATTATTTTCTCAAGCCCATATCTGAAGAACCGCTTGCATGGATGGCATAGCTTACAGTTTCTAGATGATTGCACCAGACCGCACGTGGCCGCACTTAGATCTAATGTACTTAATTCCGGTTGCCATTAGCATCCTCCTTTACGTACCATCTTTCACATAAAATAAAAATTTGACGCAGCTTCAAAAAAAATAATTTCCTAACACCAAACAATATTACTGAGGTCTTCATATAAGATAGCTCTTTCATCAATCAAGCTTGAGAATTCGTAGCTTATGGTGCACTCGTTGAATTGAAGTCGTGCTCTAGCGAAGACAGCAACCGCGCGACAAAGAAATATTCTTATTAAAGTTTCAAACCTCAATGAGAGCGCACAAAGTAATATTCATATTAAAGTTTCAAACCTCAAAGAGAGCTTTAAAAGAAAAAGCGCTGATCGCAAGTTGCCTACAAGAACAACCCAAAGCTGTATTCATTTACATTCACAGTGTATTATAGAATCAAACTGGTTTTGAGAGCAGCGTCGAGAAAAGCACTTTGCACGCGTGACGATGCTGTCGCTTTAAAATAGTTGAAGGCGATCTTTTGTTTTCTACACGCTCGCTGGTGTTGGTGTAGACCGAGCGCATGCATGGACAAGCTGCCTATTAGCCAAGAAAATACAAAAGATCGCGGCTTACATGGGCGACGCGACTTGCGCTGAAAGTGAGGAAAGCAAACAAAAAAAAAAAAAATACACAAAACAACAATAGCAATGCGAGCATCGTCTCTGCTTTTGGAACTGGCCAAGTTTGTAAATTTTGCTGTGCTGAGCTCAGCGTTCAGGCGTTGCGATCAGTCTGCGATTGAACAGCGGTTCAGAAACACGCGCGTTTTCCAACTTAACTCGACAAAAAGCGACGGTGCAAGTGCAAAGCAATCGAAATTGTATGAGAACATTTTTTGTTTGTGAATTAGAATTTATACTTTTTGTTTTTGTTTCGGCAAACAAGTGGCAAGTGGCAAGTGTATACAATTTATTGCAACAATTCATAGCTGGCCATAACGGCGCTTATATTTCGCTTTTGCTAACAAGCTGACGCATTTTCATTTCATGCTTCTGGGTGTTTTCCATACACACATACATACATGCATATACAAATTTATTGTGTTTATATATAGCTGTGTGTACACACTTTGTTGATGCCACTATTATTGCAACAGTTTGAAAACGAGTCGGACGTGTTTATTCGCTGATACGATTCTTTGAGCCAGCAGTGCGCATATGTGCTAACAAACATATTTGGAAGCACCTGCACACGTACATACATAAGTACATATGTTTGTATGTGCTTGTTTATACATAAGATTTAAGCGCAACTCAGCGTGATTTCGTGAAATAGAGAGTTCATTTAAAGGTAAAATTCTAAAAAAAATCAAAATTTGAAGGAAAAATTTAAACAACAACAAGTATTAAATATCAAATAGAAATAAAACAGCGAAAATTCCGAGAAAAAAATAACAAAAAAAAAATTTAGTTAATGAAAAAATTTAAAAAAAGCGAAAATTCGGAGAAAATTTAATAAAAAGATGTAAATTTTTAGTTAATTTTTTTAATTAATAAAAATGTTTCATGAAAAAAAAGTTTTAAAAAAATAATTAAAAATAGCACTTAGTAACTTTTCATAAATTAGCAATAATTCGGAAAAAAAATAATAATTAATGATTAAAAAATATGTCTATTTCTCAACAAAAACTTATAGTTGCTAATAAAAATTATGAAAGCAAAATACAATATATTGAGTCGAAAGAAATTAAAAAAAAAAAAAATAAAAAGAAAAAAAAATTAAAAAATATAAAAATAACAAAAAAATTAAATTATAAAAATGACTAAATTAATTAAATTTATTTGAGTTAATACTAACTACGGAAAAAATAATTAATATTACAAAAAAATGGAATAAAGTAAAATTTACTAAATTATTTAATTAATTAAATTTATTAAAATTAAAATTAATTAAAGCGACATATTTCGGAAAATAATTAAAAGAATAAATGCACTGAAAATTAAGATATATGTACATATAGTTAAAAAATTAATATTTTTCAAAAAAAAAATTAATAGTTGCTATGTGTATATGAGAAGATATTGAGACGAAAATTTTTAAAAAATTAAAAAAAAACTATATATTAAAAAAAATAACTAAATTAAATAAAATTAACTAAATTATTAAATTTATTATAATTAATAATAATTGAACCGATAAATTCAGAAAAATATTAAAAATTACAACAAAAAAAATAAAATAAAATAAAAGTTATGAAATTATTAAATAAATTTATTATAATTAATATTGATTAAACCAAAAAATTCCGGAAAAAATTAACAAAATAAATGCGCGGAAAATTAAGATAAAAAATATTTTAAAAAATTGTGTTTGTTAACCAAAAACCTTAACTAGACAGAAATTGTATTCAAATCAAATAAATTAAATTAAATGAAAATTAATTAAATTTTATATAAAAATATTTGTTTTTTAATTATTTTGAAAACAGTTACTAATTAATCGATTAAAGTAAACGTCGTCTGCATTATTTAAAAAATAAAATAAAGTACTTTTAAAATTTTTTACAATTGAAATTAAGCTAATTACTAATTATTAAAATAAAGATATTTATTTTGAAAACAATAATTTAATTAAAAAAGGGAACTGTAATAAGCTATGAATTGAAATTTTAATTTTTTAATTTTAAAATCATATTTCTTTTCATAATTGTTACATAATGTTTTCAAATTTTATATGCTTAAATTAAACATATCTATTTAAATAATTAATAAGAAGAATAATTAATAAAACTGAGACCATAAATAAAAAATAATATAATTAAATAAAAAAATTAATTTTTTCAACTTTAAAGTCACAATTTTTTAATATAATTGTAACATAAGTTTTTAAATTTTAAAATTAAATAAAAATAATAATAGTAATTAAATTAATTAAATAAAAATTAATAAAGTAAAATTATTATTATTTTTTAATTTTTAAATGACAACTTTTTAATCGTTATGTAAGTAATCGTTGTATAACTTTTTTAATTTTTAAAATTAAATTAAATTGTTTAGTTAAATAATTAATATAATTAAACAAAAAATTATTATTTTTTTAATTTTTAAATATTAATTATTTTACTTAACAATTTAATTTAATTAAATAAAAAATTATTATTTTTTAAATTTAAAAGTTAAGCCTTTGTAATATAATGGTAACATAACTTTCTCAAGTTTTAAAATTAAATCAAAAATTTTATTTAAATAGTTAGTATTATTAAATAATTTTTTTTTTTAATATTTTCAACTTTAAAATTTCAATTTTGTAATGTAATTGTAACATAAGTTTTTCAAATTTTTAAACTAAATAAAAAATTTTAATCAATTAATTAATAAAATTAAATCGTAAATTTTTTATTTTATTTTAAAATTAAAACTTTGTAATATAGTAGAAAAATAACTATTTCAAATTTCAAAATTAAATTAAAAAATTGTAATTAAATAATTAATGAAATAAAATTTAAAAAAAAAACTTAAATATTTTTAGTTTTAAAATCACAACTTTTTAATATAATTCTTACATAAATTTTTCAAATTTTAAAATTAAATTAAAAACAATTTATTTTAATAATTAATAAAATGAAATAAAAATGTCAATTAAATAATTAATAAAGTTTAATAAAAAACCAATTTTTTTTTAGATCATAAACCGCAATAAACATTGAATTGCCAAAAGTAGAAACATTGTGATTAAACAGCTTTTATTTGTTGTTTACGTTTTTATTCATCACACCGCTACGCAACGCCTTTGGCGATTGCTCATATTTTCCGCAATTCTCGTTTTGCCTTTTAATTCTGCAAAGGCAGCATTCTGCGGTCACATACCAGACATACATACGTATATACGATAATAATTGTTGTGTGTTGCAAAGTGTACGGTAGGAAGTGTGGCGTAAAAATTGAAAGTTAACTGTTCGTAATCCGAAACTGAAACCGTAGAAGAGTGACTGGCTGTTCTTCCATGCCGAAAAGCCACAGGTAAGTTCAAGCGCTTTTCAAGTAATGTGAAGATAAACTTTATAATAAACACATATGTGCATATATTTGCATGCAAACATACACACACGCATATACGGACATATTCGAAGTTACATCTCGGCTTGTGCGTTTGTGCTTTGTGCTTGCGTGCGTCCGCGTCGCCGCCTTAATAAAGGCGTTAAATCCCACAACAAAAGCCGCCACATTCGCACGAGCAAACGCATATACACACCTTTGTATGTATGGATGTATGTATGTGCGAGCATTCGAACGTTTAGCTCATTGTCGCTGCGAATGGAAAGCATTTCAAGGTCAAGACGAAACATCATGCGACGAGATGTGGAGCTTTTGGGATTTTTTTCCGCAACTTTTATGTTTTTACCTTTTTTATGGTATTTGCATCAAGTTTAGTGGTTGTTGTTGTTTGTGCTCGTATACTCTTTGTGCACTGAGCGTGCAAAATGTTTAGCATTGCCTTTTGTTGAGTGCATGAATGGTATTGACACATGGCAGGCAAATATTTAAAAAAACTTAAACTATAATAAAGCAAGCGCACACACACCAACATAAACACATATGTATGTATATATACATACATACACATGCATAGAGCGCACTATATAATTTTTAACGCTTCCATTGAACTGATTCATGGATATTTCCCAATCAGCGGCGCTTGCAGGCAGAGCGCTCACACAATTAGGCATGCGCGTATGCTTCAATTACACGTATGTATGTGTGTGTGTGCTTCATTTTAAAGTTAGCTTAGGTCAGCTACATCGCGCTGCAATTAAGAAATTGATATTTTTTTTAATTAGTTGTGCAACTTAAAGCTGCACGGAGGTGCGAAAAAGGCTAGAAGATTAACGGAGGTTCCAAAACGGGAGCATAATCTTGCAGCTCTCAAAGTAGTGATCCAGTGACTGATGTTCAGTGTATACTAAAGTTATAGAGGGAACACTTCACCAGCCTGCTAAAGGGCAGTGAAAGTGTAACATCTGGAGTTAACGAACCCGATTCTTAAATCGATGATGATAGAATAGATTTACCACTGCCCGACTATGATGCCGTTGGTACATAAATTACCTGCCTAAAGAACAAAAAAGCGGTAACAACCGATGGATTACCGCCCATGCTTTTCAAATACGGCGACAAAGAAGTGACAAGGTGCATGTATCCGCTTCTTTAGAGTATATGGTCGGTTCGATGAATGAAACTCAATCCACAAAAAGAAGGACTGCACTCAAACTTTCTTAATATCTCATGTAAGGTCCTATTGAGCGTAGTGGATGAAAGACAGAAGGCCACCGACAAAAAACTGATCGGACTGTGGATTGTGGCTTTAGACATGGAAAATCAACAACTGACCAGTTATTTACCATGCGCCAAATCTTGGAAAAGGCCCGTGAAATGAGAAACTGCCATTGGCAGCACGAAAAGGAGCTGCCTTTATGCCGCTATGTGTGAATTTTGTATCCCCGCAAAACTAATACCACTGTGTGAACTGACGTTGAGCAATACGAAAAGCTCCGTCCGCATCGGGAAGGTCCTCTCCGGCCATTCGATAACAAACGAGATTTCAGACAAGGCGGCTCCCTATCGTGCGACTTCTTCAATCTGCTGCTGGAGAAAATAATTCGAGCAGCAGAGCTGAATCGAGACAGCACAATTTTTTATAAGAGTGTACAGCTGCTGCCGTACGCCGATGATATTGAAATAATTGGCCTCAAAAACCGCGCCGTTGGTTCTGATTGCTCCAGCTTGGACAAAGAAGCGAAGCAAATGGGTCTGGTTGTGAACGAGAACACGACGAAATATCTGCTGTCTTCAAACAAACAGTCGTCGTACTCACGACTTGGCTCCCACGTCACTGTTGACAGTCATAACTTTGAAGTCCTAGCTAATTTTGTCTATTTTGGAAACAGTATTAACACCACCAACAATGTCAGCCTGGAAATCCAACGCAGGATTGCTCTTGCCAACAGGTGCTACTTCGGACTGTGTAGGCAATTGAAAAGTAAAATCCTCTCTCGACGAACAAACTCTATAAGTCCCTCATTATTCCCGCCCTGCTATATGGTGTGGAGGCATGGACAATGACAACAACTGATGAGACGGTTTTAGAAGTGTTGAGAGAAAAGTTTTGATGAAGATTTGTCGTGCATTGTGCTTTGACAATGGCGAATACCCTACTCGGTAGAATTATGAGCAATACAAGACAAGCAGTGATATTGACATAGTTCCGGTGAATTAAGAGACAGCTGATAAGGTCATGTTGTCTGGCTGGATGAGAGCACTCCAGCTCTGAAAGTACTCAATTCAGTATCCGCCGTTAGAAGGTGGGCAAGAAAAAAATAGCGAATCAAAGCGTTTTCCACACGAAGACTTGATTTTGATTGGTCAGTTTCTATGGTAGCTATACCCAATTGTCATCCGATATCGGCGATTCCGTTAAATGAGCAACTGCTTGGGAAGAAATGGACGTTTGCGAAATTTCAACTCGATATCTCAAAAACTGAGCGACTAGCACGCTTACATACAGATATATGGTCAAAAAACGGACTTGGCTAACCGACTCAGCTCGTTACGCTGCTCTGTTCAGCATTTAAAAATCTACAATTTCGAAATACACATGTTTAATATGTAGCCATACACATTCATATATGTATACATGCATATATAAATAATATTTACTTTCAAAAGTGCGCATAACACATGTACTTGCTTGCTATACGCCGAGCGAATATAATACGCTTGGGGCAGGCACTCAAGTGGCGCAAACGCAAAAAATCGCAAGCGAAAATCACTTTCATTTAGTTTAATACAAATATACATATGAGTAAATATAAGCATACATACACATACACAAGCCTAACTATATACATATGCATGTTTGCATAGAATATTTTATTTGAAATTCGCGAATTTGCACATAAAACTATTTCCACGAGCGCGCCACGCACTGGCTCCACAAAAAAATTACACCTCAATAACGCTGAATGCCGCTGACGAAAAGTGCAGAAACACGAAAAAAGCAACAACAATATGGCCTAAAGGCAGCTGGCAGCTAGCTGCTAGTCAACGGCTCGCCGAAACATTGAAATATTCTGGCGAAAAGGCCCTGAAGACACATTCGCACATTCAAATTTCGCATAATGGCGATTTTTCACAACAGCGACACACACACAAAGACTCATGCAGACAGACAGCCAGCCAGCCAGACAAATGTATGATTTTTTATGCGCGCAATTATCTAAAGTGTGCGCAAATCCACAAGTACATCTTAGATTTGGTCTGAGAATCAGCGTTTATGTTGCGACATAAAAATGTCGCTGTTCATGTACGCACGTACACACATATGTACGTATATCATGTGCGTATGTAAGCGTATAGATGTGTTTTAAGTTAAATATTTGCTAAAATTGTATGGGAATTTTTGCCAATTGTCAAAGTGCCGCTTGAACGCGAGTGAGCAATTTATGATGAATTGTTTGTAAATAAAAACATTTAAGACCGTTAAAATTATTTGAACAAATAAGGGTGGGATAGACACGTGTAAAGTCGACTATTAAAAGTTTATTCTCGCAAATATTTTTTATATTTTTTTTATTCTTGCTCAAAGCCGGATGAGTGTTGACACTTTTATAAGTCTTTTTCTTTACAATCCTACAAAAAGCACGCTCAGCGGTTGCTTAAAGTGCCCGAAATGTTAACAGACTTTTCGCTTAACTTCGATGAGAAAGAACATCTTAAAACAACAGGTTGCAAGAATATAGAAATAACAGATGAGTGACGTAAGCCTACCATTACCGTAACTAATTGTTTTTGTAGTAAAAAATAATAACACAATTACCGAGTTCGCATCTAAAAAAATGATTTTTCCAAGGTCTGTATGCCATAGAACGCCACCTCCACCAAGTCAGTAATCTTACAAATCAGCGTTAACAAAAATCCTGTATTCTGCAACACGCATACAAAATATTCCCTGTAAGAACTTGATTTTGATCGTTCAATTAGTATGATCGAAATATGCTGTAGTGATCCGATCTGAGATCTGAACAATTCCCTCGGAGATTGCACCGTTTTCACGTTACCATGACAAATTTTCTGTTTCCATGGCAGCTATATATTCTAGCGGTCTTATCTGAAGAATTTCTTCGAATATTATAATGTTGCCTTGGACAATAATTCACGCAAAATTTCGTAAAGATATCTCATCAAATCAAAAAGTTTTCCACACAAGGACTTGAATTTGATCGACCAAATTGTGTGATAGCTATGTATATCTCATAACGAGCCAGTATAGAATGATCAGCTCATTGTAGAGAAATGAACGTGTGAAAATTTTCAGATCGATACCTCAAAAACTAAGTATGACAGAAGACACGACTAAATCGATTTAGCTCGTCACGCTGGTTTTTGTTATATTAAAACATTGATTCTTTACTCTGACTCTGAGCTTCTCTGTCCTCAAATCTTTCGGTTATGTTATGTACATGTCCGACTTCATGTGGTGTAGGTTAGAGCTGCGTATAACCACTATCCCCATATATTCCGGATGCGATCATTGTCAACAACAAGTAATTACGTCTAAATTCTGTCAACCCTTCGCAGGCAATGTGAAATTCTACGTGCTTGCTTCTGGCACCAATAAACATCTCATGAAATGTTTTCTTCTCCTTTATTGGCATAGGCACTGCTTACGCGATCATAGCCGAGTTTACAACAGCGTGCCGGTCATTATACTTTTTCGTAGCTTGGCGCTAATTGGAGATTCCAAGCGTGTCCAGTTCCTTCTGCATTTGGTCTTTCCAACGGAGTGGAGGTCTTCCTCTTCCTTTTCCTCTGCTTGCCCCGGTGTGTACTATGTCGGATACTTTCAGAGCTGGAGTGTTTTCATCCATTCGGACGACATGACCTAGCCAGCGTAGTCGCTGTCTTTTAATTCGCTGAACTATGTCAATGTCGTCGTATATCTCGTACAGCTCATCGTTCCATCGAATGCGATATTCGCCGTGGCCAACGCGCAAAGAAGCTTCTGTACCATATAACAAAACGGGAATAACGATTAACCCTTGGAGTTTGGACTGTGTCCGTCGAGAGAAGATATGAAATCAATTAGCCTTTTGACTATTTTCATGGCGTTTACCACAAATCCGTAGAGATATTTCACCAAATATCTTCCGCAGAACATCTTATTTCTCTCGGAATCTCGTTACGTCGACGCATCGGATGTTGTCATCACCCAAGCTTCTGTACCATATAACAAAACGGGAATAACGATTAACCCTTGGAGTTTGGACTGTGTTCGTCGAGAGAAGATATGAAATCAATTAGCCTTTTGACTATTTTCATGGCGTTTACCACAAATCCGTAGAGATATTTCACCAAATATCTAGTTGAAACTATCGACAACAAACATGATATCAGATTTTATGCTTTTAAGTAACACTAAATGGTCGTCTGACGAACTCTGTTATTAAGAAACCCCTGAAGTGATTCAGAGAACATTTCTTCAAGTACAGACTTCAGTTTATTCCGATATGCCTAGGAGCTTAATACTGAAGTACACAAAGGTAGAGAAAACCGAGACTAGATATTTCAATAAAAAGTTCCACTTCTCCATCAGAGAGTTCCAAACCAGTTCAAGAGGTACTGAAATATATAGAGACATCCATAAGGCAATCAAGGCGAACCCGCTTAAATGTGTGCCCTGTGTCATCTACTAACTTCTTTTTACTACAACAATAAGTCATTCAAAGAAACACCCAATTTAAATATGTTCATCGGTAATATTCCCGCGGCGCCGCAATATTAATTCATTAAATTTCAATGACCTTTTTGCCTTATTTGCCAAATCTGTGCCAAATATTATGCAAAGTGAGTTGCGTGTTAAAGATGCGAATCAATGAGCAGGGCAATCTTAAAATGTTTGTATGTTTGTATGTAAGTCTCTTTTGAAATAAGTTCGCATTAGACACAGTTTATGAGTCAGCAGCTGGAGCTGATGAATAATTGATTTTCGCCGACTTTGCCTTTGGTCTTCGGCCAATGAATTCGAAAGCAAAAACTTTTGCTTAGCGACAGCTTATAAGTGGAGAGTTTGCTTCGCTGGAAATTAGTTTTAAATGAAAAATTGAAATAAATTTGTATTTAAACGATGACTTTGAATTTCTAGTCTAAAGAGTATTGCTTTCAATTATTTTTTTTTCTGCACAAAGCAACTAAATATTAGGCGCCCATAAATACATATATATGTATGAGAGACTAGTTTCAAGTAGAGCAGTCAGTGAGTACATCACACTGACTGATACGTTTTAATCTTCAAAAATCATCACGAACTCATGTGGACGCACAGTTTATAATCTTGGCTAGAAATCCATATCAAGCTATCACAGAGATTTAAATTTTAAGGACAGATGTTGAAATGTGTAATGTATCTGCTGGTTATTGATAATGTCTCTGCTAGTTATTTACTGGTTAATGGCCAAATGTGATATGTGAATATCATACGAAGGTTACTGCTTATGTTTCGAGAATTGGCAACACTAGTATTTCAATCAGGCAGATCATAACTTTTTTTGAAGCTCAGAATGTGTTGATATATGAACGCTTTTTGTCTTTTTTACAGTAACTTAAAATATTCATTTAGGCCAAAAAATAGAATGAAGGCATAAACATTTTCGCGTGATTATTTTTCATGCGATGTTGGGCGGATCCCAGACGCAGCGCACATCCCTGGGGAGGGATGGTTCGCTTTCTTACCTTAGCTCGCCCTCAAACGGATATTCTTTGGCTACCCAGAGGATACTTGGTCTAAGACCGGAAGTCGTGAGCAGCTTGAGTCATATGTAAAAGAATCATTTCAGGCCGCTCTCAAGTGAATGACGATCAGAGAACTTTCCTCACTTAATTGAATTTCTACACATGACTCCATCTTCCCCTAAATTAAAGTTCGTTCAAAATCAATTGATGTTCCGGAAACTAGTGATGCTGTGCGCAAGATCGTCATGTAACCTATCGTGACATTAAGAAATCTATATGCATTAGTAGGATTAGCAAACATTTAATACAACAAACCTCTTCTGTAATCATTTGTTTGCCAGTTGTCTTTAAAGAAATCAGGAAAACTTACCACCAAAGACGGATCATGCGAACTCTCACATATTCTCTGAAATAACTGCATTTTTGAACACTCAAAACATCGATTTGAAGAGTCATCTACCGTATTGTGCTGACTTGGCACCAAGGGATTTCTTTTTATTCTCATACGTAAAAAATAAACTAAGAAGCCAACGTTTTTCGACACCTGAAGGGATGGTTACTCTGGTGCCCTGCGCCAGTCATTTCCTGCAGTATTCTTGATCTGTCAGCCTCATCCTGCGGGCGTGGGTCGCCACTATACAGTGACCAGTTAGTATCAGCGTAAAATAAGTTTAGTAAATTTGGTACCTATTAGAGCTCGAGATTCTTAGCTTCGTTCCGAAAACGTTAAAAACGCTTTGTATTCCTACACGAAACGTTGCTCTAACTTTGTAGTTCATGAAAACTTTGACCTGTAAAATGCAAGTCCTCTACTGACATTACGTTTTGAATGGTTCGAAAATATTTCGATACTATTTAATCATGTTATAAGTCAGAAAATTGACTGTGCACAATTTTGAATCCAAAGACATTTTGTTTGTGTTCTCGTTTTGTCTCGATTCGCTCTCGAATCACCAAACAATGATGGGTTGGGAACTACTAGCCATTGTTTTAAAAATTGAAGCTCATCTTTACCCTAAAACTAGCCTCTCAATAACGGTATACAGTAGTTCGGCCACCATTCGAACTCCGAAACACAAAAGTCTTGCTACATAAATAGCATCTGTAGAAAGTTCCAAAGCAGCTGGAACCCTCGCACGATCTGATGTAGGGGTTTAACCTCAAAACTCGTGGTGAATTTCGTGCAACCCATGATGATAGTGCCATAATTGTTTTATTTTATTTTCAATAAATTTTCTAAAACTAAATTTTTCATCAATCAAATCTTTATAGCAAATATTTCAGATCCCAGAGCCTTATACCGTATTATCCTTAAAATATAACCTTTGTTCTATAAACTGAACCACTTCTATGACGAAATGTTTCGTTGCGCTGTTAAACCTGAAATACTCGAATAACGTGTCGGAGTATCTACCGTTCATTACAACAACAATATTTACAGATGTATACGACGCCATAATGATTATATTTGCCGATCACCAACTTTACTTAGCAATTTGAAATATTTGCTATTTTCCAGTTATTTCATTGATTTTGCTTTGCTGTTATAACGGTACTGTTTGTTTTTTTTTCTCATCAACATTTTTTATTTGCCAAGCTTTTTATTGTTCTGTTGCTATTTTTTGGTCGCTAGCGTTCTGTCGCTCAACATTATGCCGACTCAGCGGAAGTCAGCAAATTTTGAAGTGGCCGGTCGAGTTTAAATGTGTAGAATTCGAAAACAGAACTCTCATGGTTGGTACGGAAGGTGAAACTGCTTATCAATTCGTACCGTCTGTTGGTGTTGTTCTGTTTTTTTTTTATTTTTTCTTCTACGGCATTCGCTGAGTTCGGTGAAACCGTTTGCATGGTCATCGCGGACACTAGACATAAGACGGGCCGAATATGAAAAATGTTAAGCGATTACTTCTCATTTCATAAAGAAATGATTTGGAAAATGTTTAATTTTAATTTCTTCATCTTCTTTATTAGCGTAGACACGTCTCACGCGATTTTGGCAGAGTTTACAAGAGCACGTCAGTCGTTAATTTTAATTTCACCTTCATTAAAAAAATATGTGATTCACCATTTAGTTGCCTTTAGTTATTGTAACTCGTAAATTTCATAATACATACTATGGGCAAAAAATAGTAAGACTTTGTTCATAGTTTCAAAATTAATGTCTTCAACCCGGTGTCCTCAGAACGGTCGTTTGGTGAATAACCATAAGCCATACGGAGCTAAATCAGGCGAAAACGGTATTTGCGGCACGGTAGGGTTGAAAATTTGGCGAAAAATCGAGAGGAATCAATGCAGTATGCGACGGCTCAAAATTCCGGCCTCTTTTTACGATTAGTTTCGCGCAAACGACGCATGACACTCAAATAGTATTTGCTGTTGCGAGTTTGGCCGGTCCGAAGGGATTCACAGTGCGCCACACCGATAACCCTAGAAAACTGTCAACATAACCTTGATTTTTGGACTCGCTTTGACGTGGTTTTTTCGGCTTCGGCCCATCTTTTCCACGATATTCGGCCGCAGCTCACATGACATGTGCGAGGTAAGCTCTCCACCAGCCCAAGGATCATCGGAATCATTTATTTTTTTTACCTGATATTAACTTTAAGTCATTCCGGAGGTTTTCTATCAGGTTAAAATCGGGTCCATGCGCTATCCATTCTAATACAACAGTATTTCTGGTTGATAAGCAATCCCTTACTGCCCTCGCTGCATAATTCGGAACACTATCATGCATGAATTTGCAATTTATAGGCATTGATTCAAAGAGAGAGTCTAAGCACCTTTAAATAGGAATACTGATCAATTCGACCATCAACTCTGAACAACGGTTCTACTCCATAAGACAAAAACGCACCCCACAACATGCCATTACTCCACCATGTTTTATTCATTTTTTTCTTTGTGTATCTTGGGTTTAAGCATTAGCCTTTCGATAAACAAACAATTTACCATAGGGTCCAATACGATGTACATTGTTTCTGCGCTCCCTAATATTATTTTCCAAAAATTTTCATCACTTCCTCCATGTGTTTTGGCGAAAGTAATCCACGCTTTGATATATTATACTGTTTTTTTTTTTTTGATAGAAGCGGTTTTTCGGCTGTAGCATTCTTAGAGATGAGTGTTAATGAGCCGTCTTCGGTCATAATAGCGTGAGAGGACTTAAAAGGTTCAACCTTGCATTGGAGGAGCCTTTCGGATTTTGTTTTTTATTTTTAACTCTGCATCAGAATTGACTGCTGTAATAGCCTTATATAGCATTTTTTGCGAACATCTCACTACTTCTGTGATTTGAGAAGGTTTATCTCCATCTGCAAAGAGTTCATATAATTGATCTATAAAAGCTCTTAATATCTTTCTATCATACGCCGTTTTTAACAATATATTTTTCTCTAGCGATTTTTCCTTCTCTGTCTACTAATTATCTGTCTCTTTTCTCTTCTGTTTGTGTCGTCTCTTACAGTTTTGCTTTACTTTATATAGCATGCCGAAAACTCAAGGTGAGCATTACACTTTTTAATACAAAAACAGAATAAAAAACGATATATAAAATCTCATTTTATAATTTACGAGTATTGAAAATTAATATTATAATTTGCTAAAATTAAAAGTAATTGATATTGACTTTGTATACAACGTTGTGTATTTTTATTAGGGTAGTCCTCTAAATTAATTTAACGGTTCTAACACTCCATGCCATATCTGCTTAGTTATTTCGCATTTGGTTATACATGCATTGTGACAAAAGAATACTAAGATTGTAATTTAAATTCTCCGGGTAAGTGATATTTTGAGAAGTGTATTTTTTTGAAATGATAGGACTGTCCTTAATTACTATGCCAAATATGAGCACAATCTGTCAACCAGTTTGTTTACAGCAGCTGCTTAAGTCGGTTCACCTCAGTACATCTGGATTTTTACAATGGATAAAAATATCATATAAAGAATTTGTATAAAATTTCTTATTTCTAACCAAATTTCGTGTGCGGCATCGTTACGAATGTTGGTGATTCAGTTTTAGCAAAACTTAAACCTAGAGATCGTTGAAGACATGCCTCGTTCCAGACCACCGTCGACTCTTCCACTTATGAAAATATTAAAAAAGTGAACGATATGAACTCGACATCTCCCGCGCGTCCGTTCGAATGATTTTGGTGGATATTTTGGCTATGAAATGCGTTCTTGCTCGACACGCCCCGATAAAGCTGACTTTTTTTTCAAAAAGAGTGCGGTTCTAACCGAATTTAAAGCAAAAAACGCAATAAATACCAGCGATCACCCACCGTATTCACCAGATTTGGCTTCTTGTAAATTTTTCTTGTTCCCCAAATTGAAATTACCGCTCTGTGGAGCTCGTTTTCAGTCGGTCAAAGAGACAAAACAAAACAAAAGCTGAAGCAGCTGAAGGCCATCTCAAAAAGTTCTTTTGAAAAGTGTTGCGAGGATTGGAAAAATCGTTGTCGTAAGTGTATTTCATCTGGTGGGGATTGCTTTGAAGGCGAAAAAATAAATATTGATAAATTATTGTCACAATGTATGTTGAATTCCTTTTGTTCTGAGCTATTTGTTCAAATTGCGTGTTAGGCTTCCTCTTGATATTGCCTAGCGCGCACGGTATTGTCTCCGCCTCAGATTTGTCTTGAGAGCCTCTTAACTTGGCCAACTCATCTGCTGTTTGTGGCCGAAAATGTTTCTAAGTACTATCCATGTTAAGGTAGGCTAGCTGTGCCACGTGGATATCTGTATATAATAGGTTGCCAAAAAAGTCTTGCGGTATTTTCGCTAGTTGGCGCTGAAACCGCGTAGTTCTAGTTTTATTCGTCGCATCGGGTCATGCTATACCTTTTTGGAAAGCTCATTTCACGCGCTAACACTTGTTTGATTGATTGTCGTTCGTGATTATTAAGGTCGTTCGTGAGTTATAGCGTCGCAAACATGGAGCAAAATAAAGAGAAAATACGGCAAATTTTACAGTACTACTACGACAAAGGCAAAAATGCATCTCAAGCCGCCAATAAAATTTGTGCAGCTTACGGACCCGATACAGTTTCCATTTACACCGCACAACCGTGGTTTCAACGTTTTCGTTCTGGTGTAGAGGTGGTCGAAGATGCGCCACGCTCCGGAAGGCCTGTCGTCGAAAATTGCGATAAAATCGCTGAATTGGTCGAAAGAGAAAGAGACATAGTAGCAGCCGTAGCATCGGTCAAGAGCTGGGTATGAGTCATCTAAAATTCATTTCAATTTCAATAAAAAAAAATTCAATAAAAATACCGCAAGACTTTTTTGACAACCCATTATGATTGCATTCTTTATTCTTCCGTAGTTATTTTATAGAGCTTTGTCTTCTCTATATTTGTTACTTCCACTTGGACGGATAGAGAGAGAGAGAGATATGGCAAGATCTTTGGAGAGTACCCGCGTCACTCTTCAGGTAAACTTCCGTATAGGTAGTCCGCTGTCAATTTTTACTTTCTGTAATTTACGCATCACCCTAACTCGCATCCACACCTTAAAGCACAAGCAAAGCTTGTTTACTTTATATTAGCATTTCTGCTTGTTGAATTCCCTAGCCATCATGATTTATACTCGTATATGTGTGTGCATATGTACATGTATATACTTAAAAAATAATAATTAAAAAATTAAAGCGCGATGAGTTGATGACTTCCAAAGCAGAAGCAGCAGAACCAGGTCAATGTGTTATGACTGCGAATATTTTAAAGCGGTTTTTTTGTAGCGGATTTTTTTTTAGTTTTAATTATTATTTTTTTCTACATTTTGCACTGGCTGCTCTTGCAATTGCTTTGTTTTTCGTCTCATTTACTTAATGTCTGCAACGGAAATACGCTTACAACATATGCAGACATGCATAAAAGTTCGTACGGATGCGCGCTTAGCAAGCACACACATATGATGGAGCTTGTATGTGTGTGTTGCGCTAACTCCTATTGGCAAAGCTGTCAGCCTTACGGTTAGGGTCATTAATTAGCGGCAAATGTGTTATTTCGCAAATGAGTCTATAAAATATTATATTTACTTTGTTAAAAGGTTATTTTTTGTAATGCAACAACAACTTTATTATACGTTAGTATTTGTTCAGAGCCTTGAGAAAGTTTATTACGATTTTTATTGTTTGAAATTTACAGAAAAAATCATATTGTACTAATTTTTATTACCACAAACGGGTTGTTAATGGGTAGTTATAACAGAAACAACAACAACTACTACAAATATGGTATGACAAACAACATAGGTTGATGTAATACTCTCAATAATTAACCCTCGTACCTTGAAAACCTTTGACAGTCATATGTGCAGAGGAATTTCGCACTCCGCTCCTCTGCATGTTACACCCTGTAATCTGCAGTTCCGTAACGCCACCGTTAATTGCACGCCATTAAAGAGCAACAACTTTTACGTGCAATTTTCCTAATAACCAACGGCATTATTGCACTTAAATTAACATTGTAGTGCTTGCAATAACAAAAAGTTTAGAATAATAACAAATTAAAAAAATATTACAAAAAAAAAAACCATAAACAAACTTGTTAGCCACAAAGCGTCATTGTGGAAATCAATTCAACATTGTTATTCACCTATCACTTAAATGCACAAATAAATGCTTAATAAGTGTGCACATGTGTCTATGTGTGTGTGTGTGTGTTAGGTGTGTAAAGGCAAATATTATTTAGTGCAAAGTCCAAGCGCATGGCGGGTTATATGTACATGAAAAGTACTTATGGACAGGGACATATGTGCTTACATATACACACATTAGGGCGGTTCTTCAAATTTCATAAACATATTTTTTTTAAAGGCAACATCCCTTAGTTCTTGAGATATTGATCTAAAATTTGGTAAACATCTTTTTTTCGTTCAAGTGTCTGCTGATTTATTGGAATCGAAGATATCGGTTCCCCATAGCATAGTTGTATGGAAAACTTTTTTATTTGACGAGATATCTTCATGAAATTTGGCACGTATTAATGTTCCAGGATAACAGCACAAACCTGTAACAAATTATTCAGATCGGACCACTATAATATATAGCTGTCATACAAACCGAAAGCTTGACTTTGGTTTTTGTATGGAAAACTTTTTTATTTGACGAGATATCTTCACCAAATATGGCATGGATTATTTTGCAAAGCAGTGCTATAATCTCCGCAGAAATTATTCAGATCGGACCACTATAGCATATAGCTGCCATACAAATCGAAAGCTTGATTTTGGTTTTTGTATGGAAAACTTTTTTATTTGTCAAGATATCTTCAGGAAATATTACATGGATTATTACACAGAACAGTGCTATAATATTCGAGAACATCGTTCAGATCGTACCACTATAGCATATAGCTGTCATACAAACTAACTAATAAAAATGAGGTTCTTGAAAGGAAACTTTGTTATTTGCTTCAGTGCAACCGAAGTTAAATTTTTTTGAAAGATGGCTCAGTATGAGAACGTACATATTTGCAATGGCTAAACAGTATTTTTCAACTAAAGCAGTGAGATCGTGAAAGAAACTCTATGGTATAAATTGAACTAATTTTTTTTTTTAACTAGTTAGTAACTAGTACCTCTCTGAAAAAGCATAAATATGTCATGCTTGGCTCGTAAAACATGCTACACACCTGCTAATTGAAAGAAAAACATTAAATTCTGTTAAAGATCTTATTTTTTTTACATTTTTTGACAACCCTAATGTATTTATTCACACATACGCCACTTCATACTCTACCACATACATAAGTAATTAGTCTAAGTAGTTTTTAATTAAACGAGCTTGATTGATTTTATAAAAGCACCTTAAGGCTATGAAAAATATGCAGCAGTAATTAACGGTAATTTCAGAAAAGAATTGTCGAACCTTTCTAATCAAAGAATGTGTCATTTTGTATACACGACTTAATTACATCAATTAAAATTGCGCGTGGATTTTTATACGAAAATATATTCATTAATCCGTCGTCAATGTTACTGCGCCCCCACCACTTTAATGACTCTCAGTTGTAGTATATATAGTACTTTTACAAAGCTCTAAAAGTTTCTAATGAAATCTCTTTTGAGATATGCAAACCTTTTTTATAAACAAGAAAAGAAATAGTATAGAAGGAGAATGCTGCTAATAAAAATCTTCAGCAGGCTTATTCGAATGTTAATTTTTTATTCGGAAAAGGTTGGCTTGCGATTGTGACTTAAAAGAGGTTTCATACTGAGTAAGAAGCGTTGATATAAGCTCAGCGATAATGTGAATTCTAACAGCCATAACTCATATGTCCAAACAGAAATCTGTGGCTTTGGTGTTTATGAAGATCTCGACTGTTTCTGATTCTAATTTAAAGGTTCGAATACTTGTGCATTCTCTTAGCGGTGACTGAGAACTTTAGAAGTGCCATGTATGTAAGGTAAGCTTCTTTTTAACCGAAACAGTGGAACTAACGATCAACTTTGACGTTTTTTGGACCGAATTCTGTTCCTGAATAGTGGTATTCAACTTTAATCACTACCTTTGAAAAATGTATCAATAATCACAACGGATATGTCAAAATATTTAGCTCAAGCTGACAGTATTCCATTTATTGCATGATATGAGAACAATCGAAACAATTATATACAGACCCAGATTCCATCGGATAGGTGGAACTTCCGATGATTTCGAAACATATTGAGCTAATTATTATACCTTCATAACAGCTATATAAAACTAATCGACTAACGTATGGTTTCCTGTATGTCAAACTCAATGACACTTAATTGACAGTTTAGAAACTATGTGTACTACTATGGTACTGAAATAAATATAAATTATTTGATGTCATTATATGAAATAACAATCTATGAGCCTTAGTAAAGCATATTGGGTTATCTACAATTACATACAAAATTATTATCAAACTGAATGTCAAACTGTGTCAGTAAATTAACATTTGAACTATCTTAATTTAACTTGGCCATGTTTGAGTTATTAAGCTGAAATTTTGCACACGTTATTTCCTCCCTTAGAAGCTTCAAATATATCAAAGCCACAGATATCAGATGACTATAGCGTATAGTTGTCATACAAACTGACCGATCAAAATCAAATCCTTATATGGAAAACTTTTTTATTTGATAAAATATCTTCACGAAATTAGGTATGAGTTATTGCCCAAGGCTACCAAATACTCTCCAAAGAAATTGTTTTGATCGGAACACTGTAGCCAATAGCTCCCACACAAACTGATCTATTCAAATTCAGTCCAAGTATAGGAAACTCTTTTATTTGACGATATATCTTCACGAAATTTCGCATGAACTCTTGTTCAACAGAACTGTATAAGCCACGAAGAAATTGCTCGGTTCGGATCACTATAGCATATAGCTGCCATACAAACGTACCTATCAAAATTAAAAGCTTATATGGAAAACTTTTTTATATGAAGAGATATCTTCACAAAATTTAACATGAGTTATTGTCCAGGAGAGCCCTACAATATTCAAATATATGACTATGATCGGACCACTACAGCATGCAGCTTCCATACAAACTGTTTGATTTAACGCTCATTTTATTTCTTTTTATGTTGTAAATAATATTACATTTTTTCAATCCAAAAAAAAATGTTTTGAAACACTCAATAAAAAGCCACTGAAAAATTTATAAATTTAATTAGTCATGACTGTATGTGTAATTGAGAGTTGACATATTGTCATGCCTATTCATATCTAATAATATAATAGATAAAATTTTACAATACTCAACAAAGGATTCTATTTTAGCAAATTCTCTCAATTAAAATTTAAACTGCTTTTAAGTAATTGGTTAATTATGGAAAATCATATTCCTAGGAATATTCAATATTCCAACGGAAAATAATATGAAGGTGTAATTGTGGATGAGTGGATGTTTCCACCAAATGAATTTTAGTGAATTTGTTCATTTTGAATTTTTTTAATTTCTTTTATCTATGCAATTCAGTCCAGTTTAAAGTTTTTCTAATGTCAAATGCTATTTTCTTCATATAACTATGGAAAAATTTCAAGTTTCGTCTGTTCGCTGTATATTACTCATACGCCATGTTTCACCATACTCCAACACCAACGTGAATGTATTAAGCATGCTTGACAGTTACTCTCCTCATCAAACGTATCTATCCCAATTTAACGATTTCATCTACTCAATCAAATATATGCTCCTATGTGTTCGATATAAAGTTAACCTGTAAGCTTAATATTTCTAGTAGTCAGTGTGTGCGGTTGGAGAAAGCATACTTTCAATATTTTTACTAATGCTAACATTTTATGTTTATATGCAAAGCAAAAAAGTCTGCTTGGATTACTATATATCGTAAGTGGGCGTGTTCGTTGTTCGATTTTATCCAATTTCATTTTGTCTTACTTATACGGATGTCATGAAAATGCAACGAAGCCGTCGACCCGTACGTTAATCTGAAATAATATGCAAAGATAACTCGCCCAATAAATAAATTTTCCATTAAAGAACTGAATCTGAATCGTTTACTTTATATGGCAGGTATATGCTATAGTTGTCCGATCTGAACAATTTCTTCAGAAATTACAACATTGCTCTGGCTAATAAGCTCTGTCGAATTTCGTGAATATATATTTTGTCAAATAAAAAAGATATCCCTACAAGAACTGCATTTGGATCGCTCAGTTTGTATGGCTGCTATATATTATACTGCTCCGATATCAGCGATTTCGACAAATAAGCAAAGTCTTGCAGAGAAAAAAATGTGTGCAACATTTCTGATCGATATCTCTAAAACTGAGGCACTGGTTCAGATATATATAAAGAAACGAGCCATGAGACCTGTACAAATAAGGTCTTAGACACTTCCTTCTGGGTCTTACAAACTTTGTGGCTTAATATACGCTGCTACAGTATATAGATATGTATATTTTAGTGGCTTTTGGTTTCCTCCAATATTGTTTCATACTGCGATAATCGTATATGTCAATAAATAATTTTCTTTGCTTTTAAAAAACCTTTTCGTATTAAAAATTTCCAATTTTCTATTTTTCAGAATATTTCTATAAATTTTGAATATTGGCTTATGTCCATAAAAAAAGGTGAGTCTAAATAAACTAACTCCAAGGTCATTTTTATATATTCAACGGTTCATTTCATTTATTTCCTTCATAAATAGTCATTTATGTAGGGTTTTCACAAGTCTCATCATAAGTTATAAGTTATACCGATTCGAAAACTTAATATTGAGAATTGTAAATGTGTAAACTCATTTTTGTATGAAATCCAACAACAATTTTTTTAAACAAGTGTAAAAATTTATAATTTTACGATTTTACGATGCTTTACGACGGGTTGTGAGTACCCCAATAGTAATAACAGCAGTTTTTAATACTGTAAAATAAGATATGTAAGAGATATATTTCATCTTTTATACAAATAGAGTTTCAATAAAAATAACAAATTCAGTCATAGGTGTTTCTTGCTCACTTAACAAATTTAATTATTTTTTGGTTAAATGAAGCTTAAAATCTTACCTTTCCAACACTACTATATGGGATGACACAATGTGATTGTTAGCACTGGAGATATGCGCCTGCAGTGACATCTATTGGCAATATTCGAATAGACTTTTTCGACTATCCAATATATAGATGTTTAAAAAAATGTTTAACATAGGTACAGGGAACATTTTCGACAACAGAACGCTTTCAACAAGAAAGTTTACCCCGTCCTTAACTTAGTATATTATATACATATATTTATGTATTTCTAAAGCGTTGAAATCATTCCGAGAACTGCAAGTTCTAATGAACTATTCCAGCTAGTATGAGAATCAATCATGTCGTCATCTAGCACATAGCACATTTTCATGATGTGTTCGAACGCCCGCAATTCCAAGACTTTTGTGGGTTCCAACAAAGAGCAGTTCTGCAAACCTTATCAGTGGCTTTGCGACGTGCCCTAGTCAGCCAAATCGTCTACGTTTGATTGTTAGCTCTATAAGTAGTTCGTTGGTTTTTTCCACTAGATCTTGGCTGGAAACTAAATAAATAAATCGCCTTTTTTGGTAACCTTCTCCAACATGCCAGTTACCCATTTGTTCGGTAGTTGTTCTTCGCGCCAAATTGCTTCTAAAAGATGAATGAAATTGCGTGCGGGGACTGCAAGGTCGGCTTTAAGGATTTCGGAAGGAATCATGGCAACATCTTATGCTTTTCCTGGCTTAAGTTGTTTAAAAGCAGTCTCTATTTCTTCCACGTTTGGTGGAGAAGTTGATATTGTTGAATAATGGCTGACAGATAATAAGGTTGATGTTGGCAATTTAGCACTTATGGCGGTTAACTCTGTGACGAGAAGGTTAAGAACTTCAGGAAATGTTGGAAAAATCTAGGCAATTGGTGGCAATTTGTTGTAATTAAAACAAAATTGTCTTTAATTTAATTAATAAACTCCTTTGTTACTGTATTTGTATTTACTACAAACTAATAACAGTACGTTCTAAAGTGACTCGCTCACTTTGAACTTAGAACCTTTTTCGCTTAGCTTTATAAACTTGTAAATAAATTAAATAGCAGCAGTTAACATCATAAAATCCAAAACAAATATCAAACAACAGTTATGACGTAAAACTGTTCACACGACCTTTAAGTTAACCTAAAACACATCGCGTGATGCCTACAAATTCTATAAAATCAAACTCGGAAATTTTTTGTGAAAACAAACTGCGCCTAGAATGTTTGTATGTATGTTTATGTTATGTGATTTGTAAAAATATTTACGTCACCTTAATTGGCTGATTAAAATATCGGTTAACGTCATAACAATTACCTAAGGTGTTGTAGTCTATAATTTAATTTGAAAAACGACTCAATTTATAACTATAATTATGGAGTAACAATTCAAAATCTGAATATGTATGAGAAACTCTCACAAAAGTTGTTGTTGCTTGAGAAAATGAAAGAGAGTGCGCAGAATATGCACAACTATGCAAATGAAATGAAAACAATAATCTCAAGCACATAAAGGGTAATCTAATTCGAGGTTCTCTACTTTTTTAAAGAAAAACACAGAAACTTCAAATTTTATGGAGAATGTTTATTATCATTCGAAAGAACATTCTTTGACGTTTATTTTTTGAAGATTATCTCTTTCAAATGTTGGCCACGGCTACGTCTCAGATGATCCAGACGTTGAGCCCGATTTTCGGAGACTCGTTCGAGCATTTCGACTGGTAACTGGTGAATAGCACCCATGATATTTTCTTCCAAGGCCTGAATCGAAGCGGGATTGTCACAGACTTTAGACTTTATATTTCTTCACAGAAAAAAGTCTAATCGTGTGAAATTACACAATCTTGGTGGCCAATCGACCGGCCCAAAACGTGAATTTATCTGCTCACCGAAGACTTCTCTCAATAAATCTATTCATTGACGCTATGTGTGAGAAATAGACCTGTCTTGTTGAAACCAAATGTCGCCGAGATCACGAGCTTCTATTTCAGGTAAGAAATAGTCGGTTGTCATGTCCGATAACGGTAGTCACTGACAGCTACGTTAACACCGGCATCATTTTTAAAGAAATTTGAACCGATGATTTCACGGGGCACCAAAAAAAAAGGTGTTTTTTGTGGATGAAATGGCAGCTCTTGAAACTTTTCAGGTTGCTCTTCGTCCCAAATGCGGCAATTGTGTTTGTTTCGCTGAAGACAAAATTTGGCTTGAAAACGTCGGATCTTCTTGGAACTTTTCAAGAGCCCATAGAGCGAGGCGCTGCCGCTTCTTCAGGCGCAAATCTTTTCTTGATGACGTGCCAAACAATACTATACAATAATACTGCCATGTCACGACTCAAGCATGATATGTCCAAAAGCGGCTATTGGAAAAAGTTTCTCTGCTTGAATCACCCGTTATATTCAAATGCTGATGTGCCTATTCTATACTCATATATTATATACAGATAAGTATATACATATGTATATGTGTGCATATGTACAGACTTGTTTTTATGCAATTGTAAAGTGAACCTAAACTTCGTTTCACATATGCTTGACTGCACCTTGTGCTGGTGAGATAAAGTTATCACCAGTGGCACATGCAGCAGGGAAGGGCGTAGCGCACCCAGCACGAAAAATGTAACATTATGTAGCAAAACAAAAAAAACCCGTTAACTTCGGTTGCACTAAAGCTATAATACGACTCAGAAATACAAACTGTCATACAAGCACTTGATTCCGTTCGTTCAGTTTGTATGACAGCTTAATGCTACAATGGTCCGTTATCAGCGGTTTCAGCAAAGGAGTAGCGAGTTAATATACGTTGTTCAGGGTTTAAAATTATCATATTGTGGCAATTATGGGTTAAGATTTGGGTTCCAATAAAACTTTTGGTCGATCGAAATTGATTTTATAAATATTCCTCGGCGTGAAAGTGAAAACCTTTTACTGGATACAAAGCCGCTTATGCGGATTAGTCGAAGCTAAAGCTTATTTATTCCGTTGTTTTTTAACTCCATAATCTGTGTTTGTGCAAAATGTGGTGTTCTTTCTTAAAGTTGTTTGTTTCACTTTCAAAAAACTGGCTTAATCTATGAATAAAAATAAGTTTACCGATTTATTCTTAAAGACTCGTGGTTATTTGAACAGAGAATTATGATTTTTCCTTTTAGAAAAATATACTAAGGTTGTAAGTGACCTAATTCTCATAAATCTTCCTCAATTGTGGAAGCAAATGACAGCATATTATGATCTACATAACCCTCTCCTTCACCTTCATTATAACTTTGATGGTTCATGAGATCATTGTCGTCGGCCATAGATTTTAGGACACTGCTTGAAAATAATAACCCAGAATATGCTGTTTAATATCTGCTTCCCTTATCAATTTGTAATATGCTACTGTTTTCCAAAATGTCAAGAAGCGACTTCAATTGATACAGCCATATAGAGCCGCTATGTATCCTTAATAACCCAGAAAATAATAGATTTTAAATTGGAAAAGGGGTCATGGAGCGCGTCTTAAGGCCCCAATGAACAATTGTCAACCTCTGATTCCGCGGTGACTTATAACATCATTGATGAGGCTCTGGTGGCCGAGATTCAGCGCTATAACTTATTTACATCTTCCTGCTAATGAAAATATTAAGAGATTTAAGGGTGACGAAGCTACTTCGATAGCTTAAGAACGTACAAAATGCAAATATACCATATATGTACTATACATATTGCTTTGGATTGATCACCCACTACAATGACGTACTATTGATTCACAAGAAGTAAGAAGAAAGAAGAGGTGGGAAACTCTTGTTGACCTTTGTCAATATAAAATTCAATCCAATCGGATTTGAATAATGTGAAAAACCATATTCTTTTAAATAGTTTACTAAATTTCTTCTATTATTGGAGATTTTGGCTTTGAGGTCATCTGACAAATAAAGTGATCTGATGATAGTACAAACATCTCTCAATTTCTACATAGCAGAGTCTATTACTATCATTTCCAAGCCATTTATTGTCTATCTGGGATCTATCTCCGGAATATATTTTATAATAAATCCAAATGTTCGCTTAGAAGGCTAAATCAGAGGATCTGATGCACAATTTCAATCTATTTTCTAGACAACTGGAACTCCAGCCAGAAATTGCCTAGTTTGAATCCACCTGGGGAATACTATTATCAATATTATCTTATAATAAATCCAAATGTTCGCTTGGAAGGCTAAATAAGTGGATTTGATGGACCAGTTCAATAAATTGTCTAGACAACCGGAACTCCGGCCTGAAAGACTCGACAGTCATAGGACGATTATATATTTCAATAGTCTGCTACTCGTTCCATAGATAATATGAAGTCCCGTCTCAATAAATCTCATCGCTAAGCAATAATTATAAGATCAAAGAAATTAACTCTTCTCCACATTTATATGCGATCAGTGGTTTTTAGGGTTAATACCCTGAATTGTCAATAGAAAATTGTAGACTCATATTTTTTTGCAAAAATTAGCGGACTGTCTGCAATTTCTAACGCATGTCATCTCCTACAGGGTCACACCCATATATCGCTTGTATGTTTTCATTGAATAGTGGAAGAAAATACGTTTAGTCTATTTGCTTTATCATGCGATTCGTTGCAAAGGTGTTGAATATGACGATTGGATGATGCCTGGCAGATATCTTATTGTGTCATATTGTTCTAACTATTTGTAAGACTCTACAAATGTACAAATTTATGCGTGTGTGCACGCTTGGTGTGCAACTTGGCATGACTCGGCACTTCGGTGCGTGCATGCGTGTGTATGTGTGCCTAACGAGTGTTAAATTTACAGCACGTCGCTGACAGAATTGTGCCATAAACCCCATACGTTCGCGTCGAGGCCAAGTCAAGGTGCTACCAGCGACTAAGTAAGTAAAATGTCACCAACCAAGCGTGTGAATTCCTTGTATTAAAATTGATATGTGAGCGCGTATTTGTGTGCTCAGCTTTTTGCACATGTGTGCATAAGTATGCGATATGACGGGAGTGTTTTGTTTATTCTATTGTTATTATTGTTTTTTTTTCTACCTTCGTTCTGTAGTTACATATATCAATTCATAGTGTTTACCAAACAATGACAAAGTTTCGCATATTTCCTGATTCACTCGGAGTTGGCGTTTCCTTCGCCGCTGCCGGCTGTATGCGGAGAACTTGCTGCTGGTAAATAGAAAGTTGTATGAAATGAAAGTTATTGGAAAATAATTGAATTTGTTTTGTTTTAAGAAGCTTTCGAAATGCATCACCGGAAAAGTTTCTGCTAAGAAGACAATGATTTTTGTTAAATTTTTTTTAATTATTTAAAAGTTTTCCATACAAGAACTTAAGTTTTAACATTCAGTTTGTTTGACAGCTATATGCCTGTCGGCTGTCATGCGCACATGTCCGACGTCGGCACTTGAAGACTTGCTGGATCTCGCACCGCTTCACCTAGTAATCGGACAAGTTGCCAAACATAGACCGCTCTAAATGACGGCAGAAGGGTTTGACAGAGATAAGGTAATCTCTTGCCAACGCATGCAGGATTTACATAAGTGGGGAAATACTACTGGCTCTTCCAGGGACGGTATTACCAAAAGTGTCATCTTAACAAGAAAGTTTTGGTTATACTTAGCAGTGAAGCTGAATGGAACGCTTTGAGCCAGTAAAATCAAGTGGTACACCGACGGCTCGAAAACGTCGGAGGAAATTAGCGCAGGGGTATCCAAGCATAGCAGACTTGAAATTAACGCAATGATTGTCTAGCTATACTAAGCGAAAGTCAAACGGCATTCAAAGCGATCTCTGCGCGATCAAATCGCGGTACAGGGTGTATAGAACGACTGAACAATCTATCAGATCGTAACCAAGTGCACCTTTTTTGGGTGGCAGGTAATAAAAGTATAGCAGGGAATAAACTGGCTTATGAACTTGCCCGCTTCGTAGTATCCACCAACATGGTAAGACCGGTACCTTTCATTGCGTTTAGTGCCCATACCATAAAGGAGCTGCTCCGCAAGGATGAAGCAGTGGGTAAGCAGAAGCATTGGTAACAACTCCTAAGCATGCGTCAAGCCAAGTTGCTAATGGGTGGTTACAAACTTAAAAGGTTTAAATACATATGTAATCAACCTACAAAGGGAAAAACCCAGGCTACTTGCCGCCTTCTACACTGGCCATTGTAAGCTCAAGAAGCACTTGTGTATATAACATGGGCCTAGCTTCGTGCATAAATTGCTGGTTCTGCGACTTGGAGTCTGAAACTTCAAAACACCTGCTAATACTACACAGGAGTTTGAAGGCACATGATAAAGGCTCTTGGATCTATGTTTCCAAATAGGGATTACATCGCCTCAATAGAACCTAGCAGTATATTGAAATTTATCAATTTACTGGGGCTAGGTAGGTCGTTGTAGGGCCACAGACGTTTCACTCTGGGTGGTACACTTTCGTGGCACGCTTAATATACCCTGGTTAGGGTATAAACAGCTTTTTCAAATTCCATTTTTATAGATTTCGGCTCAATTCGTTGCTGAACTTCTGAAACTGGACGACTAATAGCAAGTCTGAAAGGCAAATATGATTGCTGAGATCCTTAGAGGACCATACTCGAACCAAGCAAAAACAAAGTTGTGACATATTGTGAAACAGAGGCACCAATGCAGAAAAAAAACTCAAATAGAAAATTGTTCTTGTGGAGTCTTCTCTTCTCGAGTGAAGCAAAGAAAAATCTGTAAATACAACATATTATGAAATAGAGCTGCCAGCAATGAACAAAAGTAAAAATGAAATTTCAAAAAATAAGTCCAAAGATACTAAAAAAGCTATAAAGAAAATAATTAAATCAGACATACTACGAAATAGGGTTGCCAACAATGAAAAAAGGTACCATAAAACCCAAAAAGCAAGGAAGACCGTATTCGAGCATAGACAAGGACAAGTCATTAATTCCAGCATATTATGAAACAGAAATGCCAACAAGCAAAAAAAGTAAATTTGCTGTATCAAAAAAAGGCACAAAGAACTATCAGAGTTTTGAAAAAGAATGGTTCTTGAGAAGGTAAGAAGACTGCTTGCGAACAAAGCAAATAAAAGCTGAAAGAGTTTGACATATTGTGGAACAACAATCGAAAAAGTAACTCTGTTTGCTCTTAAAAAATTTTCGAATATATGAAGTTCGATTTCGATATTTTATGAATCAGAGTTGCCATCAATTACAGAATAAAATTGTTTTAAATAATTATCTATGAGAATGTGTGTATCCGGAAAATAAAAATGACCATTATTAAGTGAAGGAGTTGCCAACAAGCAAAAACAAAAATTAAAATTAAAACGACCATATTCGAAACTTTTTTGAAAATGTAGCATTTCGACATATTAAGTGATAGAGCTGCCAGCAAGCGAACAAATAAAAATAAAATATATAACAAGGCGGGAGACAAATAGACGGCCTCTGAGAAATATTTTAAAAAATTTTTTCAATTTCTATTTCAAGAATTCATATACTTGGACATACTTTTTAGAGAAAGTTTGAATTTTTTTAAAACCAAATATTATTGACAGCTAATAATTATTTGGTTTAATAGATTCTAAAAAAGTATTAGAAAAAACATGAGTGATTTCAATATGTATTCAATAGTATTGCTTTGTAAAGTTTTCAGCTGAAAATTGCTTTCTCAACAGTTGCCACATGTTTGGTTTACTTTTTAAATAGTTTGATGAAAGCGCTGAAAAATTAAAATTCCAGTAGCAGATAGTTAAGGGCTAATGAATAACCAGTAACGATTGTTAAAAAATATTGTAAAGGTATCCAAGAAGAGGCACAGAAATTAAAAATTTAATGGGAAATTACCATTCGAGAGAATATTCTTTATCATTTAATTTTTAAGATTATCTCTTTCAAATGTTCCATCCATTGAGTCCAAATTTCGATGACTTGTTCGAGTATTTCAGCTGGTAACTCGCGAGTGACATGCGTCATGTTTTGCTCAAGGCCTGAATTGAAGCGACATAGACTTTAGACTTTATATCTGTCCACAGGAAAAAAGTCTAACAGTATGATATCGCACGATCTTGGTGGCCAATCGATCGGTCCAAAACGGAAAATTATCTGGTCACCGAAGTGTACTCTCAAAAAATTCATTGATTGACGCGATTTGCGGAAAGAAGCGCCGTCTCGTTGAAACCAAATGTCATCGAGATCACGAGCTTCAATTTCAGGCATCAATAGTGGGTTGAGTTGCCAAAGACGGTTACGTTCTCACCGCCATCATTTTTGAAGAATTTGGACCAATGATTCCACCAGCCCACAAAGCACACCAAACCGTTGTTTTTTCTGTATAAAAGAGCAGCTCTTGAATCATTTAAGGTTGCTCCTCGTCCCATATGCAGCAATTTCGCTTGTTTATATACTCTTTGGGCCAGGAATGGATCTCATCGCTGAACAAAATTTGTCTCGAAAATGTCGGAGATTCTTAGAATTTTTCAAGAGCCCATAGAGCGTAAAGTTGTCGCTTGCTGAAATCGAACGGCTTCAGTTCTTGTACAAGCTGTATTTTGTACGCCTTCTATTTAAGATTTCGACGTAAAATACGTCAGGTTGTGCCATACGTCAGTCCGAGTTGCTACGAACGGCACCGAATCAACTCTCCATGGTGTTCTTGTACACTCTCAGCTACGGCTGCTATATTTCCTTCAATGCGTGCTGCACCTGGTCTGTTCAGTCGAAAATTAACCAACAATGAATACTGAGTCTCAAGTTGGGTGGTGTTGCGAGTAGTAGGTTCAATTGGCCGATTATGTTGACGATAAGTTGAGTGAAGCGCGCGCAACACATTCTTTACAGAACTCGAATTTTCGTAATAAATTTGAACGATTTGTAAACGTTGTTCAGGCGTAAGTCTTTCCATGATGAAATGGCAAACAATGCTGAACAAAAATAACATGACAGCTTGACACGACTCACGCGTGATCTGTCAAAAAAAGGCTATCGAAAAAAGTACCTCTACTTGAATCATCCGTTATAAACAAAAGACGACTTATAGTATCTGAAATATATTGCAATTATAACAAATATTTTAATTGTCTTCTGCTTGGTTGAAAAAAATTAAAAAATGTTAGCGCTAATAATAGCAACGCGCACAATTAAATTAGTCTGCTATTTTCATCACATTAATATGCAACAATTTAATGAAGTTGAAAGAATTACATAAAATTACAAATTCCGCTCTAAAAAAATGCGATATAAAGAATTACAAAAATAAATCAATAACAACAAGTCAGGAATTCCAATAATATTGTTGGCCTTCATTCCTTTTTTGCTTTATTTTGTCATTTTATTGAATTTACTGCTGCCGTTGACACTACCAATATAACAGCGCAACCAATACACAAGCACACTTGACGCTCCCTCTCTTTCTCTTTGTGCTCCATATACGCGCCGTTGGCAAGCATAACATGACTTAAAATGGCTATTTTACAGGACACGGGTCCATTATAGCATAAACTTCTATTAAGTCGTTGCAGCTCGCTACAGTTCACTTAATTACGCGCGAAAAGATTTATTTTCTATGTTTTTGGCATCGATACAATCGATGTGCATGAAATACACACACACATATGTATGTGTATACATACATGTATATTTTTATATATTATACATATGTATAAATTGTATAAATATATACAAATGTGTGCTTATGCTTACAGCAATTGCTTATATAATATAATTGTTCACATAATCGGTGTTTATAGAACAATGCAGTCGACCCACAGCCAACATAACGATGTGCAATCGGGAGAGCAAGAGTGTTTGGGGAGATTGTTGTTGCACCATTGGAAATATTTCAATTAATTCTTGCATTGTTGTTACCGATTTTCGTTATCGTTTCTTTTATATTTGTGCTTACGTGTGTTCTTTCGCTGTGCACATGGACATTTTTTCGACAACAACAAACTAAAACGAATGCTCAACTGTAGATATTTTCGAAAAATGGCGAGTTTAGTAATAATTGTTTGTAATGTGTTGCTTATGTTAAGTTAGATCTCACAAGAACAGCTTAGAACGCTGGTCTGTTATGGTACCAAGAAAATGCTATATAATAGATCATAAGACCCTTACAAATTGACAAAGCGCTTTGAGCCTATCATATTTCTGTTGAGACGGCTAATTTCAGTTTCAGCTATGTCCTTTGATTCGTCAATGGTAAGACTGCCGAGATGTTGCAACCTCAGTCTAACAAAGGCTGGACAATGAAGCAGAAAGTGTCTGGATGTTTCTAGCTTACACTCTTCCATACAACTTCGTCAACTAGCGTCCGAAAATATCTTTAGTTGTGAGCATTCATGTGGTCCATTGGACAGTGTTTAGGATGAACCCCTGCGATTGCGGCAAGGTGAACTTTGCTAGGGGCAAGTAGTTTAGTAGATATCGTGCCTTCTACTTTAGATCGAAAGAAACTCGCAGTCGTATAGGCGTTGCCCGCCGAGCAGAGCCTGCTAGACTTACGCGAGATTTAATGGCACAGGGTTGAAACGCAAGACGCTAAGGGTGATCAAATTCGATCCCACTTCGATGTGAGGGGGGCAAGTGTACCTTCTCTGACCAGATCATCGGCTTCGCAATTGCTAGCGACTTCTCAACACCCAAGCGAGTCTGATGATGAAGCAGCTTGATGTTATTTCTAGCGAAGGCAGACACTTCTTAGCTAGCTTCGCGCGTACAATTAGCGAGCTCAGCGCTAGTATTGCTGCTCTGCTGTCAGAGAGAATGCTCACCACCCTGAAAGAGGCTGCAGTGTGTCTACCGCCACCTTAAAGCAGCCCTTTACAGAAAACTCTCCATCCAACCTTCCCTTCCAGCTTCGATCCATCCGTGAAAAAGCTCACTGCGCCTCTTCTTCAGCGACTTCTCCCCATCCACAATTCCCTCGTCGGTATTAGCAGAGAAAAAGCCACCACGAATGGACTCTCTGTTGAATTGATCCAAGTTTTCAGTAATTCAATTGAAGGAAAAGATAATTTCGGCGTCCTTGTTTTGACCCCCTCATATCCCCAGCTTTCCTGAGCCTTAGAGCACACTTCGCCGTGTACCAGAGATGCCGTTGAGAGCCCCGCTCTTTGAACACCTTCAACGTTTTTAGCAAGTATAGCCTTTTCGAGCGTCCTCTATCGAACGAATATCCCATAAAACATTACTGGCATGATAACGGTTTTGTAATTATAACCAAAACTCCATCTTTGCCGAGAGTCCTTTCACCGTGTCCTCAAAGCTACCTTTTCTCTAAAGCTTCTGTACTGCAATATAAGTCAACTGATGCGATCCTTATTATCTCCTCGATATCCATGAAAGTCTTCCTCCTTTATGAAAGTTTTTTATCAAGAATAAGTCCTAGGTATTTCACCTTATCAACACCTTGAAGACGTGAGCCTCTGAATGAGGGGAGAGGCACATATGTGATCATACACTTACCAGTTAATAAAACCATTTTAATTTTATTTGGGTTGGCGGCTGTGTCGCTTTTATTCGCAGTTGAATACCACTCTTCTGCTAGGTGGTATGTAGAGAATTTCCTTTAACTATAAAAATAACGACATCGGAGTAGGCTATCATCCGACCGTCTTTTCCTCGAGTTCTTTATGGTTTGGTGGTTAGCGACTTACTTAAAGAGGAAAGGACTGTCGGATGCTAGCCCACTAGGACTCGGATCCAAGCATTGGCGAAAGTAGCTTGACCTAAGGAATGCTCCTATTAATCTCGTTTAGTAGTCTCTCTTATTTGCTGATTACTATGTACGAGGTGTGTTCAAAAAGTATCGCGAATTTTGTGTTTTTTCAAAAATTATTTATTTATTCATGAATATCTATTTTGTCCCCTTCAAAGTAATCCCCATGAGATATTATACACTTGGGTCAACGGTTTTTCCAATCTTCGAAGCACTTCAAAAAATCATTTTTTTATCTTCTTCAGCTCCTTCTTCGATGCCGTCTTTATCTCGTCAAGAGAAGCGTAACGTCGTCCTTTCATGGGCCTCTTCAGTTTAGGGAACAAGAAAAATTCACAGGGGGCCAGATCTGGGGAATACGGTGGCTGCAGCATCATTAGTGTGTTGTTTTTGGCCAAAAAGTCGCGCACAAGCAACGATGTGTGAGCAGGAACGTTATCGTGGTGCAAAAGCCAATTTTTGTTCTTCCACAAATCCGGGCGTTTCAGGCGGATTGCTTCGCGCAAATTGCGCATAACTTGCAGGTGATATTCCTTATTGACCGTTCTTCCAAGAACTGGCAAGAACTCATGATGCACCACGCCCCTGCAATCGAAGAAAACTGTCAGCAAAACTTTCGCGATACTTTTTGAACACACCTCGTATATGCCAGATGCTTGATTCGTAGAGAGCGCTCACATTTTTTTTCTCGAAGAGAAAAACTTTATCCGCTAATTCAAGCGACAAATGGTGTTAATGTAAAACAGAGGTGCTTAATTTAGATAGAATAGATAGAGAAAAGGTTCACAATGTATGCTATTTGGGGTGCATATTAATACAAATATAGTAATTATATATAATTAACAAGCTCGTTTAAGAATTTTTTTCTTTATGTAAATTCAAAGCAATAACACTATGCGATCCAACAGTTTTTCGAATATACAATTTTTATACCCTAAACATAGTATATTACGAAGTTTTTAATACCCAGAAGGAAACGTCAGAGACTATATAAATTGTATATATAAATGATCATGTTGACGAGCTTAGTCTATTTAGCTATGTCCTTCCGCCTGTGGTTCTCTCTGCCGATATATACGCGAACAGGTCTCTCAGTTTCTGAGATATCGATCTGGAATTCCTTCACCTCCTTCCTTTCCAAAAATTTGCTCATTTGTCGACATCACCGATATCGGAACACTATAACATATAGTAGAAAATGCAATTAACCGATTTCTGTATATACGTACACACATGCAAACATACACATATTTAAACAAACATGCATACATTTTAGCAAATGGCTTCATCAATCGTGCCTGCAAATTCTTCTTTTGATTGCGTTTTATTGCCTTTATTGTGTATTTAATCTGCGTATGTGTGCGAATTGTATGCTCGCCCATAAAAATGTTACTTTTTTTATTGCCGTGTAGGAAAAAATGCCGCTTAATTTGCTAAAAAGCGCTACGTGACGGACATGATGATGAAGAGTTAAAAGCCAGCAAAGAATTTGGTAAAGCAATCAGCGCTCTGATTAATTGTCGCTACATACCGGCGGCACGTTTACATACACACATAACATATGTATGTATGTCAAGCATGTAAATATTTCTACTCGTATTATTTGGTGAACCGAATAAATACAATTTTATTAAAAAAATAAATTAACTGATTTAAATGCTTCGAAAGTTTCATCGATAAAAAAGATTGCTTTGTTCCAACAGAAAAACTGAGATAACTTTATTGGCGTGACATAAAACGGACCACCCTAACGGCGTAGCTGAATTCGTTTAAATTTCATTGCATTATAAAATAAGCACAAGTTATGGCGAATCATAATGGAAATCTTTGTGAGTCATTTAAAAATTTGATTTTTATTGAAAAGTCTGAAGCAAGAACTCTTCCTGATTTGAAGACTTCAACCATTATGAATACAGAAAAGCCTCGCCAACATGGCCTCACATATAAAAGCTTTCAAGTTTAACAAAGACCAATCGACCAAAAAGTATCTTCGTTAGAAAGATTGCCAAACTTCTCATTAAAGTTGGCCAATCTGTTTGCCAATAAGTTCCTCTTCGCTGCATTGGCCTATAAAATTATGACCTGGCGAAGTTTCTTTATATATTTTTTTTTTTAAATTAGTGGGAAGCATCACACGTCGGAGTGTGGAAATGCAAACGGTAAGCCTAAACTACTCCCAACTCCAGACTCTCCCACGAAACCACCTGACTTATTATTACTTCATGGGAGTGATAAAACGTTTAAGTTTCCTCTATGACACGTACTGACGTACGTGTACTCTGCTCTATATGTCTCAGTTTTGTCTTGATTGAGGCTGCCGCTTCGCTTTCCAGTTCTCAGTGGACTGACACATGAGTGTCGCCAAATTTTCCACCGTAAAACTACTACCGAGTGTAGATTTAAGTTCTTCCCTTGTACTTAAAAAGCAACGACGATAAAAGAATAAATGCTCAAAGTCTTCAAAGCACTCTGAACGCGTTGGACGATCCACACTAATGTCGTGATGGAATCTATATAGCTAGCTTCCACTTAGTTTTTGGGTTAGGTGGAAATTCAGGTCCCCATGTATTTCGTCGATCCACAAATGGATGTCCGCTATCAGTCTGTGGGTACACCGTCCTTTGAGCGAGGTTTGCCACCGCTGCTGCCATATTGTTAAGCTTAGGACTCTATTTTCTCTTTTGGCTCCTATAGACCGCTCTGATAACTTGTACGTATATCTGCTCGTATCCGTTACCCTGGATGTCAATGGGCATCATGCTGGCTATTACTTCAGCAGCGTCACTTGATAGTGTTCGAAAAGCATTGATAACGTTTGGTGCCGACAGCCTGTGCACTGTGCTTATTCCGGCATATGCTTTAATGCCCAGCACCTGGATCTATATTGGAGCTCCATATAACACCACCCCAATGCCTTTATTTGGCATAATTCTTGATAAGGCGTTTAGGATTTTATACGCTTTACTTACAGTGTATTATGGGTGGTCCTTAAATTTGAGCCTTGAGTCTATTATTATTCCTAGATACTTTAGTTGAGGCTGTGAATGAATCTCATACTCCCCTATGGTGAGAGATACACTTTCCTCCACTTTTATAGTACTTATGAGCAAGACTTCAGTCTTTTGCTCGGCCAGTTCTAAACTCATTGAAGTCAACCATTGGCGTTGACCGTTTATGGCGAAATTTATGAAAGCTTATCTGTTGCAGAGCCCTCGAGCTCGCATTCGTCCGAAAGAAGCATAGTCGCTTCATGTCATCAACGTTGGATCGTTTTCAAAATTTGTTAAGAAGAGCATAGCGGAGACTTTTAAAGTAGTATTGGGTCTACCAACAAGAACGACAGGATGTCAAAATGAGATAAATGATAAACTTTCAAAATGGTTTGCTTTTTCGTTATGCAGATAATTTTATTTCATTTATGATTGAACAAAATGTCGACCAAATGGCTACCACGTCCACCCATTTACGCCATCTTCCGATGACTCGATGCAACGTTTCGGCTGTAATTTCGATTACAGTGCTTGGAATGTTGTCTTCAAGCTCCTCGAGCGAAGTTGGTTGATTGACGTAAACCTTTGATTTAACATACATCCAGATACACCAATCTAGAGGTGTTAGTCGCATGATCTTAGCGGCTATTTGACTAGGCCATTTATCGAAATTAACGAGTCGTCAAAATTTGCACGCAATGTGTCCATGTTTAGACGTGAAAGATAAGGCAGCTCACCGTTTTGTTGCGAAAAGAAATCGAACTAGTTGATTTCATCGAATTCCGAAAAAAATTCATTCAACATCATGTTATAACGCTTGCTAACGGCCGCACTAAACGGGGGATGAAATTGCGTTTTCTGAACCACAATAGCATTTGACTCACCCCAATGGCGACAGTTTTGTTATATGACGTACCCTTTAAGCCAAAAATGGGCCTCATCTGAGAAAACGATTGTTCGATTAAAGTTTTTTTTTTTGGGTACTTAGATCAGTCACTAAGTCCATGAGAAGTACTCATCCTTTGGGATACTTGTGCTTTCTATAGAATCTGTGACCTTACTATCGATACCTGTTCCAGTGTATCATACCGTGGGTACCTCAGATGCTTACAGTGTAGTCTTGCCAATGCAGGACAAATGCACAAGAGGTGTTTCATTGTTTCGCTGGTGCTCTGCTCTAGACATTTGCTGCAGTCTTCTCGATCTGTCAGCCCCATTCTGCGGGCTTATGTCGCCACCAGACAGTGACCAGTTAGTATTCCTTTCATGTTTCTACAGTCTCTTCTATCGTGTGCCAATAGAAATTATGTGTACCTCCAATCTACCGTTTGTACATGGTTTTTACAGCTTTACACCCAGGTAGCTCATTCCATCGCGCTTACATTTTCTTCACTATGCTTCTGTCTAGATCGTCGTATAGACAACGCATGGGTTTCCCAATGTTGATCACGTTTTCGGATGTTAGCCATACACCATTTTTCCGCTCCATTCCCAAGACACTTCCGGCCTTTGTCAAACGCAAAGTCCTCTGCTTGAAATATACTGCAGTGGTTCGGCAAACTTTGGACAGTATATCACCGTATTAACTCCATCCTCCATTTTTGGACCATCCAACTAAATGTTTAGAGTATTGCGCGTCGCTAACACGATTTTACGCTAACCATCTTTTTATATGTTTACTTTGTAGCTTCTTTCTCAGCTGAAAAGTGGGATCATGTTGTCGGTGCTTGCCAAATCGCCATTACCCAACAAACTATACCCGAAATTTTTATATGTAAATTCTCCAGCAGCCAGTAATCGTCCCGAAGATTTTTCTATGCAGTTTGCAGCAAAAGAGGTCTGTAGGTGGCAGGTTTAGTACCAGTTCAAGAGCCGCCGTTCGAGTTCTTCTTAAAGCTCCTAAGCGAGCCTTTGAAGCCTTCCATTGGCTTCCGATAGATGGATTTCTGCACGTCTGTCTACCATACTACATCACCGTAGTGCAGAATTGGTCTTTCCATAGCTGTTTAGCACCAGCACATGAGAGAATATACTAGTTCTATAACCATCTTCATCTTGCAGTCGCTCGTTTGTGTGTTTTCACTTAAAGCTTAGCTTTAAGCTTCGATAATCCCGCTTTTGTAAACACACATGGTTGCTTGTATGCAAGCGTTTAACTAATGGGGGATTTAAGCTTAAACTTAAATAAAACGGATAAATTTGCATATGCGCCGAACAGTCCAGCTTATTATACCATTAAGGATACCAAAGGACCTTAAGGATAACATTAAGCGGAAGTTTAAAACCAGAATTGATTGCACACTTATCGGCGTACACGTATAATATGCGCCAGAGATCGTACGGTGACTTTTGGGATAAGCTAAGTGTTTTGGGATACACAAGGTATTACATTTATATACATACATATATGTAGATGTATAGATTAGGGCGAGCATAATTTTCCAGCTTAATTTCTGTTTCAAATGACCACTGCAGTTTCCGTTTTTGTCTTAAGGGGCATTATTCAATGTGCATAATAATAATTATACCCTGAACAGGGTATATTAAGTTTGTCACGAAGTTTGTAACATCCAGAAGGAAGCGTCGGAGACCCTATAAAGTATATATATATAAATGATCAGTATGTTGAGCTGAGTCGATTTAGCCATGTCCGTCTGTCTGTCCGTCCGTCCGTCCGTCTGTCCATCCGTCTGTCTGTATATATACGAACTAGTCCCTCAGTTTTTCAGATATCGTTTTGAAATTTTGCAAACGTCATTTTCTCTGTAAGAAGCTGCTCATTAGTCGGAACTGCCGATAACGGACCACTATAACATATAGCTGCAATACAAACTGAACGATCGGGATCAAGTATTTGTATGGAAAACTTTTGCATTTGACAAGATATATTCACGAAATTTGGTACAGATTATTTTCTAAGGCAACAATGTAATCTCCGAAAAAATTGTTCAGATCGCATTACTATAGCATATAGCTTCCATATAAACTGAACACGTAGTTACTAAAAGAAATGCGCCTGTGAAGGGTATGTTAGCTTCGGTGCAGCCGAAGTTAACGTTTTTTCTTGTTTTAAATAAATTTGAAACGTCATTTCCCAAATATTTATGCACTTGATTTCTTTGTCTTTCGCAAGAAATTTTTTATCTCAAAGGAAAATAAACGTACAACCTTGAAAGTAAGTTTTTCTACACAAGAGGTCTCAATATTTTTTTCGACAAAAACACTCTTTTAAGAGTTATAAGCCGCTAAAATTATGCATGAATTGTATTGAGCCTTCATGCAAGTGCCTTATAAATTCTGTGTTGCTCATACGCCAAGGTACCATAGGAGCCTCAGTGCTTTTAATGCATAACTTTAACTGTATATAACTTCTAAAGGAGTGGTTTTCTGGAAAAAATCATTAAGACCTTTTCTGTAGCGTGGAAAATTTTGTACTAGAATATCACTATTTCAATGTGATAGGTTCACGCTTTTTATGCGAAATATACAAAAATCTCAAGCTTTATACCTGGGAGAAGAAATACGGTTTAAACTGAAAATAAAGAGTTTGTTTACGTTGAACGCTCGTTTTTAGGACAAAAACTAAAACTTATTAAAAAAATAATAATAAATTAAGAAAATAATGTACACTCTAATGTAAATGCGCACCTAGGTATGTGTCTATGCATGTTTGCTATGTTTGCTTGTGGTTTGGGGAAAACACTGCTACAGGTTCTTTTAATGTGATTGAAAGGTTTGACAGAAATAAATCTTCATTCACAACTTCGAAATTGCTCGCCTGAGCAATTCAACTCTTTCCAAGTGTTGTCCGCTGTTGTTGTTGTTGCTGCTGCGACTGCTATTTGAATGAAGAGAAAAACTTCAAAAGTCACGCAATCACAGCTAAAGTTTAGTTTGAAAAGGCTAACAAAAGCAAAAACAAAAATAAAACTAAAAACAAGAACAAAAATAAAACCAAAAACAAAAACAAATCTGCCACGCATAACGGCTGCGGCAGTAAAATGCCTGCTGTGCGCTGTATTGCTTTCTGTATGTGTGTGTGTGCGTGTGTGCGGGTATGCGCAGTTCGGCAAACACTTACGGGTCACTTGAAATGCTTTACAGGCGTTGAGTGGCCTTTTCCATTTTTTACTTAAAGAAAACTTTTCACACAAATGAAAGCATAACCTTCTTTATTTTCCTATTTGAATTTTGTGTGTGTGTGTGTTCGTGTGAGTTTATGTGCAGTTACGCCATACCCAGCTGTGCGTTGTTTTTAACATTTAAATTGGTTAGTGTTTTGGTGATGTTTTTCCCTTAAAGGTGCGCTGACAGATGTACACCTGTACAAATGTGAAGCAAACACTTTCCAACCCAATCAAAATCACTCGAGTGCGTCATTCTTTATTACACCGGCTGTCATGTTTACGGAAATGAGAAAAAAATGAAAAAATAACTAAGAAAATAATTCGAAAAGAACAAAAATGAAACGGGTGAAGAAAATGTGTCAAATGCAAATAAATGATGAAAACAAGCAAAGAAAAAGTAGAAATAAAATTAAAAAAAAAATTGCAAAAATATTTGTAGAAAAGCCTACTAGGAGTATAACACTAGAATATATTTAGCCGACAAGAAAAATTATAAAAAGAACAAGAAATATTGCTTTTATACCCTTCTCAGTTGCATTTCATATAGCATAAAAGGGTATAAAAACATTGTTATCTTGACTTAGACTTGGACGGCAGCTAAATGCTACAGTGGTTCGACTTCAAAAAGTTGTTCGTAGATTATAGCATTGTTTTGAATAATAATCTGTACCGAATTTCGTGAAGATTTTGTGATATTTTCTAGTTTAGGTTAGGTTAGGTTAGGTTAGTCTGGTAGGCCAATGAGCCACACAGAGACCAGTTTTGGTTCTTTAGATACCAGATATAGGTCAGATAAAGTACTCATCCCTTAGATTGCCTGTGCTTGACGCACATCACAATTTTTTCATGCAAAAACCGGGTTTGGGTCGTTCAATTTGTATGGCAGCTACACACTACAGTACAGCGATCTGAACAATTTCTTCGTAGATTGTAGCATTATCTCAAACAATGATTTGTGCCAATTTTCATGAAGATATCTTTTCAAAGAAAAAAGCTTTCATATAAAGTCTTGATTTCGATCGATAGATTTGTATGGTAGCTATAAGTTTTAGTGGACCGATAATGTCGATTCCACTTCTTTGAAGAGACTTTTGAGGAAAAAATGACGTCTGCAACATTTCATAACGATATCTCAAACTGTGAGGAACTATATATCACGTTAGTTTTGTTGGTAGGTAGAGTGCTTGTTTGACGACGTTTGCCCATATGTAAAGTATATTTATTATTTAACAATACTAAACGTTATATATCTGAAATATCGTAAAGAAACCTTTCACTAACCGTTACGATTCTTTTTCTATATAAGGCTTTGTATTCACTTGGAAGACCTTATATAGTATTTTCTCTTTCTGTATCCTGACAGTTTCTTTCGTATAATAGTCGTTGTATGGTGCATGTCGTTAGTTACCCGTTAGCCTCCTACTAGAGTTCTTATGTCATTCCTTTCGTATTTTAATAGCCGGTCCACATACCATATACCATTCACGGAACACTTGCTTGCCTGTTGAGCAAGTTAGGTGATGACTCCAACGAGACTCAGCTATGTATATACATAATTATAACATGTTTGTCGATTAAATATCTGCAATTAGCCAGAATCATATAAATTCTCTTTGCCGTAGTCCAATTGTAGGCTGGTGCTTGCTCTGGCTAGATCATCTGCTTCACAGTTACCAGGAGTATCAGCATGTCTTGGAACGCATTGCAGGTTTATCGTGAAATAGCATGTTAGATCCACTAAGATCCATTAAGATATCAAGGTATTATTTCACTATCTTTGATGAAACCATAAGAGACTTTAGCTTCTTCAAAGCGACTTTAGCTTTTTCATAAAGAAATATATTTCCCGCTCATACAAACAGCCAGACTTATGTAGTATGCCTGTTATTCAATAACCCAGCCAGCACTGTTGACAGTAATGAAAATCTGCTGACGAACAAGGAAACAAAAAGTGATATAAAAAAGCAAGCGAAAAACTCGTAAAAAATTCTATCAAAACACTAACAAAAACATACAACAACTACCAATATAACTGCCTGCATAATTGACGTGCAGACAACAAGCTGGCAAGCAGGCAGCTAGTCAACGTATAACAATAACAACAATGTAAACAAATGCTAAACAATTGAGTGTTTTGGCGGCATTTCGATGCGCGAAAATTGGCTGCGGGTGAAGGAACGGCGGCGGGTGACCATTGGCTTTCGTCCATCAGGCATTGTTATGTGTTTGAAATGGGCAGGTGCAAGTGACTGAGTGGGTTTATTAAACCGGAAGAGGCGTGAATTAATGCAGAGAGCAAATTTTTAGTGAGAAGTTGCTATCAAAATAAGAAGTAACGGCATTTAAATCACCTAAAATATGAGGGGATGTAGTGAAGACCAATAGTACCTTGCATTGATCAATGAAGAAGATAGTTTGGTCCGCGATAGGTGCGACAACTTATTTGAACTGCACTTTGCAGACACAACACTTATCTAGGTTTAACTCTGAACCACAAAATATGATAAGCTACCGAAAAATATATCTAATCTGCCGAAAACATATATATATCTTTTTAATCTAATACCAGATGAAATCAATCTTACTCCTTTTGAGACTCAGATTAGAATCATTACATGAAAAATATTAAAATGGCCGCAGAGACTCTTTGATTTAGTCTGATTCATAAATCGATTGATATGTTTTCGACAGTATTCTCAGGCATAACTCAAAGCTTCAAACTGGTCTGTTAAAATTTCTCGCCTGTAGCCTGTACATTTCGCCGCGATAAAAATCAGCATTGTTTTCCTATTTTTAATATATTATTAAATATTCAATTCTTTTGTTGTACTGTTCGACTGAAACATGCTTTTTGTTGTACTACCATTTAAATGCATGATCTGCAGTATATTCTCTATACATATCTAATATTTTTAGTGGAAAATGTTAACTGGTTTTGTAGAATATGAGATAAAAAAGGTTAGAAAGAGATGGTTGCAAAAATATGAGGAAAACTAAAAAAGTGAGACAAATGTATTTGTTGAGATGTGCCAAAAGAGAATGATGGCTAAAAAGAATGATTACCTTAAATTGTGACAAAAAAGCTACCAAAAATTTTATACAAATTCCCAGGGTAAAAGATATTTCAAAAAGATTATTTTGCTAAGTTGTTAGAACTTTCCTTAATTACAATGCTAAATATGAGCGCGATCTGTCTACCAGTTTGTCGATAGAAACTGCTTAATGGATACAAATATCGAACATAGAATTTGTCTCAAATTTTGTATTTCTAATCAAATTTCGTTTGCGGAATCAGTGCGAATGAGGAGTAAGATTTATGGTGATTCACTTTTATCAAAAACACAAGCTTACGAGTGATACAAAACCCTCAAAGATGGTCGAGAGATCGTTGAAGTCATGCCTCGTTCTGGATGACTTTCGACCTCTTCAACTGATGGAATTATTACAAAAGTGAAGAATGCGTGCTTGAAAATCGTCAGACAAGTACTGTAGAGATGGCAAGAGTGCTCGGCATCTCTCGCGAGTCCGTTTGAATCCTTATGGTAGATATTTTGGGTATGAAACACGTTATTCTTCGACTCGTCGCGAAAAAGCTGAATTTTTTTCAAAAAGAGTACTGTAAATAGATCTCTCTGGACATGCTTGATAGTGCGAATTCCAAACCCACATTCATGGAGAGTATTATAACTACCGATGAGACATGAGCTTATGAGTTTGATATGCGAACAAATCAACATTCATCAGAATGGTGTCAAAAAGCGAGCTGAAGCCAAAAAACCACGCCAACGTCGCAAAAGAATCAAAGCGGTGATCATTATTTTTTTCGCTATTCGTGCTTTGGTTCATCATGAAATCGTTTTGGATAGACAGACGGTTAATAGGGAGTTCTATTTGGCCGTATTAAGGCGCTTGCATAAGAGCATCCGTCGAAAACGGCCAGAATTGCGGAATAATAATTCATGGATTTCACACGATGATAAATCACCATCGCATCGAGCCACGATTGTGACCGAATTTAAAGCCAAAAACGAAATTAATACCATCAGTCAACCCGTATTCAGCAGATTTACCTCCATTTGATTTTTTTCTTGTTCCCCAAAATAAAACTGTCGTTACGTGGAACCTGTATTCAGTCAATCGAAGAGATAAAACAAAATTCACTGGAGCAGCTGAAAGCCATCCGAAAAGGTGCTTACGAAAAGTGTTTCGAGGACTGAAAAATGCGTTGTCATATTTGTACATGTGGTTTGGATTACTTTGATGGCGACAAAATAAATATTGATGAGCAATTAGTATTTTGCATTTTATTTGCAATTTCCGCGTATTTTTTCATACCCTGAACAGGGTATGTTAAGTTTGTCACGAAGTTTGTAACACCCAGAAGGAATCGTTGGAGACCCTATAAAGTATATATATAAATGATCAGTATGTCGAGCTGAGTCGATTTAGCCATGTCCGTCTGTCTGTCTGTCCGTCCGTCCGTCCGTCTGTATATATACGAACTAGTCCCTCAGTTTTTCAGATATCGTTTTGAAATTTTGCAAACGACATTTTCTCTTCAAGAAGCTGCTCATTTGTCGGAACGGCCGATATTGGACCACTATAACATATAGCTGCCATACAAACTGAACGATCGGAATCAAGTTCTTGTATGGACAACTTTCACATTTGACAAGATATATTCACGAAATTTGATATATGTTATTTTCTAAGGCAACAATGTAATCTCCGAAGAAATTGTTCAGAACGGATTACTATAGCATATAGCTTCCATACAAACTGAACACATAGTTACTAACAGAAATGCACCTGTGAAGGGTATTTAGCTTCGGTGCAACCAAAGTTAACGTTTTTTCTTGTTTTCATAGTGTATGACAAATACTTATCTCACTTGGACAGAATATTTGAGAGTATGTGGGAGCAAAAAGAGAAGGTAAGGTACTTAAATATTTTATTTATTCCAGACTGGGCTATAATAATAACGGAGGATTTGTATGACTTCTAGCGCATCTTTTATTATCTTCCATTGTGTTCTTTAATGTTGCTCCACATATGGCGGGTCCTAGGCAACCTAAACCAAATTTTTAGAAAATGTGAAACACCACATTAAAGCCAGACCGCACAAGAATTTCAGAAATGACTACGAAAATGTACGCAATTTAAAGAGGACAATTTTGAACGTCAGAAAACAAGTTTTAAATTGTGATAGAAAAATTTCTTCGAATAAACTGCCCGCCGGAGAGCTGTATATTTGAATCAGAATAAATCAGAATTTTTCTCCAACGAAGCGGTTAAAATTCAATTAAAAATGCATCAAAAAACTCTGGTGAAATATTGTGTGCGGCCTTTCCACAACAATAACAAATAACATGTGCAAGGGTCGGTGGAATTTTTCGACAAAAAAAAATTCGAAAAAATTCCACACGTAATTACTTGTAAAATCAGCAAATTTCAGACAGTAAATGAGAGTAAATATTATATAAAGTACACATACCCATATCCATGCATACAAGCAGTATAAAAAATACCGAACTAGTTAAGAAAAAATTGCTGCGAAAATAATAAAGCCGCTTGACCTTTGTGTGCGCTTTGTGCGAGTTCGCCGAATGCTGACGCCGTAAAAACAAGCGTTGCGTGAAAACAGGTTTACGCAACAGCTGATGCCGCGGCACACATACTCACAGACACATACATACTATATGTATATACAAGCTTGTACATTTTGTAGAATGGATGGTCAAGAGCGGCAGCAGCGGTTTAGCTGCTGATGACTAACAAGGCGATTTTTGAAGTACAGCGAAGAGGAAACAACTTGAACAATACAAAAACAAAAACAAAACTATTTAAGACTTAAATGTATAACAAAAAATAATTGCAAAGCAAAGCATTTTTGCCAATCCGCCACTAAGCGGCTAATGTGACTCTGCGGCAACAGCTGATGCTTGCGGCTGCGAAGTGTAAGTTGGCCTTTCCTAGGCAATTAGATGGCCGACACAAGTGCGCACAGCTTGCAAACTTTGCTTTTGTTGTTGCTTTGTATTTTATTATTCTTCTTTTTCGATATTTTCCCACAGCGAACAAGAGATTTTGCTGTAAACTCTATGAGGAATGCTACTCTATATCTGCCCCTTGACTTGAGACTAGAGAACAGTCTTTCTATGAACGAATCTAAGAATTATTTACATCCTATTCAGCCATTGACTTCTACACTTCAAATTATTATTTTTAAATGTTTCTTCTCCCCAATGTTGAAACGTAAGTTGCGCTTAATATTTCGGCAATTGACAATCCCAGTGTTGTACTGGAGGATTACTCCAAGACGAATCTGGTGAAGGTCGTTCAAAATCAGTTGTTAGGTTAGTTTAGGTTATACTGGACGGGTTTCACGTCATATATAGACCTATTGATCCTTAGTAATGGCAGATGGAGGTTCAGTTTAGTTTGGGTGAAGTATTCGTCATTCCAGACGTCAACTCTTTTTGCATAGGTACTTTAAGAGCCACTTGCTCTAAACATTGTTACTTCATCTAGTCACTTGAACTCCGAAGCACTGACATGCTTAAGAGGAGTTCTAGATAGTGTCGGACAAAGGCATATGAGGTGTTCCAACGTCTCTCTCATGTTAACTTCTCTGCACTTTCTGCATGTATTGTTTTCTCTTATGCCTGTCAAGAGGACAACAGCCATCTGGCAGTCCTTTCGAGACCATGTGAGTAACAAGGTCTTTTGCATATGATCTTGGCGACCCCGCATTTACTTAAGGCATCCCATTTCGCTCGCATCCGCCTCTCTTTTCTTTCACAAATTTCGTTGTATATCGTTCTTAGTGAATTACATATTTCCTGTACTTGGTCGGTACAGACAGACAGATGACACTTTTGACAATCTCATCAGCTGCTTCATTTTCCGGAACTTGTTTATGATCTGGAACTCAGTATATATAGTACTGCTTCCCTGCTTCTATATACGTATATATTTATACTTTTTATGTTGCTTCCTGCGCTGTTAGTTATCTCGCCCGCTTTCCCAACAGCAAATAATTCCGCCTGGATGATGCGGTAGTAATCCAGAAGCTTGAGGGATCGTCTGAGATCCAGGTCTGAGCAATAGGTTCCGACTCCCACTCCATTGGATCCATCTGTATTCCTTTGGTGTGACTTGAAAGCTTTTCTCCCAAATAAATCGTATGGGTTTATAGTATAATTTGTCCACCAGTCTCCCGCTTACTGAGCGATTCCCGAAGGTCTTTGTAGAGAACTCACCTAATGTCGCCAATTTTGCATTTGATTCAATTGTTGTGCCGAGCACTATTCATGATGCGCCCAAACTAATAGAGCAAGATCGTCGTCTGATTTATATTTGTTTTTCTCCTCTTATCCCGAAACAAAAAAAGCAACCTACGTAGCACTAATAGCATTGAGTGTCTGTCCTCAGTAGAAATAACATCAATTTAATTGCATCTTTCGTGCTAGCAGTGAACCAATGGAACTCGCGTGCACTTATCATATCATTAGTCTTGAGTAGAACGCAGGAGATCTCCGGAACTATTTTATATTAGCAAAGTTCATCTCAGATCGTAGGAGTTCTTATTAGACCAATAGGCATTCAAGTGTTCTATGGAGAGGTCTGAGTCTCTTCAAGACTAATATTGAAACATTTCGGCAGTCTTACCTTCGGCGAACTGGTCGAAATGACCGGCGTTCTAAGCTGTTTAGTGATATCTATGTAATAATCGACATTTTAACCTAACCTAACTCCTAATGATACTAATGACTTTCGTCATATCAAAGTTCTTAATATCATCGAGTTTCCAATGCGTCTTGAACTTTCGTAAGCTTGAAGTTCTTAAGGAGATTATTTTTCCCGTTCTACTTTAAATTGTGTTAGTTTGCAGCCCTTAAAGATATAATCCCAAAATGCTTTTTCTATAAATCCAACTACATAAAAATGGATGAGAATATGAAAAGCGCGCTTTCAAAGCAGCAGCTGACATTGTTTGAAATTCAACATCAAACTTCCGAGTTCATCTGATAAACAGAACAAAAAAAAGCTTATCAAACCTTCAAATATTTGTATAAATTTCGGAACCGTGGAACAAAGTTCTTTCCTCGGTTCGGCAAACCAAACAATATTTGTATTACTGAGCAAAAGCTTATCAAACCTTCAAATATTTGTATAAATTTCGGAACCGTGGAACAAAGTTCTTTCCACGGCTCTGCATATTATGTCCAAGTGTGAGCGAAAGCAAATAAGTTCTCGCACAGGTTCATCAGTCGAAACACCAATTCGAAGACATATCCAAGAGAAACCTAAGGAAGAATAACAATCGCAGGTTTGATAACGATGACAGCAAGGCAACAGCCGACTGGCAAGGCCAAAACAACTTGGAAACAATTAATTGTAATCTGAAATGTCTACACGGTTTCCAAAACCTCTTCACTACTGTATTTAGAAGAAAAAATTTACTTGTTAAATAAAGCATTTATATTTATGTATTTAATCCGCTGGTTAGTAACAAAATATCAGTCATATTTTTTAAATTTTTCATAAATACTTTTACTTAAATTTAACAGCCTATGATACTCGATGATGAATCGCTCGACGATGTGACAGCTAACTATAGGCAATGTGTTGCTTCACTCGGCATCATTATCTGAGTCAGAGTCTTCTGATTCACTCGAGCTAGAATCGGACGAATCGTCAGAACTTGATAAATCATTCTCATTCATCTGGTTATTTTGGTATCCTCTTCCTTGATGCTGGGGTTGTTGTGGCATGAATTGTGAGCGTTGAAAAGACGATAGTTCTGAATTTGAGCTATCACTAGAGTCGGACGAATCATCCGAATCTGATAAATTTTTATCATCATGCTGCTGGTGATTTTCATGATACTTTTGCTGGTACTGCGATTGTTGTGGAATGAATTGTGTGTCGTGAAAAGACGCTAGTTCTTCTTCACTAGAGTTGGACGAATCGTCCGAATCGTCTGAATCTGATAAATCATTATCATGGTGACCATTTTCTTGGTGGCGTGTTTGTTGTGGAATGAATTGTGAGCCACATGATGATAATTTTGTGTTTGAGATCACAACGCTATTTTGCTGCTGCGTCTCTTGATGCCATACCACCTCATTCGTTGTGTTCTGTTGTGTATTGTATGTCGATAGTTGTGATGGCGGTAGAGCAACTTCAACTTCGTTCTCTACAACGGTCTCCATTGAGACTGCGACGTGTCCGTTGCTTGGGTGGGCTGGTGCGGTCAGCACATGGCTGCTGCCATTCATAGCGTACGAGTATATCTCTTTCGGCTCCTCAATCGGTGTTATTGGTAACATTTGTTGCTGCTGTTGAAGAACCTGGTGTTGTAGCACAGCCGCGTCAATTGCAGCCGATTCAGCCTTTAACTTCTGATCGTAATCGTTTACAAGCTGCGTTATGTACGCTAATTTGGCTTCCAGGTAGTCAAACCTTAGTTTCCGTTGTTTCTGCTCCGCACTATTTAGCCGCTCGTATTCCATCTCAATCTGTTGTTGAATATGTTGATAGACGGGACTGCCTGGTGGCAGTTGCTCTAATTGTTGTACTAATAAGTGAAAGTCACGGCGCACTTGTTCGACACTCTTTGACAGCTGGTCGTATTCCTCGAAGTGACTTTCGAATTCGGCTTTGTAAAGGCGTCGCTGTTCAACGCATGTGATCGGAGTATACGCGCTGAAATCAAAGCGGCTTTGTGGCTCAGCAATGTGTGCGTCAGTCATAGTGGAATGCTGCGCTATAGGTTCTTGCGATCTGATTTGCTCTTGGACTCGTTGTGGTGGCTCCACGTGTCGAAAACGCTCTTGTTCTGAATTCCGATGAGCATTAAGTGTATCACTTGGACCGTACCGGCGTGCTGTGGGTTCTTGAGATGTGTATTGCTGCTGGAGCCGCTGTTGTGGCACAATGTGTTGAGAACTATGTTGCTCTCTATGCTTGCGAGCTTCAAGGCTTTTATTTGTGGCGGAATGGTGCGCTACTGGCTCTTGTAGTGTGATTTGCTGCTGTGGCTTCACGGTTCGAGAACTCTGTTGTTCTACTTCCTTCGGAGTTTTAAGTTTGTGATTCGTGAATGGTGGCACAGTCATCTGTGGTTTTGATGTCTGTTTTCTGGAGCTCGCTGGTAGGTCAACCTTTTTATTACATTTGCTTTTTTGCGGTGTTTCCCTATTTTTACTGGGCTTTGACCGACTATCTTCTTGTGGCTTTGCGGTATCAGTATTAATTGTGTTGCTCTCTTTGCTATTCTTAGAATTACTTGCCTTATTTTTGTTGCTGCTCTTACCGGCGCTTATGACCGGTTGATTTTCAGAAACAGAAGCTGACGATTTCTGGAACTTATCCGCCTTGTTTCTGCTGCTGCTTTTCTTGTAGCCACTCACAGCGTCAGCTGGCTGATTAACGGCAACAGGAGCTGCAGAGTTCTCTTTGTTTTGTGTATCAGTACCCACGGCTTCGCTCCTGGTACCACCCTTTGGCTTACTTGACCTGCGTTTGCTACTGCTGCTTTCTTTATCCGTGCTCACAATCTCGGCCGGCTGCTTATTGAATTCAGGAGCCGAAGATTTCTTAGACTTACGGTCTTTGCTTTTTCCGCTGGTGTTCTTGTCTTCACTCACACGTTCAGTGGGGTGTCTGCCAGTAAGAGGTGCCGAATATTTCGCTGACTTGCTCTCGGTCAGCTGCTGATCAGAAGGAGCGCTGCTAGTATTCCCACAATTCTTTTGATTGACACAATTGGCGGTAATTTGTGTACCATTGAACACCTTATTATCTTCCACAGCCTCTGCTTTTCTGTTATATACTAAAATATTTTCGCTGGTTGGGCTCTTGTGATTACCCACATGATTTTTTGTCTTTACATGACTTATGCGTTGTTTTTTGGATGGCACCGGATTTTGATAGACTTCGCCAGGGCGCTTCAAACTGTTGCCGTAGTTAACGTCACTGTTTAGGGTCACTTGTGGTGGACTGGGCGAGCTCAATAAAGGTGGGCTAGCTGTATCTGAACTTATTGGTGGCGTCAAGTCTTTAGGCTTATTCTCTTTTAGCTGCTGTAGTTCCGCTTCATTATAAAATGGCCAGTCTTCCTTTACCATATTCCATATGTGACGTCGCAAATTGAAAGCGTTGTCGCGTAAGAACGCTATCTCACGCAATATGGTACTAATGGCTTGGCGCTCAGTATCACGTATGCCCTCGTTTTGCAGACGAGTATAAAGTTCAAGCTTCTTATAGGGCTTAATAGCCAACATTTGTATGACACGTTCCTTTATTTTACAACGAGTTATATCGGGTTGCTTGCTCTTAGCTTTCGATTTTTTAACGCTTTTAGTGTCCACAGCTTTCGATTGCGCAGATTTAGCCTTGGCGCCAGTAGGCTGTTGGGATTTTACTTCATTGTCATTTTCCTTAACCACTGAATTTTTATTCGGAAGGGTAGAAGATGACTTTGAGGATGTCGTTAGAAGCGGTAACGAAGTTAATGTATTACTCATACTATCGCGGGGATGAGAGGATTTACCCTTGCTTTTCGACGAAGTACTGCTATGTCTTTTGTGATCCAATTTCGGATCTATATCCCTTGGCTTGGTCAGCGGACGAACAAAATCGGGTGCTGTCAGTCTGGCAGATACATTGTTACTTGAAATAACATTTCCATTAGTCAGGTGGGAAGATGGTTTTGAAGGTGTTAACATATTGATTTCCCGATGTTTCCCATTCGTCAGCTGGGTAGATGGATTTGAAGGTGTCGTGAGAAGAGGAAGTGAAGATAATGTATTACTCGCAATATTGCGCTCCCGATGACTCCCGTTCGTCAGCGTGGGTGATGGTTTTGAGGGGCTCGTTAGAAGGGGTAGTGAAGAGAATGTACTACCCTTACTATCGCGTTTATGAGAGGATTTACCATTACGTTTCGATGAAGCGCTGCCATGTCTATTATGTTCAAATCTCGTATCCACATTCGCTGGTTTGCTCACCGGTCGTACAAAGTCAGCTTCGTTAGTTTTAACATTATGCACATCTTTGCTCCTTTCCGTAACACCGAGTGCAGGGCACGCCTTATTGCGATCCTGGTTGTGTGCCACCTGCTGAGCCGATAAAGTCGCCACTGGCTTCTCCACTTTGCGACCGATCTCACTTGTGTTTGGTTTAATCACTTTTGTGCATTTGCTGCGCTCCGACTCCTCCGACATAGCCATTTTGGTGCGTGTTTCAGCAAAAACATCTTCGTTAGCATGAATACGCATACTGTGAGTAATGGGGCCGAGGCTGCTAAGACCTTCTGCGGTCTGTTGTACAGCCTCCATCGAACCTTGAACAGCATCCAATGAGAAACCAAAATTGACGCCCGCTTCACTGCCAAATGTGGGTATACTGATTATGCCGGTATTACCGTTCATTTTCATTTTTGGATTCTGCTCGTTTGTAAAGTGATTTGTGTTGGAATAATGTTGATACTCTTCGATGGCGCGATAAGCCGAATCGGTCAACTTTACTCTAATATACACCTTCGAATCGTCCTTGTTATATTGTTGAGTCATCTCGTAGTCACCGGCGCTAAATGTTGCTGGACAGTCTGTCATGACGCTCGTGTTTCGTTCTAAAGAGTCTTAAATATTACGTCTTGCTTTGCTGAATCACTATGTGCTTCTATCACGTTTCTCAGCCCTTACTCCCTTTTATATGCGTTGCTGTTCTGCATAACTCTACCTGCATCTATCACAAAGGACATGTGCTCATAATTTAGGTATTCGGCAAAATTTGTTTACTTCTTGCCTTTGTCTACCTTTAAGCCGAGCTTACACGAAGTTTGCTCAGCGAAGTGAATCTCTACATTTTTTGCACTTTTTTGTGAAACTTATTTAATTCACTTGTTGTCTTTGTTGCACCTAATATTTGTTTTTACAAAGGCCGAAGGAAGAACTTCGCTAATAGGCAGGACAGGATCTTTCTGAGTTAATAAGTCTTTTCCATTGTGGATAAATATTTCAATGATTTCTAGTAGAATTGCTCTGTTTTACAACATTGTTTACAGTTTTTTAATTCACTTCCCTGCTTCAATCCAACTAAGTGTTCAAAGACTCTACTCAGTTTCTAAGCAATGATCATTTCAATTTTCAATTCAATTCAATTTTTTGAAATTCAGCAAACCCAGAAGTTTCTCTTGAAGCAATGAATTCAAAAAAAAAAACGCTGTGAAGAATTCCCCATAGAAGATAGTTGCGAGCGTAAGTGCAAGAAACCCCCTCATAGCTTGAGATCACGTGGCTTAGGAAGAGCTTCAAGGAAACTTACTTTCACTCTGAGCTTTACTCATTCTTATTTGAAGTGGGAGTGATAAAAACGCCTTCCAAAAATATGAACTACCATTATCGTTGCGGGTTTTCAATCATTACAACACTATAAAACGCGTTCAACACGAAAAATGAACTTCGGGGTCCAAAGTTGGAGTGACATTTTTGCTACATATATTATGTGGGAGGCATCTTCTAACAAACAAATTACCTGTCATTGTTTCACGTGCTCGACAAACGAACGGTCGCTGTACAATATAGGTAGGTGTTTCCCAAAAGTGAGGGATCAAAACAAAAATTACAAAATTAGCTGTTATTTTATATTTGGGAGAATACTTAACAAAAAGTACAAAACATATTTTTTTGTACTTGATGGTGGAAAACAAATTTCTAAAGGCTTATATTTGAAGGGCGTGGCGAAAATAATTTTCAGCACAAAAAGTATTGCCTAATCCCTTGCATCATTTTTAAAGCAAATAACAAACTCTCACATACACACAAATAGTATAGGTGTGTTTCTGCAAACCATATGTAGAACATTCTAGAACGAAAAACTGGCGACACCTTCAATATTTTTGATAACGAATTAACCTCAAAACGACATTTTTCTAATTCCAACTACTGGACCATTTGTATACCAGCGGCTCTGCAATTCTCAGTAATAATTTTAGGAATATTAAATCGTCTGCAAACCTTCTCAATCTAGAGATAGACTTCATCAGTCTATTTTTTCGAATAGGAAAAGCATTTATTTAGAAATGTTTAGCATTACACGCATTCCATTCTTCATTCATTTCGATCTTTTGCGCACTAAATTCGGTAGTGATGTGGAGAAACCATTGGTATTTCGGTAGCTACAAGTATTATGAGCACAACCCATACATACGACTTGCGTTTAAGCGACTTTTGAGAAAGTTATGTCGAAAATTATGTCAATAATGTAAATATTTATATAGTAGATATTCAGATACTCACGGTTAGGTTAGGTTAAATGGCTGATCTAGAGAGAACTGTTATATGTTGACCTTTGAAAAAAGAGCTCCAGTGCTCAAACTTATAAATTAGCAATTAAGCGTTTTTCCAATACCAATATGCACAGGCGTTTAATTTCCATACCCGCCAGCTCTGTGGGTTATTCGAAGATCTTCCAAGTGTTTAACGCGAAACAGTCAAGAATGATGTGTTGAAACGTTTCTACCTTGTCTTCTCCATACAGCTTCTGCAGATGATAAGATTCCCAGCCTCACAGCATGGACGCCAATTGAGAAATTATCTGTTCAAATCGCCACAACTAGGGCGAGGCTAGCTTACTCTAATTTTTTAGTTACAAAATGGATTAATATACTCTATTATATTTCAGTTTTATGTACCAAATTTATCGGAGGACGCACAAATTGATATTAGATTAGAATGTTACTTTAAATACAGTGACATTAAGCATTACGAAAGAAGTGTAGTATGTAGACCTCTTCCTTAACTAGTAAATATAAATCTTAAAGCTAATAAAGACATTGGCTCTCTAATATCCAAAGTATAATCTAAATCTTACAGATATTGATGAAAGTATATAACGCGTCATTTGGACTGATTTCCCATTTCGAAGCGCTATACGCTTCCTGGCAGACTAAAAATTAAAGCTTAAAAAACTCAACGACAAAAATATAGTTTGGATAGAAATTGAAGAAGTTCAAAACATACAAAGTTTGGAGCAATACCAATATATGAAGTTAAGGAAACTTCTGTATGCATCCATTATGAAAACCCACAAAAACTTACTCAATTTCTTTCTGGTGGGTGGGATCATATAGTACAAGATTTTCATAAAAAATATTAAGTGATCGATTAACAGTTCGGACAAATATAAAGAAATCGTGAATTGTCATTCCTTCCCAGGAAGAAAGTGTTTCGAAAAAGAGTTTTAAAGTGTTTTTAATAGAATTATTATTTCATAGAATAATAATTTTAACAGACTATTATTTATCTGTGGGGGTCACAAAGAAACAAACGTTCCAGAAAAATTAGCAAGTGTTAACGTTTGGGTTTTCAAAGCGTTTGGAAACACTATAAAAAACGATTTCCCACAAAAAGTGAAGTTCGCCGGCCGAAGTTCGGCACGGTGAAATAAAGCAATTACCTGCCATTGTTTCGTGTGGCCTAGAAACGAAGGTTTTCTTAGAAAAAGCCATTGTTATGCTGCAATATTGTACACATAAATGTTTTGTTGTTTTTGGGGTTGTTTTTTAAAACAGGTTCTGGCCATATCTTTTAGTAATCCTTTCATTGTTTTGTTTCTCTCTTTGTTCTTTTATATGTCGAATATGAGGAAGACATTTGTATACTCCTTCAACATGTTGCTACAGAGGATATTAGTTTTGTTCACCTAACTATTGTTTGTATCACATGAAACTAATCGAGATATATATCGAGTTATATATATTTAATGATCATATATAATCATTATATACATATATATTAATGATGAGGATGATGAAACAGTACAGCAGATTATAGCATTAAAAGAAGGCGTGTCTCCACCACCTATATAGTTTAATTAAGATATATTCCGAAACGCTAATGACAAAGTTAACAAACTTATTGGGGAGAATTCATCTTAGCATCTCTTTAAAGCCTGTGAAAATGGTTGAAATCAGTAAATAAACAAGCTCACTCCCCACAGAACGGTTATGTTGAAAACAACTAAACGCGCCTTAACTCACAGAATAAAAAAGCTTTAAATTTCAAAACTATGATGTTGAGCTTCATAGGAGTAGTTTGTAAAAATTGACAATAGGCGTGGCACCGTCCATTGCTAGGCAACATCCTATATCACAGGAACTATTTGCCGATTTCTACCAAATTTGATGTCTGAGGTTATGAAAAACATTTCTATTAGCGACTGTGAAAATTGATAAATTCTGATAACAACCACGCCTACTTCCCGTAGAACAAACTTTTAAATTCCATCTAAAGCTTTTACCTTCAATTATATAAATCAAAAATCAGTGAAGATATCAGAATTAAACTTTGCACAAATAGTGCCCTCAAAGTATTTTATCTTACGTTCAAAATCGAACTATAAATTGTGCCAAAAATTACTAAAATAATAGTATTGCCTCTTGCATTAAAATTAAAAAATCACGGCGGCACTTCTGTTTGATATAAAGCCTTACCAACAACTCAAGTTGTTTCCCAGGCTTTAACCTTTGCGAGTTGCGAACTTTTCGCTTCATTGCTTGTTGTTAGATTATATTTGTAGACTTTTCTTCTCCGCCCTAGATATTTCTTAAACGCGTTGAAAGAGTTGAGACTTACATAACACGGACTTTTAACACAAAACCCATTACCTCTAATTGCTGAAGGTGTTACCTGGGTTTCCTTGAGTAAAAAACAGCCTTTTTTCAACAGTTTTTTTCACATATGAAAAATGAAATATTTTATTAAAACTTTTTTTTTTATTATTTATTTTTAAACCCATGTAAGCCTCAACACATATGAATGAAGAATATAATTGACAGAGTAAGCGCCATATGGTGAACCTAATAAAGCTTTAAAGCAAATTTCTTTAAGCAACCAGGAAAATAATGCCGAGCGTGGGCAGATACGCTCTTCAAAAACTAGAACTTTTTCTTTAAATAGCAGAAAATAGGGCCGAAAATATGAGCTTTGATCCTTCGAAATATAACTCATGCAATAACACAAAATTAAGCTCCCTTTGGTTTTCAAACAAATACATAATTTGTAACGTAAATTAAAATGAACGTACCAAGCATGCTACCTGAAGCAAATTTCTTGAAAATCGCCCAAAAAATTGCCTGCTTTATTTTTTTCTGGTGGGTGGGATCAGAATATGCAAGAAAAGGATTACGTGATAGATTAACGGTTCGGGCAGGTATAAAGAACCCGTTAACTGTCATTGCTTGAAAGGTAGGCGGGTTCCAAAAATAATGTATTTTTTAATATTCAAATTCAAATTCAAATTTATTTCACTTCTTCTTATAATATATGTATTTACAGTGACTAATGTATATAAGTTAAGAGTACAGGCGATTTTGCTTTTTCTACTTAAAAATTATTTGAGAATGAGCTATGATATGTTACTATTAATAATATAGTTTTTGTAGGGAAAAAAATTTACAAAAAACCCTTGAAGAATATTGTCTTAACCTACTTATTTCTACTTTATAACTAAGAATATATTTTACATCAGTTAATTAATTAATTCATTGATATGAGAGTACATGGAATGCTCACAGCGATCGTTAAACCTTCTGTTTAGTCGGGACAATCTATCTGCGACTAATTCAACATTAGCTCTGTCATGTAATTCCGAGGTAGGAAAATGCCATGGTAGGTTGAAAATTATTTTTAATATTTTATTTAGGGCCACTTGAAGTTTTTTTTTTTTATTTTCTAGTGAAAGGCACCATGTTGAGCTAGTTCTATATTACTCATGAATTTTGTGAAGGAAGACTTTACAAATATAAACGAAAAGCAGCTACAGAACAGACAGAGAAACACTTGCAACACTTTGCTATAAAAGCAGGTGATATGTTGCAACGCTTAGTAGTAGCATCACGTTAGCAGTAGCAGCAACAACTAAAATTCTAGCATCTGTAAATAGCAAAATGAACATGGCAGGCAAAACATACAAGATCAGTAACTATGCACGCGCCGGCGGCAGTGAGTTATTTATAAATGAAAGGCCAAAACCCCACAGCAAACGAGGAGGAACTGCTTCAATAAAAATACCAAGTATTACGTCACGTAAAATACGTGAACGATTGATTCATTTGCTGGCATTTAAAGCCTACACAAGAATCGAATTAAATACAATCTTAAAGCGAGAGGGATCACAGGAGTGTGAGCGTCGAGTGGTTGGTACTGTGCTTAAAGATATAGCACAGCTACGCCAAAATACTTATACTTTGCGTCCACGGATGTGGAAAGAAGTCGACGAAAACTGGCCGTATGTAAGTAAGGAAGAGCAGCAGCAACTGAAGTGGCTCAAAGAGCAGAATTCACGACCGCCAAACAGTTCAGATGATGTAACCTCCGTTTCCAGCTGCAGTCCACCACAATTGGAAGAAAGCGATCGGCTACGAGCAGGTGACACACTGAAGCGCCCCTGTGAGAATAACTATGTACCACAACCGGCGAAGCTAAGAAAAACAGAGCACACAATCGACGATAAATGTTTGGACACGAACTCCAAACAGCCTGCATGTCACGCGCCCGCTAGCACAAATGCCGCACAACTCGACAACTACGACTTCAGTGGCTATACGGAGATCACATGTGGGGAGCAGCGCCAGCAATATAAGGCTGCATTTGATCAAGACTATGAAGAATACATGTTGCTCTTTCAGCAGATCGCAGTGTTGGAACGCAGTTTCGGCGAACTTGGCGGAATATATCTACAAATGTTAAGGAACGGTTCCGATCGCCAGAGCATTACAAAGCGCATAGTGGCCGCCCATAACATCATCTCTAGCCAGGAGAGTTGTATGCGCCAGCAGCGTCGCGATTATTTGCACGCCAAACTAGCACATATCAAAAACCTTATAACGGGCTATGATAAGAAATGTGCAGAGCAGGTAGCACTGGCAATGTCTAAGCAATATGAGTTGAGACAAGAGCATCTGAACGCTGAAATAGCGGCCTCTACTATGCAGTTCCCACCCGCGAAAAACGAAGCAGTTTCCGATTTTCTGGGCACTGATCTCGCCGAAATAGCGGAACCTGATGAAAATCCGATCATAAATGGCTATGCGACAACAGCCACTACTATACAATTCCAATCCAGAAAAGACGAAGGCTTTTTAGATTTTCTAGGCACCGAACTAGCGCTGTCGGAGAGCGACAGTGATGAAGATTGAGATTGTAATAATATATATGTATATAAACAATGGTTAAGTTTTTTTATATATAATATAGATATGATAATAAATGTATACTTCATAAACCATTGTCCATATTTTCTTGAACTTTTCATTAAAAAAAGAATTTCCGAATCAAAGTGTGTTTTTTGTTTGACAAACTCCTGGTTGTTCCTGTAGTGCCTTTCCCACTGATCCGAGCAGGCTACTAACCGACTTTAAAGATAATTTGAAGGCTTTACCATGTCCTTAAATTTTGCATAAATCCGTCTATCGAGAGGGTTGGTTGCAGCATTACCAGTAACCGAAGATTGGTTAACTTCTTTACGGCGAGTTCTATCAAAACAATTCAGTCCAAAAACTACAGAGTTTTACAATAAAAGTGACATGATTTAAAGAAATTCGAATGTTTTTATTTAAGGTGAATCGATATAATTAAGTTCTGAATGTAACATCATTCAAATGGCTTTCACGACTTCTTTTGCAGGAACGAACTCAATGAGCCAAGTTTTTTCCACTAAAGCAAGTCGTATGTCATGATAGCACGTTCAACTGAACTGAACTAAACTGACTTCGAAAGAATGAATGGTTTGTTGGTAAAAATCAATGACTTCATATACCCCACATGAAATAGTCCGATTTTCTAGTCTTCTTGGTGGCCACTCAATGTCACAATTTCTTGAAATAATCATTGTCTAGTTGGACCCAGATATTGTCAAGTTCAATTCCTTACAAATGTAGTCTTAAAAAGTTCGTTGTCATCGATTTATGTATACCGCTCTCCATTGACAGTACGGTGTCACCAGCTCTATTTCGAAAGAAGTACGAACCAATATTCCACCAGACCATAAACCAAACCAAATTGTCTATTTAGGTGAATGTAAAGATTGTTCGTGAATAATTTGTAAATTTTCTTTGCACCAGAATCGAAGTGAGCCTCATCAAAGAAGATGATCTTCTAAAAGAAATCTTTATCGTTTTCAAGTTGTTCGAAGGCAAACTCACGACGTTTACGGTAGTCCAATGGATTCAGTTCCTGTGAGAACAATTTTATATGGACGCAAGCCCGAATCCTTTCTCAAAATCCGTCAGGTTGCGATTTGAGACAGTCCCAATTTTTGCGAACGTCCTGTAATCGACAAATTTCGGTCTACAGCCAGACTTGCCTGAACGGCAGCAACATTTTCATTACTTCGAGCGGTTCTTTGTCTTATTGGTACTTGAACACTATGTAAAGAAGATTTATGCTCCACATTTTCAACAACTCGACGAATAGCTTAAAATGACAAAAGCGCACGAATAGTTGTAATTGAAAAACGATTTTTTTGATAATAAAATTTAATAATTGAAAAGTAAGCGTTTTTCTTGCCAATATCTTTCCATGATGAAATTGCAAATATACTGAATACAATGGAAAAAATTACTAATCATAACAAACAAAAAATGTCGGAAACGACAATTAGAAATCATATCATTCATATTGGAAAACCCAGCATAATTCCACATTAAAGGTTTTTACTCACTATTACGTTAACTGTAAGTTTTTTTGTCAGCCTTCCAAAAAAATTAGCTGCAATTACTGTTCTGAGTTTTTTAAGCATTTTGCAACACTACAAAAAACGGCTTTACACGAGGACTGAACTTCGGGAGCCGAAGTAGTAATATTATCATGGGATAATCCGCAAACAAAGAAACTACCTGCCATTGTTTCGTGTGGCCTAGAAAGCAAGGTGTTCTTAGAAAAAAAACCCTATGCTGTACTTTTATTTGCTTTGTTGTTTTTGGGTTGTTTTTTACGATCAGATTCTGGGCGTATTTTCTATTTGTCTCTTAATTGCTTTGTTTTTCTGTTCTGCTTTGTATGAAGGTTATGGGAAAAATATTTTCTCAACATAAGTTTCTAGACTCTTATTATTCTGAGGTAGTTGTTTCCTGAAAGCTAAAAATCTATAGACAAATTTGTTTGTACTTAATTAGTAAAAGGATAAATAAAAAAAGAAAGTAAATTTATTTTGTTTGCCTATTAAAAACAGAGAATAGTTTGGAGTTTATACATACTAATCTTTAAAAAGTTTAGGCATAAGTAGCACGGTATTTAACACCAAAAGTATTATCGAACATTGCTTAATAGCTTGCATCATTATTAAAACCAAATAAAAACTTCTTTACTGTAATAGCCAAGCTTTCTGGAAGAAAAGTCAGGCGACTTATCAATATTTTTTTCGAGTAATGAAATAATTGTTGACTATCACATCAGTTGATATAATAAAATCGTCTTTGATGCTGATAAAAATAGTTCATATCCAAGGAGGGACAGTTGGCTCGCTTCACAAACTTAACCTTTATGAAAAACTACTTTAATTTTGCTTTCAAAAAATATATTGCTAGAATTAAGTTTCATAATAAACATTATTATAATTAAGGCATCGCCTCAGTGCGACCCACCGCAAAATCACTGAGTTTCGCGATTTTTACTCTTAATGTTGATATTAACTAATCGGACCGGTTTTTTATAAATAAACATATTCAGGACAAATACAAAATAATTTTTTTATGTTTATTTATTGTATAATAGTTAAATAAATTTATTGAAATGACACGTAAATAACAAGGTCTGTACGATTTCCACGATTGCGGCCGCAATTTTGATATAAAACAAAAAATTCAAAATGATTATTAATCTGTAGGAAAGTCGCTATCGCGCTTTTTTGTTTTTTGAAATTTGACAAAATGGCATTTTTTCCGACAGGTTTTCGTGGGAAGAATGGGAAAATTTCAAAAAAATAAAAATAAAAGACTCCATAGCGCAATAGCGAATGATGTTAAAAATGTTCTCTCCAAATTGGGTGTAGAAATATTTCCTTTGAGAGTGGAAATCGTTTTGAAAAACACCATTCTGAGGAAAGATTGGAGTCGCTACGTTCCCCACTCTGTTCGCTTTTTGAATTTCGATTTCAAAATTTGAGCGAATGTTTATTATAGTGTATGCTAACCGGTAATGCAACAAACAAAATCGATTTCTCCAAAATTTCACACTGAGACGATCATTTAAGTAGTTAAGACAACTATTTCCAAACATTTATTTTTATTATTAGTCGACATCACTTTTGTACACTTAAAATTTTCAATAAATATACTATTGCTTACAATCCATCATCGGTTCTTTCTCCAGTAATTATGTTGCTGGTCATATTGTTGATGGGCAAGATCCGGGAATGCTATGCGTAGAACCTATTCAAAATGCGGAATATAGGCGATTTTTGGGCTTCCGCAAGAAGCATACTTTAATCGTATGAAAAGCGACATAGAACCACCAAAGCTACGCCATACTTAGTCCTGCCATAAGTTCTGTTACAAGTTTAGGTCGTTATTAAAATGAAACTGTAATATGTACATAAACGTTTTATATTTTTAATAAATGTCATTTTTATAATGCATATATTAAGTTAGTACGAAATTCTATTCGAAATGGTCACTATTTGCTATAAAAAATAAACCTGAAATGGTTTGGCCAATAATCAATAACTACGCGTTGAATATAAGTCAGTATAAACGACGATCGAAATAAATATTTTTTTCTAAATTACTGTGGACAACAAAATTCCAGCCGCCAATAAACTGCAGTTATAAAAACATATGTATGTGAAGCTTTTAAGCCACTGCTGTGTAGCACTTGTCTTGTATGCTAGAGCACAATCAGAATGAATTATAACATTTTCAGTGAAACAACTTTTGTTATTGTGAAAAAATTGATGACAAGCAATTTCGTGCGTTGATAAAATATTGTTTTTTTACGAAAAAAGTACAGTTGAAGCAAAAACTTGGATTAATGACGAGTTTGAGGACACTGCTTCACACAAATCTATCACAAAGTATTAGCACGGCTAACTAAAAATTCTAGTAACGCCATCTACTTGTACTTGTCAGGCCGCAGACTTTTCAATTGAAGTGTTAGATGTATGTCTGCACGGCAAGAAGTTTCTTGCAAGCGTTACTTTCCTCATTCCATACTACCATATTTTATGATATTTTGCAAACTAATGCAAGTCATTTCCAACATTTTCGAAACACAAAACATTCAACTAACTTCTGATATAATATTGATACCGAACCCAGTCTAACCTCTGAAGTTCAGCTCTAACAAAGCTTTAATTATAAATAAATAGTAAATATCCTACTATGATTAAAATTAAAATTTAACACATACTTGAAGCTTTAAGAAAGTGCAAAAAGTAGAATTGAAATCTTGCTAAAATAAATTGCTTAATACATATATTGCAGCAAGTAGTAAAAAATAACGCGAAAGTGTATGACGGTAGCGGATGGAATACACTTTCTGTCTGAAGCATTACAGTGTGCAAATATTGAAATCAAAATAAAAAGTTCTTTTTTGCCGAACAGATATATAATATTAGTAATTGATTACAAAACTATATAGTTGCAAATTTTTGTTTTGAAAATTTAGTGAATCGACTCGACTCTCTTGAAGTGCTCGCATAGTAATTTTCTTTCTTTTAAAAGTATTTCTGTGAATGCGTTCGCGAATAGTTTTTATGGCTAAATTAGTTCGAAATACTCCAAAACGACTCAAAAGGTCAATACTTGAAACCTTTGGTAAAATCAATCATTACAAAAGCAAACAAACATTTTCGAAATATTAAGGTTTTTGAGTATCTCACAAATTTCAATGCGACTTTCATTAGCTCCCCATTTCGATTATTTAAAGCTACACTGAACTGAATATTACATATGAGAAGACACGGAATACAAATTATAATAAAAATAGTGACACTTTTTTGTGTGAATTTGTCCTCTCAAACATTTTAAACTTTTTAATAGAATTTATGGCAAGACCAGTTACATTAAGTATGGGAAGCATGTTTGTCTATTATCAAAGGTCCAAAACGAGATGGCCACTGTTCTGGATTTTCACAATAAAATTTTGTTCAGCTATGAAGCTCGCCTTTACTTTGGTCATATGTAAGTAGAAAAATGTGAAAAGATCTCCAAGAATGAGTGGTTTAATACCGCCAGACTATTTTTGTGGGCTTGTGTGAAATAGGTTGTAGAAAATTGGACCTCTTGACTGGATTTTATTGGTATTTGTTGGAATTTATTCGAGCTTAATAGCAACTTTTACATTTATAGCAAAGCTAAAGTTCCATCAATATGTCTAAATTTTTACTTAAGGTGCAAAAATGGACAAACAGTCATGTTGAATTCAATTCCTCTCGTTACCCTGATCAATTTGTTATGTATAACTCAATATCTATCACGCTTATTTTTAGGTACTACAAGCAACCTTTAGGTGAGCAAAACTATTATACTCTGTTCCACATTTTCCATTGTGAACGGTTGAAATTACCAAATTTTGACAAAAGTGAAGATACAAAATTTTGTTTATTGAAATGTTATTTCGAAAAATTAAGACTTAAAATCGTTTGAAATATATCATAGAAAACATTTCATGAAATAAATAAGGGTTCCCAAATGTTTTGCCTGAACCCTGAATGAAAAATTTATCCACTAATGAAGAAATCGCCAAACAATTTCGCCAGTGTTAGATGACATTTTGATGCATCGCAACTGCTACTGGTTTCTTTAAGCTCTTGCATGGTTTTCTAGATTCTCTGGTCTCCAACAGGTGCCGAAATGAGGAGAGTTATTGAGTGAAACTGCTCACTTCCCTAAATGTCACTCAGTTGTGGTTAACGTTTGACTACCTGAGCGTAGCAGGTAGAAGGTAAATATGCTCAAAATTGCGCGCCGTTTGACTACCTGAACTCACGCCTTTTTGCCTATAGTTGAGGGTCGCTAAAAAGATCGAATAACGCCTGTGTGAATAACTATAAAAGACTCTACAACTCTAGGAAAAAATCAATGTGGCAACGTAGTTCGTAGCAGCAAGACGTCTCATATATCTAACCAACACAGCTGAGAAAAAATCAAACATGATTTCCATAGCTAAAATTATGCGCTCTACTAAAATGTGCAGGAAGTCATCCAGGAAATGTAGTTCTGTTGTCAGAAAGTCCAGGAAACCACGAAATGTCGATAATTTGAATCGTCATTACCGCCAACGGCTAGTTAATTTGTTGGCCCTTAGAAACAATAAAACCCACAATCTCCCAGAAATGCTTACACCGCCACAGAGTTCGGACGACGACGCATCGAGTTTAATGTCAGTAGAAACATGTGCTCCCATCCATCACTTGACCACAAAGAGATCTCCAGTAAATCGTTTAAAACTGGCAGAAGCACGTAGCCGATTTGGCAGCAGAAGGATGACCAGGAAATTCCCACGAACTGAGCAGCGTGAGCCCCAGAAATCCGGCGGGGTGTCAGAGCAGCGGCAGCCACAGTTCCTGCCAAATACGGCACAGCCGCCAGCTGTGCAACATTTTGCCATCACCTATGGGACATCCGCTCCGGTGCCGGTCTTTGATTTGAACAATTACGCGGCTTTAACCACCATTCAACAGTACCGCCAATACAACGCTGAATACGAACGGGCTTACGATGAGTATTATCAGGTTCAGCAGCGTATCGAAAAAATTCAACGCGACTACTTGTTGCTCGCCCATCAACTGCAAGGTTCCACCGTCTACCAACACTTGAAGGAAAATATTGAGAGTGAATATCAACGCAAAAGTAGTGAGGAGACTCAAAAATCTGAGTATTTATACAACAAACTTTTATATATTCGGAAGCTGGTGACCGGTTATGATACGGCACCAACATCGAAGCCCGCGACAGAAAGACTGGCGGCAGCTGCCAGAGATTATCTACAACGGCATCAACCTAATAATTTCACATCAGCGGCTGAATTCGATGTCATGAGGCCTGGGAATGGAAGTTTTTGTAATACTTTACAGTCAACTATGTTTAGACTTACCGTTGATAACTTAAAACTACACGATATGCAGCAAGAACTAGCTGAGTTTCAGCTGTATAAAAATAGTATCCCATATAATATTTGGAATGTCGGGCCACGCATGGATATTGCAGATTTCAGTAATGGAGAGTCTAACGATACAGCTTCTACGGACAGCGAATCTAAAAGATTTGCAAATTTTGGTGACGGAGAGTCTACAGATACAGATTCTACGGACAGCGAATCTAAAAATAAAGATTCTATAGGCAAATCTGTAGTCAACGAATCTATACATAGTGAATCAATGGATGTAGATTCAATCAACAGCGAATCTACAGATACCGATCCTAGCATCAGCGAATCCTCGCAGGGATATTCTAGTTACGGATCTGCAGATAGAAATACTAACCACAGCGAATGATCCTTTAATTATTTATTTTCACTATATTAAATACAAAAAACTAAAGAAAACATTTGAAATAAAAACTTTGCAAACTAATTTCATGAATTTTTTGAAATCTGAGAACTTGAAATAAAAATTATAGAAACTAATTTTAAGAGTTTTGAGAGGTTTAAGGGGTGGCTGTTTAGGAGTTTTTAGTTTTCTTTCTTACCTTTTTATAGAGGTCCTCTTATGTGGGGCAGAGCTGGTAGTTTTTTCACGACTAGACGGATCCCGTGAGCTGAAGCCTTGATCTAATGTGGTGTGCTTTCAAGCTGAGTTGTCAGTTTCTTTCACTTCTTGTGCTAAGCTTCTCGAAGTTGGATCCTATGTCAGACCAGCAAAGGTCGACTGAGCTGTTTTCTCTCAATAATTTTTATTCTTCTTGATGATTTTAAATATCAAATAGAATGTATTTGAAACTTTCTGGGTGTGGTTTCATAACATATGAAAAAGAAAAAACATATCTCATTTTCATTTTAGCTTAAAGAGCCCAATTTTGATGTACTAAATATAGTCTTTGATAGGATGAAAAGAAAGTATAATAATAGCTTATTTTCGATACCATCTATCTGCACTTCTTCATTCGACGTTCAGCTACGTTTTGGAGAATTTGATAGATGCGGAAGCAATTCGAAGCTCGATTAAAATTTTTCGGGAGGGTTCAATAATGTAATAGTCGCTGTTTAAAATCCTTCTTTTTCCAAGGTAATAAATAAAAATTATTACATGTGTATCCTAAAATACAGACGTCATTTTGCCTTTTTCACGCTTTTGAACGGGTTCATTGTGTGCAGTTCACTCGGATGACTGTCGATTGGATTTAGGAGTAAAATGATGGCATTTCTCCATCATCCAGTCATCCGAGTGAACTGCCCGCGTTATCCTTTGTTACATATCAAAGCAAAAACTCAGGTTTATTTCCCTTCAATATCTCCAAACACTGTTTCGAATTATCGACTCGTCATTGTTTTGGTTACAAGTGAGCTCGCACGGCACTCACTTTTCACTGAGCTTCCTTATACTCAAATATTCGGGAATGATATTATGTATTTGTTGACATCTCTAGAGTACCTGCTATCTCGAGCAAATTCACTTTACAGTCATTCAAAATTATTTTGTGGACATTTGTGGACCTTTGGGCATCCACTGCGTTCACCGTCTTCGGTGCTCATTTCGCCTCGTTCAAACTTAGCAAACAACTTTTCATTGGTTAATTTCTCTGGTGCAGAGTTCTGATAATGTTGGTCAGTCAAAAGCTTGGCTTCAAAAAGCTACATTTTCTCAACACCCGAAATTCACAATAACAAAAATTGCTTCACTCAAAATTATATAATTATCAAACTAATGGTCCGAAAGCTTTCAAATTCATATACGCGACTTCTGAAGGTTAGAGCTAACAAAAATCATTTGGACTTAATTATAGTATCGCCATCTATGTGTCAGGAGTTATGTTAACACTTGCTTTTCAACATTTGGAAAAATCGACTAAATTTTCCTTTACTGAAATAAAGTATACCGAAGAATAAAACGACTGTTTGCAATTGCGAATTTTAGAGTTTTGGCTTATGTTGCTATTTTCTTAAGTATGACTGAACATATGTATCCAGATGTTTGTATATGTAGTATATTTCTCTATTTCGCAACTGGATGCAGACTTTTTCACATAAGGCTCACAATACGGTTCAGAATATTGCTGAAAATGCTTCAATTATGTCAAGCTGAAATAATTTTTGTACCACAGCGATACGAAAACAAATTCCTTTGGGTGTTTTTATTGACATGATTGTGGTATGTATATGAATCTTGACTATATACGGGTGATCCTTAAAAATATAAAAAATTAGAAAAAGTAAATTATTTTGCAGCTGAATCTTTTCGAACTGAAAGAGTCCAGTTATCAGTATTATATGTCTAACAAGTTTTAAAATTTTGGACTACCCTAACATTTTTTAATATTCAAATTTTTTAATTTTCAAATTTTATTTCGAAATTTCCGAAGCGGTTTAAGTTGAGATTTACGTGCAGGCGTATTAAAACTTTTTTACTGTTAAGCATCACCCTAGTGAATAATTAATATTCAACCTCTCAATACTGTTGTATCTGCCATTTCTGACTCTGAAAAATTAAAAAAATATAGAGTAAAAAAATGATTTGTAGACTTCATCCGCTTAATCTGTAATACTACAGTTGTCGGTATTATGTATTAAATTTTGAACTACCCTACGAAATTGAAATTTTTTATTAATTTTCATATTTTCTAAGCGCCTTGTATGGTGAATTAGTTAATCCAATGCAAAAATATTTTTTTAATTACTTAAAACCCACACTAGTAAAAACATTATAAGCTTATTTTCATTATAGTTGCATGTTTGTGTTTTAAAAATTAAAAAACAAAAAAGAATTATAATAAATGAAATGATTTTGGCACCTTCATCCTCTCAATCAAAAATACCACAGTTATCAAAAATATATCTACCTAACGATAAAATTTTGGATCACCCTATGATATTTAAAAAAAATTAATTTTATATATCATGATTTCCTAGGCGCTTTGAGTTGCGATTTTGGTAATCCGTTGAAAAAATATATGTACCACCCTAATAAAATAGTATATGTGTATTTGCAATACCTTTTCATATATTTACACGTCTTGACTACAATTGCTTTGTGGTTTCACAAAAAAACATTTTCTTTAAGCGCTTAAGGACCACCCTAATACATGTATTACATTTTTGAACCCGTGAATATGTACATAAATACATATATACAATCAATTTTTGCTGTCACATGACATCACACACGCATTAAATAAAAGCTGACAAATAACTTTGACTTTTGCACTCAATACCGTTAATTTTGCGAAATGCAAAAAAATAAAAAAAAATTAAATTGAAAAGGAAAAAATATATATAAATAGCTAGGAATAAATGTTTTTGGCACCACATATGTATGTACATAGTAGATATGTAGTTCAAAAAAATACGGTTAAAGGTAACAGTATTTATAAAATAGACTGAATTGCTTTCCGCCCACACGCCTCTACTCGCACTCACTCGGTTGTTGTAAATCTCTCGCGCGATTGTTTATTTATGCATTTTATATTTTACTTATTTTTTTAATTTCTCTGGTGATATTCAAACTTATACATATGTACCGTTATTAATGTACAAAACGTGCGCAACTTCACAAAAATTGCTTGTGAGCTTTAAAAAATTGGCAAAAGCAAGTTGCTGCTACATTGTGCTTCACTATAGGCGCACACGCACACATCCACACATAAGCACTCACGCACACAGTCACGCTCACGCACATATTTCAATATACTGATTCATGTCAATAAAATTTGCACGCTGCTCTTGAATTTTACATAAAGTGCCGGCGAAATGTTTTGTTTGCTGCGAGTTTTTTTGTCAATGCTTGCTGCTATTTATGCGCTGTTGTTGTTGCTGCTGCCGTTGTTGCTTGAAGCTCTTTGTTCTTTATTGGATTTGCCTACTGATTTTGTGATTACTTTTTTATAGACGTGGGCTGCTCAAAATAAGTGTGTTTTGCTTGAATCCATTCATCTACAAACATACATTCATACATACACATATGTATAACTCTGAGTGCATTTGTGTAGGTGTGAGTATGTTTTATACGTTGGTGTGTGTGTGGTTTGGCGTTCTTTTTATTATTTGGTTATTTTCTTTAAAGCTGCTTTGACTTATAGCTGATTTTTCACATTTACTTCAACCCATGCAAGCTTCTGTAATTCAAAGCAATGTGTGTATGCATAAGTGTATTCGCATACCCAGTAGGAAATTGAATTCTGCATAAATGCAGGGTAGGCTAGCAACCATATAGAAGCTACTTTTTAAGCTGCCGTCATTAATACTGAGCATTAAGTCCAATTTTTGCAGCGAAAATATAAATTTAGTTTTTTTAAAGGAGATGATCTCATCTTAGTCGTAAATAATATTGAGCAATATCTTGTACATGGTTACAAGAAAAGCTGTAAGATAGCTGAAAGTGTTCGAACAATTCATTAATTTGATAAATAACAGATTTCAGGGACCTGATAACACCATCAACCCAAAATAAAGTAGTCAACCTTTTGTTGGCCAGAAATGCTTTTCAAAAGAGCTCAATTCAAAAGAATACTAGGCTTCTTTTGTTGTTGTTGGTATTGTTACAGCGAAATAAAATACTTCACAAATATTTTTCTGGAATTTACCAGCTCATGGATAAAACCCGAGAAAGAAGAAAGAAGAAGAAGAAGAAGGATAAAACCCAGCTCCATATCGGTTATGTAAAACTGACGAAGGTAGACGCGAAACAGCTAACCTCGCTTTTGAGGTTACACAATAAACAAAGTTCTGAAAATGTTATTAGTCGCATGAAAGTATATGCTATATTACAGGAGTTGTGAGAATTCTTTCAATAAGCTCCCTAAAAACAAACTAAAACAAGTAAAAGAAAAAGTTCGGGTGTCACCGAACATTCTATACTCTCGCATGATAAAGTGATAATTTCATTATACGTCATTTACATATTTTTCAAATACCGTATTTTTGTAAAGTTTTATTCCGCTATCATCATTGGTTCCTAATGCATATATTATACTCGTACAGAGAAGGCATCAGATGGAATTCAAAATAGCGTTATATTGGAAGAAAGCGTGGTTGTGAACCGATTTAACCCATATTTCGTACATGTCATCAGGGTGTTAAGAAAATATTATATGCCGAATTTCATTGAAATCGGTCTAGTAGGGCGACGCCACGCCCATTTCCAATTTTTAAAAAAAGCCTGAGTGCAGCTTCCTTCTGCCATTTCTTCCGTAAAATTTAGTGTTTTTGACGTTTCTTGTTAGTCGCTTAACGCACTTTTAGTGATTTTCAACATAACCTTTGTATGGGAGGTGGGCGTGGTTATTATCCGATTTCTTCCATTTTTGAACTGTATATGGAAGTGCCTGAAGGAAACGACTATATAGAATTTGGGGGTATGTTAAGTAATTTCTAAGATAACAAAAACTTAGTAGGTTGTAGGGCCACGAACTTATCCAAAAATCGTTCAAATATGAGTACAATACGATCCTTTTTGCAAATTTTTAATATTTTGATGGCTAAAGAGGCAGTCACATAATAATTAGAAGCGGATTTGTCTGTCAGAAACACGTAGAGTAGATTAGTCTGATAAGCTAATAACCCACGCATTTACCAGTTTTGGTCTTTAGTGATTCCAGTCGGATTGTCGTTACGTATTCTAAGGGAAGTAGTCATACCTTATGTCACAAGTATTTTCTCATCACTCTTTGATACTTCCAAAAATTAATTGTCAGACAACAACAACTATTTATAGATCATCACCGAATCTAACATTATAAACTCGCAACATATAAGAAACCGGCGAAACTACCAAAACAATAAAATAAAAAAATTTATATTTGGCGGATTGCAAAAGGGTTTGTCGCTAGCTCAAATTTTAGTCTCGAAACGTAACTAACTAAGGCTTATCCTTGATGGAAAACTATCATGGTGTCCAAATATTGAGGACAGAGGCAAGAAGGCAAGAGTTGCCTAACAATGCTTTAGGGGAGCTATAGGGAAAAGGTGGAAACTCCCACAAAACTTTGTGGTTTGGCACATCGAAGCCATAGTCAAGCCAATAATGTTCCATGATGCATTCGTCCGGTGGAGGCCGCTCGAAAAGGCTAAATTTGAACGTGTTCAAACAGCGACTCTCATCGGCATCTTCATCCGTAGGCTACAACAACAGTAGCACTTAATGCCATTTTAAATATGTATATCCCCCGATACATTGTCGGCAGGTATATGAGATATGGGGCACAGGGAAGCTAGGTATATGAAGAGGTCCGACCAAGGACACGCCGAAATGTTTTCCTTTTTCAACTGCATTCCTGATAACTTGGATCACCGCGTCTCAGAGGTCACTTGTGGCGGCTCCGACGAAGAAGATGTGGATGAGGAGAAGTCGCTGCAGAAGAGACGCAGAGAGCTTTTTACTGGATGATTCGGAGCTAGGAAGGAAGGTTGGTGGGGAAGTTTCCTGTAAGGAGCAGCTACCAAGGTGGCGGTAGCCGTACGCTGCAAAAAGCAGTCTTTTTTAGGGAGATACGTTTTCACTCCGACAGCAGAGTGACAATACTAGCGCTGAGCTCGCAAACTGTGCGCTCAAGGCTAGTCAAGGGATGTCTGTCCTCACTGTAAATAGCATCAAGCTAGGTCATCATCAGAATCGTAAGGGTACCCAGTCACTGCGAAATCGCTGGCAACTGTAAATCCGATGAGTGGAACCGAGTTGGCTACTTGCATTTACTGGACTAATGGATCGCGCGTGTGCAAGTGAGACAATTCTAATGATCGACCTCTTATCATAACATAATCAAAATAAAAATGGCGTAAAATAGATTGATCCACGGCTGAAATTTATTTAAATATGAGTGAGGTTATGTCGAGATGTACATTAAACGCCTAAGTGACTTTTGAAAATGCCACTGTGGTGGAAAAAAGTGTCCAGCAGCTCCCACATTTAGGTTGCAGCTCTTGATTTTATATGCAATGCAGGAATCAATAGGTTTTAAGTTAACCCAAATGGTTGATATATTTTAGGAGACATTTTTTATGCCAAAAATTCAAAATTTGCTGAACTGATTTGGGCCTCATTGCGTGCGCCTTTATAGAACATAAAAATGAACTTTCTACTCTTTTAACTCTTTTTCAATTTCATCTATATACATCAGACTTGCCATAGACCAAGCAAAATTCATATGGGGGACAAGGGTTCTTCTTTGGGGTTTGTATACTTCTTCTAGTCTTCATAAATGAGTTTCCTTTTATTTTAAAGGGTGCTTCTTCGCCACATAACTGTTATTATGCCATCCTAAAAGTTCGAAAACTTGGTGAACGGCGACTCGCCAGTTAAACATAAACTTATAACGGTAATTTTATGCGTTTTCTCGCTATTTCTACACAAGGTCATTAGCAAATTTATTCGTTTCCTTTGAGAGCATTTTATATCAGAGCGAAACGTGCACAATACTTAATTATGAAAAGCATTTTATTGAGAGCACTTCCCGCTGGGACATTGCACTTGCTTTCTATCAAAACAAAAACAACAAAAAAAACATTGGAGTATTGCAGCCAAAGCAAAAGTGCTCGCATTTATTTTATGGCTCTGTACGGCGACATAAAGACACATAAATTTGAACACCTACCAACTAATTGTATATAAATATATTTAAATATGTAGATACATATGTAAATGTAGCTACGTATATGTCTGGCTGTGTGTTTGTGTGCACGTCGCCATCAAACACGAAAATATATTTGCGCTGACATTAATGCGAGACGAAATTAAATTTGGAAGAGCAATTAAATTTGTGAGTGTACGGTTATTAGCCGAGTGCCATTGTTGGCCCTGGGGTTCAGCTTTAGCGCAACAGCGCAACAGCGCTGCAGCTTTTGTTCTTAACCATCAAAATGAAAGCAACAAAAGAAAATAATAGCGAAATAAAAACGAAAGGAAGGTTGCGTTAGGTGTTGGCGGCGGACCGGTTCAATGGGGCATTGCCTGCTGCTCGGCCATTCAGCACTCAGCGCACTTCAGCCACTCAACAATGCAACAACAATTATAGAACAACAACAAAAACAACAACATTTACATAAAAACGACAAAAACAACAAATATAAAATAACAACAAAAAATTGCAACAACAATTTTACAACAATAGCAACAACCGAAACAATTATACAACAACAACAATGAAGCTCACACGAGTCCGGCTTTGAGTGTATGCGTGTATGTGATTCATGCGTTTATTGTTGTTGTGATCGATGTCGTTGTTTTTGTTGTTGTCGCTGTCGTTGTTTTTACTATTCTTACAGCTCTCACCGCTGCTTCTGTTGGCTTTATACAATGGCTGAAATCTTCGGGTTCATTTCGATTTTTAATTGCGCGGCTGCGTTGTTGCTCTGCTGCATCAGCAAAAATTATTGCAGCTTCATTCATTTACAGCGTATTTTATGAGAAATTGTTTCGAATTTTAGCAAAGTTATTGAATTGAAGGAGTTGAGTGTGGCAGACGTTCGGCAAAACACTGAAAGGAAAATTAACCGAATTCGAAGTAAGCAGCAATGGAGTGAAGAAAAATGCTTTTCCAATTTTTGTTAATGGATGGGAGGAGAAGTCGCAGGAAAAGAGAGTGGTATGAACATCAGAGTCATTCACTTGACTTGGCCTGGGTTGCCGCTGATGGATTTAATTTTCTTTTTATACTTTTGTTAATTCTCTTGATGAAAGAGGAATATAATTTTGCGGTCTACACTGTAAGCGATAGGATGCATGATGTTGTTATCAATCGTAGACTCATCTTTGCAGATATAGACCAACGACGAAATAAAATAAAAATGAGAAAAAACGTCAACTTCCTGCAGATTGCAGATCGATATCTTAAAAATTGTAAGTCTAGTTCGCATATCCTTTACATTAGGGGTATTTTTTTTACATGGCGGGTCCCAAACCCAGCACACAATCCTGGGAAGGGATGATTCGCCTTCTTACTTTAGCTTTAACCGTATTTTTCTTGGCTACCCAGAGGATACTTGGTATAAGACCTGAAGTCGTGAGCTGCTTAAGCCAGTTGTAGAAGAATCGTTTCTGGTCACTTCCAAGTGAAGGCGCTCAGAAAACTTTCCTTACTTGCGTGCGCTTCTACACATGGCTCCATTCTCGAATTGCGTAGACTTTTCTCGAACAAAGACCGAATTCTATAAACCAGTCATCATCCTCGTCCTGCTATATGGCGCAGGCGCATGGACAGTGATAATATCTGATGAATCGGCGTTACGAGAACCTTAAATCTTCCGCAAAAACTTTCTCTCGAACACTCCTAAGGCCGACTCATCAGGTGATATCATTGTCCATGTCTCCGCACCATAAAGCAGGAAGCGAATTATAAACGACTTATAGAGCTTGGTCTTTGTTCGTCAAGAGAGAAAAGTTAGTGTACTACAGCAATTTATGTTCTCTTACGACAAGCTCTAGCTCACGACAACCACACTTCATATTTATAGCTACAAGAGAATGTTTCGTTCTACAATAGAACTGGAGACTTCCTACCTCTAGTCTCTGTAAAATGGTCTGACGTTGTAAAGAATTCTCTACAGACAACACCTGAGCTACCGATATAACGAAGCAAAGCCAGATTTGTATATTTATGATTACGTAGGGACATGACAGATCGCTGTTCTGCACTCTCCATGTGGTTTACTGTGCATATCAGCCAAGAATGAACTTGGCGCACTTTGGTGAACTGGTAACTAGTGCGATCGAAGGAATTTTGAAGCCAGGCATTAATGACAAGAGACCTCGTGAGTAACCTTCAATAGATAACGTGTTTTTCTAGGTGTAGGGTCACTGCCTGTTGTGGATCAACGCTACAAGGCTATAAATCTGATTTTTTATGAAGCCAAGTATGGTGTTCGTTTTAAAAAGGGTGAAGCATAATCTCCTTAGAATAGCCGTTTAGACTCCTCCGCTTTTGGGAATTAAAGTAGAATCGATTTGTATCTCATGAGTGAAAATTCGTCGAAGGCATTCTTTTGGTACTGCAAAAGACGTGTTCCTCTCGGAATTAACCATAATACTAACCATAATACCTAACCTAAGCTAGGAGAACAATAAAACCTTAAGCAAGTCTACTTAACTTCAATTTAAAGCGTAAAGAACTTGTAACTAAGGCTACATACCTACCAAAATATGGTGCTATTGGAGCTCGTTTGGTTAAAAGAAATAGCTTAAATTCCAATGCGTCTCCCACGAAATGCGCCAGTTAAGGGCCATGACCTTTACTGCCGCAGTTTCCTATAAAAAAAATAATCCCTTTTAATGAGTTAGCCGTAAAAAACCGTTCATTTCGAGTAGGAATGGAAATAAAAAAGCAATGAAATGCCACCTCTGAAGTGACGCCTCTTTAAGTTTCCAACATTTAGCGTTCGCCGCGGACTGTTGCTGTCCGAAACGTCTCGCCTAGGCTAATTTTATTAACTGAAAAGCAATCACAAAAGTAAATAATAAATAAAGCATAGAGAATAGGCAAAGCCAGTGGAAAAAAATACAACAAATATGCGCCGAAAGTTAGAAGTGGTGGCTGGAGGAAACAACGAACGAAAGGTTAACACCCGGCGAGCTGAAATTTACCCGGAGTTCTACTTATACGCCGAACGTGTGTTTACAAGCCGACACATGGGGGAAGCACATACGCGACGCGCACTCAATTTTATGTGCAATAAAATATATTTTTTACAGCGCTGGCTGAATTCTTATTTAGATTTTGGCTTTCAGGCTGTCCGACATAGAGCCAACATTGTTTATAGGCACACTCATGTCGCTTAAAGTTACATATGCTCTTTGGGGTGGTACTTAAATGACGGAAGAGAAGTTTTGAAGTGGATTTCGGAATTTTTGATTACTAAAATGAAGTTGAATTGAAGGTATTCAGCTGTCACCAACATTAAAGTAAGCCCTAAAATATGAAATTTATTTATTTTTTCGATTTTAATGAAAGTTTACCATAAGCATTAATATCTCATATCCAATTTGGTCACACAAATTTTACATATAATATTTTTCGGTACCACCCTATTGTGCAACTATGTAACATATGAAGCCACTTTTGTCGTTTCGTCGTTTGCTGGGCGCTTTATTGTCATAAATCTTTAACACGCGACTCGCGCGACAGCTGTAATACACCTATAACGCGCCTGGTCCATAAATATTCTAAAGATGTTTTTCGCTACCATCTAAAATAACAACAATAACAATGGGCTGCAGGCAGCAGTTTGGCACACAAAACAAAAACCAAAAAAGAAAATAATAAAACTGAGAGTAAAAAATGAAAAAAATGGAAAAAGCTGCGCCGAACAAGAGCAATGCCGTCAACTTAATGCCTCTCGGCATTACCGTTGTTATTGTAGTGGTTATTATTGTTTGTTTGTGCAGTTGTTGTTGTTGCGGATGACACATGTTCTCGTTGAAAATTTACACCAGCATTAGAATAACAATGACATGGAATTGGTTAAGTGTTGTTATCCTATATTATTACCTTACTAACAATGTGCATTATTAGCATGACAAATTCCAGCGCTGCGAAGGGGGTGGCGTAGGTTATGCGGGTGTGGCACGACACACATACATACATAAGTTCATAAATATGCAAGTAAGGCATGCTGATGTCAAAGTAGTTGACATTTTAAAGATCAAAATACAGTAATATGTGTTTATATGTAGGGGTGTGTATGTGTCTATATATGTACAAGTATATAGTATATATGTATATGTATACACTATATACGTACCTATGCATGTGTATATGTTGGCCAAATTATTGTTGTTGGCACGAAATTTTAAATTTTGAGTATATGCTTATATTGTGCAAGATTTTTCAAGAGAATTTGGATATAAATATATGTACACAAAAATTAGGGTGTGCCAAAAAAATTGTTTATTTTTCTTTAAATCCTATAAAATTATTCATATTGTTCAAAAATGAGAAAAAAATATATGTACGTATACAAATATGAAAATATATTCATTCACATACATATATTAGGGTGCGTCGAAAAAAAGTTTTTTTTTTTTAAACCCATAGAAATTTTTATGTTGTTCAAAAATGAGAAAATATATATGTACGTATACAAAAATGGAAATATATCTATACATATTAGGGTGTGTCAATTTTTTTTTTAATAAATATTCATATTGCTCATAAATGAGAAAAAAATATAGTTAAGTTGAAATTTATAATAATAATATTAACTATACCAGCAAGTTTGTATTTAAAAAATAAATATACAGGAACACTTTCATGTTTTGTTCGAATGTTTATTGAATTTGAACAAATTATTGTATAGCGAAAATGAAAATTTATTCCTGTAGAGAATTCAACAGTCTACAAAAAGGATCTACAACGGTTTTTGCTAAGTCAAGGTGCTCATTAGTTATTCAAGGTCAAGGTCCAACATTAAATCGTAAAACAATAATTCTACATTTTTTTACACTATTTCACAACAAAATGCCACAAAATTATAAAATATCTAATTTATTATGATTTTGGTTGTTTTTATTATTCGATAATTTCATAGAAATACTTACATTTTATTAAAACATAGTTGGAAGTATTAAAAATGTTGCAATTTTTATTATGTTTCAAAACTCAAAACTTTTTTAGTGTCTTAATATATACTATATCAAATTTATATCGAGATTTTAGCGTATAATTAAATTTTTTTTTGCCCCACCTTAATAAATGAAACTTTGGTAATGTAGTAATTATATTTTTTTATTGTTCCACCCTAATATATAAAACTTTAATACTACAGCTATTTAGCTGAGTGCTTAAAATATGGCAACAACAACAACATACTATTTACTTTACCATTTAGTTTTTCAATTTAACTGAATAAAGAATTACAAATAGGTGGCAACCTGACTCAAAAATGTTTCACTGACAAGCCTTTTTTAGACTAGTTTTTTTGATACCCATATTGTAATTTATCGCGTTGTAATAGTTTTCTATATTAAATATGTTGAAAAAGTGGCAACCTCCATACGTATTTTTAACTTCAATTTGTCAACAATATCATTATTGTGATACCAAAATAATAATAATTTATTCTTTATAGCAATTCTATTAAAATAAAGTTTTGAGCGTGTGGCAACCCTTCTAAAAATATATGAATTTGATAATGCTGATAAAGTTCTGTAGTTAGATAAACACATATTTTATTTTGGTATTAATATATTTGTTATAAATTTTAATCAATTCACAGTTTGAAAGAGGTGGCAATTCTCAAATTTATTCAAATTAAATATCACAACGAATAACAACCATTAGAAATATAGTTTAATTTACATTTTTCAAAATATCTTTCTTTTGATACGAATATTTTCATAATTTGTCAACTTTATCAATTATATTTCATTAAAATGTTTATGCAAGTGGCAACCTTCTGAAATATATTAATTTGATACAAATATAGCGCTTTAGCTATATCCCTATTGCGCTAATTTTCTCTTATCAATTTTAATTAATTCGAAATTTGAAACAAGTGGCAACTCTCAAAAATTATTGTGTGAGTTTTCTTAGGTTTACTTATTTTAAACGCCTTTTGCACTAATTTGTCTGAGTTACAGATTTTATCAAAATTAAAATAAATTAAAAAGGTGGCAACTTTTTTTTTAATAATATTTTTCATTTTTATTTTTAATTTCAAGTCGACGAGCGCTACTGTTCTCTTGAAATATTCATTTATTACACTTTATTAAAATTAAAAATAATTAAATAAGTGGCAACTCTTTCTTAATAACATTTCTTATTTTATTATTGATTTCAAGTACACGAGCGCTACTGTTTTCTTGAAGCTTTAATTAAAAATATTTTATATTTATTAAAAATGTGGCAACTCATGTTTTAATGATATTTGTTATTTTTTATTTTGATTACAAGTCCGCAAGCGCTACTGTTCTTTTGAAGCATTCATTAAAAAAAACTGTGGTATTTTTGCATATTAACAGAAATTTAAATATTTTTTCAACACTGTGGCAACGTCGTGAGTTCATATTTTTGTATCGTTCAACTCCTTCTCACTTATTATTCGGCTTATTACACATGTTTTCTTTTCTAAATTGAGACCATTGAAATTTTTTGTGAATGCTGGCAACCCTTTTCTAACTACATATATAATTTATGCAAATAAGCATAAAAAAAATAAACAATACATATATAAACACATACATACCCGGAGCCTCAAGCAAATTTTCCAAACATTGTATTTTATTTTTTCTGACTCTGTGCTTTTCCAGAAAATTTACAAAAATTATATTGATTACTTGTTAGGAAAATGTTAAATAATTTAATAAATGGCCACTGCAGGATCTCTAGTATCAAAATGTGTAAGTTAAGCAAATTGGTACAAATGAAGTTAAAAATGAGTAAATCTATGAAAAGTCTCTAATTACTAGTAGAAAAGTGAAAATAACAAGCAAAATGTTACGTATACGCTCCGGTATATTGCTTATTCGTATGTTACGTATACGCCATGGTGCAAGTTGGATCAGTGCTTTACCAGGAAATTTGTAGCTCAACAATATTTTCAAGTCAATTTGTGACGTTATTTTAAATGAAAATACTATATATTACAATAACAATGCCAAAAAGTGTAGAATATGTAGATGGCAGGGGCTTTGTATGCGAGAGTGTAGGTGGCCACTGTATACAGCTGTTGCCAGCGCATTGTATTAAACACATGCGTATTAATGGCATCTTTTATTTCCACGAAAAACTTATTTATTCTTATGTTCTAGCAAATTTCAACCAAAAATATTACATATTTTTCTCAAAAATAAACTTTTTAACAAAATATTTTTAGCTAAGGCGCTTATCACATTGAGCATATGGCATTTATTTAGCAAAACTATTGAAAGTCACATGAAAATATTTTAGAAGCCATTAGAGTTGACACTTGCAACTATTTACACAAATTTGTGCCGTTTTGTGCAAACTTTTTCACATCGCTTGGGTGAAAAAGAAAAAAGTTAAAAAGCAAAAAATATGCAAAATGATTTAAGCAAATAATACGCTGTACTTCAGACGCGATCGAAAGTTACAAACTGCAATTCATAATCAGCGATGTGAGTGCTTGAATGATCGAATGAATACGCCATGGCTGAATGGGTTAAATTTACGAATCATTTCCGCTTAAACGCGCCGTTAACTCGTACAGCAAGCGCCAACGGCAGCAGCACACTTCAATATGACACAAACAAAACTAAAAAAAAAAAACAGAAAAAAAACATAGAAAAGAGGAGTAAAATGTAGAAATATCAGAAGTAATTTTTTCCAACTATTACAATGATAATAAAATAATATTGCCATTGTGAGTATGTAACATGCCGCACAGTAAATGATGAGAAACGCAACTAAAGAAATCACATTCAATATTTTTCTATGCTTTCGAGTGCCATCATATTATGTTTTCATGCTGGCAAAGAAGCGGTAAACGATTTGCTATTGTACAAGGCTGATGGCATCCAATGGAGTAAAGCAGTTATAGGAATATCATATTATACATATGTATATGTATGTGTGATGTGAAAAATGTGTAGCTTACATATAGATGTGAATAAATACAAAGAAAAAAACATAAAAAAGCAAAAAATGTTTTTTTTCGCGCATATCTCTACACCCTTTATACTAAATGGCTACATATATACACACATATCCACACATACTTACATATTTACCGCAACCACTATTTCCGCTTTTTCCCCAAAAATGTCACATTGTCAGCAAGAATTTCGGCGTTTCTTTGCGCGTGTGTGTGTGTGTGCGCAAAATCTGCGCAGCGTGTGTTCTCTAATTTATGTGAATGCATACAAATCACACAGCAATATAGGCGAACGGCGATATATATCTCGATTTTGCCAAAATATATCATTGCTTGCTGACGAGTGACAGCGGCTGGCGTTTGTGACATTTTATTGTTGCTTTAGTAAATAAGAGCAAACAAAAAATGATTTCAATATATATGTCCATATATAAAAAAATATATATATGCATGTGTGTGTGTGCGCGCGCTCTTGTGGTAAGAACTATGCGACACATTATTTGATTGCGATTGCTTAGTCAAACACTCACATATACGCGCACACTTACACATATCTACTTATTTATGCACATACAAATTGGTAGCCAGATATGTGGAATATACGAAGATGGGGTTTTGGGACAACACTGAATCACTTATCGTGCTTGGTTGATAAATAAGCAGCGTGTTCACAAATTATCGTGAAATATTGGTAGTGATTGAGTTGTAGCGCAGCAGCATTAAGCTTAGTAAATAAATTCAGCGAAAATTAAATTATTTCTGCTGGAAAAAAAAAAAATTATTAACATTGGTTTAATTTAGTTTAAGAAAATAAAAAACTTATTAAAACAATTTTAATGGGTTTAAATTAAAATGAAATTTTTTTCTGTCGCAAATTAAAAACAATTTAGTTTAATAAAAAAGAACTTAATTAAAACAATTTAAGTTGAGTAACTGACCTTAAATTAAAAATCAAAATCTTTTTCTACTGCAAATTAGACAAAAAATAAATTAAAGAAAATTTACTTTAATTTCAAAAATTAAATTTAATTAAAAAAGTTATTAGAAACATTTTAAATTTAAATAACAGGGAAAATTAGTAATTTTAAAATAATATTTTTTATTTTGCTGAATATACCAAAAAAAAATTAATTAAAAATTAAATTTAATTAAACACAAAATAAATTTAGCTGAAAAAAATAAAATTTAAGCAAAAGCCTTAAATTGAAAAGCAATAAAAAATTCAAAAAAAAGTTTTTTATTTTAATTTAAGAACTAAACAAAAAATTTCCAATTTAAGCAAAGGTCTTGAAATGCGAATTATAGCACAAAGAGAAAATAAACAAGTAAGGAAGGGCTAAGTTCGGGTGTCAAATAAAAATTTCCAATTTAAAGTGATAATCGGTCTTGAAATGCGAATTATAGCAAAAATAGAAAATAAAAAAGTTGAACTAAAAATCGCCAATTAGTTAAAAAATCGCATTTAATAAAAAAAAAATTAACTATAATAATTTAAATATAATTAAAATAAAATAAATTAAGACTGATTTCAAAAATAAGAAACATCATAACGAAAAAATATAAAACAAGTGGTAAATAGTTTGACTTAAAAAAATCAAAAAGTAAAAATCCAAATTTTAAATGAACTTTGTGAGTTAGTTTATAAAAACAGCTCACTTCGAACTTAAAGATTAAAATATTTTATTTTGCTTTCTTCAAAATTTCTTGTTGCGAGAATATAAAAAAGGAAAAAAATCGCCAATTAGTTAAAAAATCACATTTAATAAAAAAATATAACTAAATCAATTTAAATATAATTAAAATAAAATAAATTAAGACTTTCATAACGAAACATAAAAATCCAAATTTTAAATGAACTAGTAAAAATATTAAAATATTTTGGTTGAAGTTTTCAAAATTTCGTTGAAACATAGCAAATTTAAGTAAAAAAAAAATAATTATATCTTAAGAAAAATAATAAAAAATAGAAAGAAAATTTTTCTATAATTAAAATTGAGTTACGATACAATTTATTATAATAATTTAAAAGTTATAAATAAATTTTAAATTTTTTTATTTTAAAATATAGTAATTTTAATTAAAAATTAGATATTTATAAAGAAACATCATGTTTTCATGAATTTTCGCTATTAATCTTTTAAAATTAAATAAATTAAATTAACTTTAAAATTATTTAAAATAATTTAAAATTTTTAAATAAGTTTTAAAAATCTTTATACCGCAATATTGTAATTTTGATTAAAAGATAATTATTTATAAAAAAATAACGATTTTAAAATTATTATTATATATTGAGATTAATTAAAATAATTTAAAATTTAAATAGCTTTAATTGAGAAATACAAAAAAAAAATTAAAAATAAAAGCACAAAGAGAAATTTAAAAATACTATATTTTCAGAAATAAATTAATTAATATTTTCAGAAATTAAAATAAAAGTTTTTAATATTAATTAAAAAAATTAGATTATACTGTATAATTTAAGTTTGATTAAAATGACTAAAATTTGGAATTAGGCAAAACTCCAAAACAAACACACAAAATATAAATTAAAGATAATTAAATTTTATTAAAACATTTAGTAAATTATTTCCAAAATTAATGTAAACAAGCAAGGAAGGGTGCCGATATATGCGGTACAAAGTCATCGGAAGTTCGAAAATCTTTTTATTAGGTATATTGGGGGCCAAGGAAGGTATTGCCCCGATTCAACCCGTTTTTGACAAACAGTCTTACCATTGTAAGATGAAGATTATCCCTTAATTTTAGTTATATATATCAGACATTGACCGACATTTTCGATCAAGAGTCTACTATAGGTACCGGGGTCTAAATATGCGGTACCTAGGGGCTGGGACAGTTTTTATTGGATTTAAACAATTTTTGGTCGTAAGGTGGCACGCACTAAAGATATTATTCGTGCAAAGTTTTTTACCGTTATAATAATTGCCACCTAATTTGTGTACTGGAAACTGAACGAATTAAGTGGAATTTAAAATTGTGCTACATGGGAAGTAGGCGTGGTTATTGTTCGATGTCGCACACTCTCACAAAGTGAGATAGAATATGAAAAAAATTCTGCATACTAATTTTTTAGAAATCCGTCTGTCGGCTCCCAGGTTGTAGTCCAATTTTTATCCCGGTTTCTATAAAGCTCTCTCATACCATCCCGGTAGTAAAATTAAATGTTATATGGGGAGTGAACGGGGTTTTCAACCGATTTCGTCCATTTTCACAATACAAGGTGCGTTCCATAGTAAACAGGAACAGGTGGCGCCATCTATATGTCGACTGATGCGTTAGAATCTGCTATCCTTATCGATTGTCCAGTGAGAATTTCATGACTTTTCATGAAAATGATTGTAAGTGAAGTTATTGCGTCTTAAGTGTCAGTATGTTTATGTTTTCGGAGCGTAAATGAGCTTCTAACAAAGAGCCAGAATTAAATTTTCTTTTAAAATTAGTAAAACTTTTACCTAAACGTTTCAATTGATGAAACAAGTTTATGGCGATGATTGATCAGCCGAAATCATCATTGCAATTCATGGCAATGGAATTGAACATCTCCAAAACATCGACCGAACATTTGAGCTTACGAAAGGTGTGTAATAAATCCATTTAGTGGTCAACTGGTCAAGAATTGGTCTTTACAAGTATGTGAGCGAGCTATGACCACTATCTTCTTGTATTAAAAAAACACGTTGAATTTCCTGACTTAAATAAATGAATGATCTCATAATTTCTGTCATGTGGAGTAAAAATGCGGCTCTTTAATGATTTTTCCATAAGCATACCGGTGTATACTTGAATTCAAATAAAATTGAAATTTATTACTTTCAATGGCAGAGTTATTTGAAATTTAGGTATTATATATTTGGCAAGATCAACAAGGTTTTTCAATATACTCCAGAAGTGAATTTCAGTTAATAAAGTTCTCAAACTTCGCACGACCCACATATAATAACTTCCAGTAACTCCAGGTCTTATAAATTCAAGACGAGTGTTAGAAAGTAACTGGAACTTTTAAGCATAAGCAGAGATCTTTTCTTCACTTGCGTGAACTTCTGCACATAACTCCATTTTCGATTGTAGCAAACTACTTCGCTTAATCTTGTCTCTGATCCGCATATATATTCAGTTAACAACTCATGTATCGGGGTAATCAGCACCTCAGTTTAACTTCTTTATCCTTAGGATGGTTTCACCATCTGTTCTACAAAATTTTATGTATTTAGTAGACAAATTTTTACAATGACTAAATATTTTGCGTGTTGTTACACTTCTAAGTGAATTCAAATATTTTTGAGTATGAAGCTATCCGTATAGCGACTTAAGCAGCAGGAAATTTGCTATTGAAATAATGACTTATAAGCTTCTCCAAGTATTTTCGTTTTCATTTCAATAACTTTTCTCAGTCAGTATAATATCAGACTTAAGATATGATAGTATATTATTCAGATCTGAAAATTCATTAAAGCAGAGTTGTCAAATTGATATATTCGTACATATAAAATAGTACCAGTAGGGTACCCGTATATAATTAATTTCTTATATCCTGGACAGAGTGCTATAAGTTTGTCACGAAGTTTGTAATACGCAGAAGGAAGCTTAGGAGACCACATAATATATAAATATACTTTAACTATATAAATATTCAGCGTGATGAACTGAATCGTTTTCGCCATGTTCATCCATCTGTATATATGCCAAATAGTCCTACAGTTTTTGAGATATCAGTGAGAAATTTTTCTCATGTCCTTTTCTCGCCAAAAAGCTTCTGATTTGTTGGAACCACTAATATCGGACCATTATTACATATAGTTGCCATACAAACTGGCCGATAAAAAACAAGTGCTTGTAAGGAAAACTTTTTTATTTGATGAGATATCCGCATTAAATTTCTTTTGGATCATTTTCTGAAGCAACTATGCAATTTTCGAAGAACTTGTTTAGAACGGATCAGTATGGCATATAGTTGCCATACTATTTGATCAAAATCAGGTTTTTGTAAGAAATCCTTTGTATTTGCAAGGAGTATTATGGCTTCAGTGTTGTTCAAAGTTAAAATTTTCGCTTGCTTGAGAATATTTTCGCCAATTTAATGCCTCAAAACAGCAATTTATAAAAAAAAATATATTTATTACATAGTAACCTGCGGATTCATAGCTCACACATGCGTATCAAATTATGAAATGGAAATTATTGCATAAGGCGTGTTCAAATCTTAATCAAGTTTTGCTTGCATCTCTCTTCTTTTTTTTCGTTTGACGAAATAATATACTAAGCTGAAATTATTTTTAGAGAAGCTCTTCGCTTCTCTCTTCTCACCTTTTTAGTGCCCACAGCGGCTTCTTAGCTCAGTACCACGCCAATGGTCGCAACAATCAACGAAAATATTTTGCATAAAGTGGCAACGTAGGTGGCTACACAAGCACACGTTTTGTGTGGGCGGTGATGGAGCCGTTATCAACACGCGTCGCCACAACTTTCAATAATAGCTTAATTTTTATGAATAATAAAGCTTGTCCTAACACATTATCATCATCCTGCTATAAGCACTCACACTTACTTACTATAAACACATACATACACACACACACATATTTATAGTAGCTTTAAGCGTCTACAGCAATTTCGATATTTTCCTCTATTTACCGTTATTCCCTTTGTATTTCATTCCAGACAAACATTGCCAACGAAGCGCCAAGCAGCAAGCTAGAAAGCATATAACCATAGTAGAACAACGCTCTTGGCAACAACAACAACAAAAATAGCAGGCAACAGCCGTAGGGTGAATAGAATTCAGCTAAAATTGAATGAATAGCCGTGAGGGCGTATGAAGGCGGCCAGCCAAGGCAAGTAGACAGACACATGTGCGCATAAATAAGTGCCGTTGAATGAAGACATATATAAGCAAACACATATACATATATAAATTTATGTTTATATATGCGCATATATGCATTTAAGAACCGTTATATAAATCAGTAGCGACAAGAGTCAAGTCGCAAGCGCCCCAAGCGCCAAGCGAAAGCAACGAAATAACGGTTTTTCCACTTACAGACTATTTTTACAGTTATTGCTGCTATATCGCCACTACTACTAGTCCCTGCTAGTCGCTACAAGTCGCTGTTACCCCTGTCCCATTACAAAAACAATACGGCCAGGCTGCGCGACAACTATCAGCAAGCGGCAACGTTGAACTGAATTGGTCTGCTTAACATCAATTGTAGCACTTGACGACACAATAGACGCACGGCGGGTGGTGCAAAGCAACTACAGCAATAACTAAAACAACAACAACGAAAACTATACGAAAGAGTTGTAGCAAGCAGCAGAGACACAGCAAAGTGCGGTGGCAGCAAGAAGGCAACACTGCTGAATGTGCAACATTGTGTGGCAGGGCAGCGTAAAGACATTGCAAGCTTACAACTAAAACAACAACAACAGCCACAAAACACGCAAGAATTATTGCGAGCCGCACGCAGTGGGAGCGTAGAGTCAACTGCACACATATTGTTAGCCTTTTTGTTGTTGTTGTAAGTGTGGCATAAACACTGGCGTAGCACACTAAACTAGCAACAGTGCGCTTGTATATTTGGCGCGGCGAGCACAGGCGACGACAATAACGAAGCGGTAAAAGTGCGATAACTGCGAAGCGACGCACACACCGGCGACACAAGTGACGAAAAAGTGCAGAAAAGTGTGTGTGACAGAGTTGCCTGGGTGGTAAGGAAGTGTGTAACTGTAACAGGACATGCAACGCAAGTGAATTAAGCACGCACACACAGGCGAACATTTGCAGCAAAGTTGCAGAGGCAGCGCCGTAAACAGCAAAAATACGATAGCATACAAGAAAACAAGCAAAAAATCATCAACAACAGCAACAGCAAAAAAACATTGCTCACATTCCAGACGAACGCGTGCGCCAACGTGCAGCACAAACGAAGGTCGACTGGCAGCAGTTTTGAAGAGCATTGAACGCAGCGCCGGCCGCTGGCTGCTGACAGCAATAAACATAACAACCGTTATACGCGCAGCAGTAAAAATAACAACTGTAAGCGATACACGACGCAGTGTGCAAATCAAACGCACATCGAAACAACAACCATATATGCATAACTAAACAAGTGTTGCGTATACGACACGGCGCACGACGAGAGGCGCGCAGCAAACAGCGCAGCACAGCACTTGGGGTGCAAGAGACGTTGTGACGTAGACTACAGTGGAGCACAGCGCGTGATAGCGATAGCAACAACACAAAAAAGAATAAAAAAACAACAAAAATAACGATAACAACAACACATCCCCCCAGCAAAGAAAAAAAACAAAGAACAAAAAAAAAGAAACACTAAACTAGCGTGGAAAAATCCGAAATACGAGTAAACAAGCAACAACAAAGTGCACAGCATAATAGCAGTAACAGTTACAAGAGCAGCAGTAACAGCAACAACACACGCTAGCAGCAAAATGGATGCTGAAACGGAGGGTCTGCCACCCAATAACACCATTGTCGAGGTGACAAGCACCGAAACGGATTTAGCTACGCGACGTCGTCTCTTCAAGACACAACCGTCAACATTGGCCTCGCGGCGACAGCAGGCGGTATGCGTGCGGCGGGCGCATAAAATGTATGGAAATAGCAAAAATCCGAATGTCGTGTTGGATGGCCTGAATATGACTGTTCCTAAGGGTTGCATGTAAGTGTATGCTTAAGTCATTTTATATTCAACATACGAAATAAATATGTTTACACCTACACACACCCATATACATATGTACATGCATAGACGCTTGTGCTTGCGTATAGCTCCAGCTGCTGTGGAGTGGTGGAAATATACACGACACTGCAAGTTTGTTGGAAAAAAGTAGTTGGTGGCGCAAAAATGCGAAATAAAGTAAATACTATTAAGTAAAGTATGGCTGTGTGAGTGTGTGTGTGTGTGCGGGTGCGCAGCTCGATTGTAAGATTGACACATAAAAGTGCAATAAAAATAGAAATCACTGCGTAACTGTTACTGCGTAAGTATGTATGCTTGTCTGAGGCTCAGATTGCAAGTTAGAGTAAAATGTGTTTTGGCCTTGACGGAATTGGAAGCGTTGACAGTGAATTTAATGAAAGACAATATATGCTTCGATATACCGACATTTGCGAAATCCAAAAAAAAAATATTTCTATTAAAAAATCATGAATAACGTTAACTTCGGCTGCACCAAAGCTAGCATATACGCCATAAATTAAAAAAAAAAAAACTTCTCAAAAGTAGAAATTGACTTTGATCGTTAGGTTTGTATGACAGCTATACGCTATAGTTAACCGATATGAACGATTCCTTTGGAGGTCATGGCGTTTCACTAAATAACAATCCACGTTAAATTTCGTGAAAATATCGCGTCAAATAAAAAAGTTTTCCATACAAGAACTTTATTTTGATTGTTCAGTTTGTATACAATATATGCCATATTGCTCTGATCTTTGAGATTATAGCGTTTCTTTAAATAATATGTTACGTGAATATATCAAATAAAAAATTTTGTTTACACAAGAACAATTTGTTGTTAATGCCATATACGCCATAGTGATCCGATCTGAACAATTCCTTCAGAGATTATATCATTATCTTGAATAATAATCGGAAGCACATGGTTCCGATCGTTCAGTTTGTATGACAGCTATATGCTATAGTAGTCTGATATTGGTGGCTCCGACAAATGAACAGCTTCTTGGAGATAATAAACTGTGCGAAAGATTTCAGATCGTAATCTCCAAATCGTAGCAGAGAGAAGGACTGACAGAATGACTCAGTTCGACTCAGTTCGACTCAGCTCGACACGCTGATAATATATATATACATATACATATATTATATAGTATCAGTGTTTATTTCTGGGTCTTATAAACTTCACATACTTAGTTTTAAAATCGAAAACTCAAATAGTTTTTGAGTCACCACCTTCTAAAACAAACCCGTTCAGTTCAGTCAGCTCTATCAGTTGACATTTAAAAGTATTTTTTTCAAAGCTACATTTTTTAAATTTGTTTTTGCGAATACTTGGAGAAAAAGCAGACAATCCTATCAAAAAAATTTTAAATTTTGTCTCAATTTTCATATTTTTAGTAGGGTGGCAACGACTTAAAACCAGCCTACAGAAAAACATTTTCTCGGCTCTTGTTAACCATAATTAAAGGAGAGATTTTAACTTTAGCTCTTTGGGAAAATAAGTACTCATGTGCTAAAGATAATTTGTGATCTTAAGCGTTCATTTGATCGACAATAATACAATATTTGTTCCAGAGCTCGTAAGGCTTGCCAATAAGCTACAGAGATATAATTTTTCGCTTTCTGTTACATTAACACTGTATTGAGGTCTCCTGCTCAAGTTATTTCCTGTTAGATGAGTCGTCCTAATGGCAAAATAAAATGGGAGGACTCCATCCTTGAAGATTAACTTCGTAAGAGCCCAATGCAATGACATACAGAAGGCTCGAAAACGACAGAAGGAATTGGTTCTCGAGAATATTTTACGCTGAGATTTATGTCTTTAACAGATCTACAGAGATCATTTTGTGGAGGAACTATCACGGTGAACGAATTGTCTCTACTCAGTGATAGTCTAGTGGCAGTTCAGGTAATCTCATCCTTTAAAATCAAATCAAAAATGGTACTGGAATACATTAAAGTGCTTAACAGGGTTTCCACTGAAAACAACAAATAGGCATCAGTGGAAATGAGCAAGTCCATCTCCTGGCAAAAGAAGCTGCGGCAACCAGTCTGACAGGAGTGGAACCGTTCTTTGCTGTTGACCCCCACACTTTACGAGAGGAGATTCGGAAAGCGGAAGGGACTAATAGAAACAAAACGTTCTTCTCAGAAGCAAATTACGGCAGCTTGTGGCATTTCATAAAGATCACTGTAGGCATTCGATATTATTTACACAAATTAAGTTACTATTCCACAGTTCGGTGTTGCTTTTGCGGCCAAAAAGCCGAGGCACCAGGGCACATACACCTAGATTGCCCCGCAATTGTAAGAAGAAGAAGTCAGGTTATCGGGCAGTTGAATCCAATGAATGCAATCATTAATCCTGAAGCTATACTAAGCCTCTTTGATTTGAGTGGGTTAAACGAATTTTTTTAATGACAGAAGAGGGCACAATAGGCTGCGGGTCGCAGTGAAATCCTCCAAATTTAATATACCTATCTATCTAACATTTTCTTTACTCCAGTTAAAATATTCGCAACACGCTAAACTTCATTCATCCATTTAGCCAGTTCGAAGCCGATAAAGCAAATCTAAATAAGATGTGCGACAATAACTTTACTGTCTTTTCATGGGTTATTCCAACAATCACCCCTCTAGTCAACTGCCATCTTCTGACTGATGGCGAGGTGTAAGCTACTCCCTTCGATAGACATTTTCTTCGATTATATTTCTTTTTCGCAGACGTAAGCGGTGCTTTTCCTTCTTGACAAGATTAAAGTTTTATGTGCACACACACTAACTTACACTGATGCACATACATTTGTATTTATTTCCTCTCTACTGTGGAGTACTTCATCAGCTCATAAATATGTAAAAGCCTTGCTGCTCTAAAACATCTATTGACACTTGAAACCCGTCAAGAGTAACACATGGCAACTGATATAAAGATGTACGCAAAGATTTACTTATCTGCACAGATCGGAGCCATGTAGGAAAATATGGAAAATGGGGTGAAGATGAGATAAGAGAAGATACTTGAGAAAATAAGGCTTGTAAATCCGTTTCTTCTAAAAAAATGGGTCAGTAATAAAAGCTTAAGGCAACGAGACTCTGATTGGAACTTGCTCGGAATATAACTGACTCGAGCTCGTACGGGTTAAAAGATACTGAACCATTTATAATGTTCAAATTTCGTGTAAATTAACTAAGTGTAGCTCCTCGGAGCTTCTGATGTTAAACTTTTCATTAACTTTAGATAAATTTAGGGGTCTGTTGACAATAAAGCTGTCAGACAGTTAAATGCTTTCTTAGAAGGATGAAACAATGATGGGTTCTTCATTTAATTTCAAGTGAGATCTGTTGGATCCGACCGTATTCATGTGGTCATGGTACAGAGACTTTCTTGCAGTACCACAGCCAATTATAGATACCAGCCTTGTAGGAAAAGAGAGTTTTTTAGGTGACTGCTCGTATGCTCGATTCAAAAAAAAAAAAGAGTTGCTCGTCTTCAGCAAAGCGAAGTGGATTCATAAATACTCAAGAAAAGTGTAGACGTTCTGTTTTTCTCATTATATTACTAATGAAAAAAGTCAAAGAAGTCCATTTTAGGAGCCTTGCGGTTACACCTTGGTACAGCCGTCCAGATCGACTAAGATAATACATTTTCAGTTAAGATGCAGTTAGTTCCATTCGCTACCCGAAAATCATTTTCTGATATTTAGTAAGATATCTGGAAGTTTTATGGAGGAATGAAGACCACAGGCTTATGGAATAGCTCACGAGGCAGTTATTGAGTTTAAAAATATTACTTGAAGCTTTCATCCATTCACGCGAATGTAACGTCTAACGTCGAGAATTAAACACTAGCTTCTTCTAAAATCATTGCTGATTGCAAAAACAGTTGTGTGGTGAATATTAGATTGGACTAGAGGAAATGAGGATCGCACCGCGACCTAGGGTGTGGTGAATATGCAACTGCGTATAAAACTTCCAGCTGCTTTACTCGAATACCACCTTATGCTCGAGAAATAATCAAAAAAGTCTGAATTATTTCCATTTAGTGTGGTGAATATTGGAAATTTGATGAAATTGTATCAGTTTTAATTCGAAACAGAAAAATTTCGTTTAATCTATCGATTAGTAATATTGAAATAATGATACTGATTCAAAAACATATACATACTTGTACATAAATGTGGTGAGTTAGGAGATTATATACAATTTCTTTTCAAATTCATATACTTACACAGATTACATTACTAGTTAGTAAAATTTTCGCTTATTTCTGGAAAGCTACTGTCTCAAATATATAATTTTAGTGTGGTGAATTTTATAAATTTGGTGAAATTGTATAAATTCTGCTTCGAAACATAAACAAATTTTTTGTTGATCTGATTAGTAATACTTAGTAGTAGCACTGAATTAAAAAAATTTAATTGTGGTGAGTATTGAAATTTATATGAATATATTTTTCAAATTCCAATATTTACACAGTTTTACCCAAAATGAAATTGTTTTTAATTAAATTAGTAGTATAAAAATACAGAACATTTGCATTGAAATAAAAATTAAGTGTGGTGAGTACTGAAATTTATATAAAAATATTTTTCAAACTTTGTGTTTTTTCGATTTCTGATTTTCTCTGGGTATCATCAATCTCAAATTTTTTTATTTAGTGTGGTGAATATAATAAATTTGGTGAAATTGTATCAGTTTTAACTCGAAACATAAAAATTTTGTTATAATGGGAAATATGGAATTTTTGCAATAAATCAAAGAAAAAATCTTGAGTGTGGTGAGTATTGAAATTTAGATAAACTTTTTCTTTAAATTCATATATTTACACAGATTACGGCACTAGATAGCAAAGCCTTCGACTATTTTAAGCTAACAACTATCTTTTTGTTATATTACATTAGAAAACAGTTCAAAGACTTCACCACGGTGAGGTGAAACACTTTTATTTCACTACTGCTCGGCTTGCTTCGACTTTCGAGATATGAGTGCTCTTAACAGCGACTTACATTAAATATATAGCTCGATAGTTCTTCGAAAAGAAAGTCTGTCATATGAGTTCGTCATTCCTACAGGGTATGTAGGCATGCAATAACAATAGCTTATCGCTCAAACTCTACACCAAACTCATAAATATAAAGCAGGGATAAAAGATGTGTCTGTTTATGTATATGTGTGAGCGCCTGCTTGGCCATGAATAATTCGAAAGTTGTTCCCGAAAAGAGCGATGACAAGCAAAAACAACAATAAAAACACGTAGAACACGAAACGCAAGGTTATTGAAATACATAAAACACGAACTTTAATTCGTCCGATGTCCCTTAAGAGTTACACTACACACACGTGACACTCACACACACTAGCATTACAACCAAATTGCGAACAGTGCGAGTGAGCCGAAAAAATGCCACAAATATAAAATACGAGTAAATAAAAATAATATATTGCGAAAATGTTGAATGTGCAACTTTCAATTTTTTATGGCATAACAACAACAACAACGAAATGGCAGCGACAACAAACGACACATGCGAACGTGGTTGCGTGGGCTTTGGCGACCACAAATCGTGTGGTCAATACACATAATTCACAATGCTACACAATGTAATCGCAATAACAAAAAAGAAACACAACAACAACTAGCAGCATGCGAGCAAACATCAACAGCATCAACGGCAATGCGAACGCTAACTCGTGTGTCCAACGACGTGGCGTTGTTGTTGCTGTTGATAATGAGCGAGATGGCTGGCGAAAGGATGAGTTGGCTGGGCATAATGGTCAAGGGCGCCGCCACATACGCATGGGCTGTGGATGGGCAATGGTCAAACGTGTGAGCGATGTGAAGGACAATGAGCACACACACATAGTCATCCACACACACTCTCACATGTTTGCATTGTTCGGCGCATGTTAAGCCAGAAAACACGTTTTCCGATGAATTGTTGCTATTTGCTTTGGGGATAACACAAAAAAAAATCGGAATTGTGGTTTTCATGGGCGCAGGAACTCGAAACTATAAATACATATTAATGAGCTGCTCTGTAATTTTGGCGCTTTTGAAGTATTTTCCAACGCACAAATGGCATTACGCTGATAAGGATGTTCTTAATAAATTGATTGAACTCGAAAATAAATTGAAAATTACAAATTATGTGGGTGCTGAAATGGGGCAGGCGGCGCGTGTGCTTGCGTGCATAAATTAAACAACCATTAAAGCGCTTTGGATAACGGTAAAAATAGAACTTTTAAAGCAATTAAAAGTTACGGAAATGTTTATAATTATTTTATTTCGAGCTTTTGCGAGCTAAAATTAAAATTTTTGTGCAGCAATTAAGTTCAAAACTTATGATCCACAAATTTGTAGTACCCGCCAAATAATATAATTATTTTATTTTTAGCTCAAGCTGGAAAATCAAGCGATAAAACTGTTATTCAATTGTTTTAAAAAATATTTGCCCTTTTGAAGCAGCATAATGCAACGAATATTTAAAAAAAATAGGTTCCACATCTTGGCACACATTATTGCAAATGATTTCGCTGCTTTCTTACATATCATATCTAAATAAAGTGATATATATACGTTAGTCATTAAAATTAAAAATATAAGCGCGTGATGTAATACAAATCTTAGCTTCCACAATATTCAATCAAATTATTTACTTGTTATTTGCAATTGTTATCTTTAGTCATTGACTATGGAGAGTATATTCAATTAGCATTCTCAAAAATATTTCAAATATAGAAAATTCCCTCTAAACTACAACTAAACATCGGTTTTTACGAAACAACTTATGTTCCACAAATTCACATTCACCAAGTAATGCTTCCATTTGAATTATTTAAATTTTCTAAACTTTCTTTAACATTAGAAATAAAAACACAAATAATTCTATGAAAGTTCTTACGTTCCACAACTTTCTTAAATGTTTTTTTTTTTAAATTTTACTGGATATTTGTATTTGCTAATTTGATTCCATAACGCCAATGATTTCATACGTCGACAAAAATGTTGCAAATCATGCTTGATTATAATATAACTCAACTTGAGTTCCACAAATCAAAATGTGTAATCCGCTTTTACTTCAAGAATGGCCTTACTAAAATTTCTATGGTATTACTACTCCTGAAAAAGTTTATTTTAAATAATTTTTTTCTGAAACATCTTAGGTTCCACAACTTGCTTATTAATAGTTTAATAATTTTTCTTATATTTTAATGAAAAAGAATGCATTTACAACATGTAGGTATTGCCATAGATTACACAGCTCTCTGTTGAGTATTAATTTTTAACTCAACTTAAGTTCCACAAAATCATACTTACTGTATTTTTACTATTTCATATTTTTTAGGTATTACTAATCTCGAAAAATATACTTAAAAATAAACGCAAATACTTTAAAGCATGATCTTAGCTTCCACAATCTTCTTAATATTAATAATATTTAAGTAGTGGTATATTTTGTTTTATTTTATTTTATTTTATCAATAATAACAAATAATGCCGTATATTCCACAGAATTCTGTTGATAATAGAATTTTAATGAGGAGATAACTTTTATAAAAAAGAGATGAAAACCTCCTTTTCCTGAATCATTTAAGCTTTAATAAGAAACTAATTTGTAAATATCGTAAACTGCTACCAACGAATTACTTGTAATTAGAACTTACGTTCCACAAAATGATTTTAATTTATAATAGTTTCAGTTCTTATTTAAGTTTTATATTTGCGAAATAACAAAGTTATAGATCAACAAAATTTTTTTTTTTTTTTTTGAAAAATCTACTGAACCCAAATAGTTTCTTTATCTTAAGTTCCACAACTTTCTTAATATTTTTTTTTATAATATTTCCAAATTTTAATAAAGAGGAAGGTATTTATATATATTTTTAATTCTATAAATGGCCCAATGATTTCATATAATGCCACAAATTCCACAGATCTCTATTGATTATTAGTTGCTAATGATGCTGTAACCATTACAAAGACTGCGAAAAGTGCAGCCGTTTCTGATTTTATGATAACTTAATTTAAAAATATTGTTGGCTGGTGCTAAACAATCACTTATAATGTGAATATACATAGGTTCCACATTTTTTTTTTGGTTTTTTTTAGTACTATTGTTTATATTTTCTAATATTTTTTCTCCAGACAAGATATGAGCGTTTTGCTATTATTTTATAAAACATAAAAATTTATAAAAATTGGAATTTAGGTTCCACATATTTTTTTTTGGTATTGTTATCTATTTTTTCAAAGCTTTTTATGCAGAAAAAAAATGTGTTTTTGATACCATTTTATAAAACATTAAAATTTCGAAACATTGGAAGTTAGATTCCACAAATTTTTGACGTTTCTCAAAATTCCTCGATTGTGTTTTAACGATTTAGTTCAATTTCAATGAATTAGAATACATATTTTTTATTATTAAAATACAAAAATTTCTTATAAAGGTTTAGATTCCACAAATATTTGTTCAATTTTTAAAGCTACTGTAACTTTTTTCAAAATCATACCCTTCGCGGACATTTAAGGTTTTTTTGCAAATTCATTTATTTTTTATTATTATAACTCATTATAAATGAATTACTTATAATATGAACTTACGTTCCACATATTAATTATGACACCTTTATTGTTATTTTTAACTATTTTGCTTTTTCTTTAAATAAAATACTTAGTTTTTGTTACGTTTTTATAAAATACTAAAATTTCTGAAAATTATAAATTGTAAAGTATTCTATAATAGTATTCCAAAATTTTAAATATTTATTTGCGTTCATCTCCAGTTTTTATTTCTTAACTTGTTTTTCTATATTTCATTCAAAGTGTCAATTTCTGTTTTTGAATAAGTGAAACGATAATAATTCAAATTATTATAATTTCTAGATGTTGCTAAAACGATTTCAAATCAAAGTTTTCTATGTTTTGGGCAAATCGCAATTATTTTAAGTCTTTAGTAAAATTAATTATTTGTTTTGCAGAGGTTTCCAGACAATTTTTAAATCTATTTTTCTCTCTCTAATAGCAATTTTAAAACCAAACTTCAAATTGTTTACGTAAATTAAGGCACTCTCGTTGCTATACATTTATAAATTTAAAAGTGGAAAAGCTCGCAATATTTGATAGTTTCGCATATTTGAATTCAAACTGCGCTTTATTGCTATCAACTCGGGCTCTTGGCTTTTTATCGAATTTAATTTAATGCTTTGCCATTTAAAGCACTCAAAGTGCGCTATAACTTCCATTCAATACAAAACACATTTCCCTCCTCTTACATTACCGCTTGCATTCGGCTTTTTCACTCCTTAGCTGGCAATTTTCTCACACTGAAAAGTTTGATGCTCTCGTTTCGTATTTTATTTCATTATTTCAATCGGCCAAGCCATCAAGAAACTACCGCCGAGGGAAAACTTCTGTGTTTGATGCTGCATAGTTTTAGTTCTTGGTTGCCTTCTTTTTCGTTTTACCGTTATTTTTTTCTTGCTTGCTGTTTGTTCGTAGTTTAATATTTACTTTGTTTGGTACCTTTGCATATAGCACCTTTATTAAGATTGCCAAAGTTTGTTTTCTTAAATAAAGAGTTGAATTTGCGATGACTGGGAAATTTCTCGAATTTATATTTAACGCAGTCATAGTTTGTTGTGTTCTTCTACTATTAGTTTGGCTTCTACTTTTTTCACTATTCTTTAATTTTCAGTTTGTGGTCGAGTCAAATGTACTTTTATTTATAAGTTGTTCAAATAAACTGCTTGCGAAGTATGGAGCTTGATGAGAAGTAATTCAATGTAAACTTTTTAATTAGTTTCTGCTCATTAAAGAATGTATTTCTGGTGACAGCAACATTTTTCGATTGTGGAACTGAAGAAACAGCGGCTTTAAAAGGCGTGCTAGGCTATGGAGTTTTTATCAACCTCTCCACGCTTGGTTTTCTGTACATAATTGCTAAAAAGGCGGCAGAGAACATCCTTAGCTTCACCCAGGGAGGCAATCTGCTAAACAGAGTCATCATGCACACAAAGGAATCAGAGTTTACACGAGAAAATTTCAGGTTCTTATAGTCCTTACCTTGAAAAATGTGATAAGACTTTAAGTTATATGCGGTAGGGGCATGCGAACTTTATGTAGACAATTCAGAAATGGATCTGGGAGTGGGAACTGGAATTTATTCTGGACCTCAGGCGATCCTTCAAACTACCGAAATACTGCAGCATATTCCAGGTGAAAGTCTTTGCGGCCAGGAAAGTCGCTCAGATAGCTAACATTGCAGAAAAAGAATAAATAAAATCAATATATGCGCCGGTAACCAGTCGGCAATTAAGGCAATAATCTAACATCGCATTATATCAGAGAATATTCTGAGAAGCAGGAAGGCGGTAGATGTAGTGGCTGCGTATATACTATGTTCCAGGCCGCAAAGGTTCTTCTGCGAAACAAAATAGCTGATGAGATTACCAAAATTACTGTCTGGTACATGTAAGAAGGCTGTCATTAAAAGCGATATATAGTACAATGAAATTTCCGTAAGGGCTGTCCGACGCATCAAAGCGAGTTGGAATGCCTAAAGGACATGCAGGAATGCCAAGATCATGTGCAAAAGCCCCGAAGAAAAACACGCATGCGCTGCACTCACACGGCCTCGAAAGGACCGCAGGACAGTTGTTGGCCTAATGACAGGCCACAATCTGCTGGCATCATTTGCGTGTCAGATGGGCATTAGGAACGACGATACTTGCAGAAAATGCAAGGAAGTAGGCATGAGAGAGACGCCTGAACTCCTCCTGTGCATCTGTTCATCATTATCTGAAACTCGTCTTAGATATCTAGCAGCTTCGCAGTTCCGGGGCTCTATGAAGTTTCAAATTAAGATATCAAATCGCTTTTAAAGCTCGCGAAAAGTAGTGAGTGCTGTAAGGCGAATACTTCAGTTGAAATTAAACTGAAACTGAGCATCTAGCATTCCTAAGGACCAGCTGGTCTATGTTCGGTATGATAGTCGGCCTGTTTAACCTAGCCTAACTTTGTGTTACATGCTCTTTGAAACCATGTCTGCAACAGTGATCAGTTGGAATTCCCTTTCGGTCGGAAACAAGCGTTCCATATAAGGACTTTATTTTAATAAGTAAATTTGTATGGTAGCTTAATGCTATGGTGGTCCGATCAGAACAATATATTTGGAGCTAATAGCGTTCGCTTGGATAATAACCTATGCGGAATTTTGTGAAGGACATTTCTTAAATAAAAAATGTTTTTAATGCGAGGGGTTATGCTTGATCGGTCAGTTTGTATGGCAGCTATATGCTATAGTGGAACGATCTGAATAATTTTTATGGAAATTATAGCATTGTCTTAAGCAATATATCAAGTTAAATTTCATGAATATATCTCGTCAAATAAAAAAGTTTTCCATATAAGGACTTGATTTTGATCGGTCAGTTTGTATGGCAGCTATATGCTAGAAGAGTTCAATTTGAATAATTTCTTTGATTATTGTAGTATTGGCTTGAAAAATAATTCGTGCCAATTTTCGTCAAGATATCTTGTCAAATAAAAAAGTTTTCCAAATCTCTTTTGTTAGGATTAGCGACTCATAGAAATAACACGCAATTAAATCCAATATTTTTTCTGAAATATTCTGCAATTAAAATTATATAATAAAAATAAAATTCTATTAATCTCACATCATTGCACTCAATAACAGTTAAGCGCTCTTTTTAATCTCCTCCTATAATGCACCGCCAACTCTCCACCGTAATCCGTTGCATTTGTTCACCTTAAAGCAAGTTTTTTATTTGCATTTTATTTCACCTCGTTGCACCCTGAACTTGAGCTCACATTGCAAATGCTGTGCGACTAGACATTAAATGCGCTCACCTTGCCCGACCTCGAGTCTAATCACTTCGTTCTGCTACCTCATAAACGAGACACCAGTAAGTAATATTCATGGTGGTTAACAATAATTACACACTAAGGTTGTAACGCCGGTATCAGCTGCGGCTAAATTAAGTCTCGACACACAGATGCAAACTTAAAGTGAGCAGTGAGTTAAAAATCTCTACTGCCAAGCAGTGTGTAATTAAAGAAACATTTATTTACAATAAAAATTACTTGTTGAATGACTTAGCTCAGTCAGCGGGCGTTTAAGTCATCAACTTACTTATTAACGTACTCTAAACTGGTAATGAATAATGACCTGTTTTAATTACAGCACTCTAATACGTTGCGTTTCTGGCGAATTTACGGCATAAAGCACTCATTACAAAGCTAACGGGAGTAATTAGAAGCGTATTAATTCATTTTATTAAAATTGTAATTTCATTAATAATACGAGAAATGCAGTTTAGTAAAAGTCTAATGGCACATACAAAACGAAACGGGAAAGTAATGAAATATTAATGAGTCTTAAGAAGAAATACTGAGAAATAATTTGTAATAAAATTATCTTTTGATATAAAGTAGATATGAATAACGAGGCACTAATGCAAGTTTAAAAGAATTATTTATGACCGATAATTGTCAAGCTTGTGCTTGATAGGCAGCACACAAGTGACAGCGCATAAAAGGCTCTCACTTGAAAAAAGAAAAAAAAAAACTTTAACTATAATCAGAGACAGAGAGTAAACTAAAATGCAGAAGAAGAATATTTGCACTAATTTAACGTTAAAATTTCATGATAATTTAACAGGTCAATTGAAAATTTCTCTCAGCGGTCAATATTTCAAGATCTGAGAACACGAAATAGTCGCTGAGGACTTTGATCTGTAGAAAACGGTGGCTGCGGAAACAACTCGCAGCCAAAGTCATTGATTTTTGCCATTCTTTTCACTGACTTGTGACACGGTGTTTTGTCACGGTTAAGCTACTGTTTCTCTTTCTTCAAATGCGGCCGTCTTTCGGCGATTTCATCCCTTCAACGGTTCACTAAAACTATGTAATAGGCCCTGTTGATAGTCCTTCTTTTTTCAAGGTAGCCAATAAAAATTATTTCATGCATCCCAAAATACAGTACATCGTGCTCATCCACTCGGTTGACTGTCGATTAGACTTTGCAGTGAAATGGTGAAGCCATGGCTTATACTTTGTCGCATATCGACACAGAAACTCGCTGATTACGCTTGAAGATCTTCAAACACTGCTTCGAGTCGTCAAAAAGTCGTTGTTTCGGGTCAAAAGTGAGCTCGTGCGACTAATACCCAAAAATTCGATAAAGCTGAATTTTTTCAAAAAGAGCTCCTCAAAAATATCTTTTTGGACATGCTTGATCGTGCGAACTCGCATATATTTAATGCGAAGCTACAACCTCCGAAGAAATTTTTCAGATCAGATTACTTATCGCCACCACATAAATCGAGACAGTAGTAGTCTATAGCCTGAATAGGATATATTAAGTTTGTCACGATGTTTGTAACACCCAGAAAGAAGCGTCGGAGACCCTATAAAGTATATATATATAATGATCAGTATGTTGAGCTGAGTCGATTTAACCATGTCCGTTTGTCTGTCTGTCCGTCCGTCCGTCTGTATATATACGAACTAGTCCCTCAGTTTTTAAGATATCTTTTTGAAATTTTGCAAACGTCATTTTCTCTTCAAGAAGCTGCTCATATGTCGGAACTGCCGATATCGGACCACTGTAACATATAGCTGCCATATAAACTGAACGATCGGAATCAAGTTCTTGTATGGAAAACTTTCACATTTGACAATGTATCTTCACAAATTTGGTAGAGATTATTTTCTAAGGCAACAATGTAATCTCCGAAAAAAATTGATTAGATCGGTTTACTATAGCATATAGCTTCCATACAAACTGAACACATAGTTACTAAAAGAAATGCACCTGTGAAGGGTATATTAGCTTCGGTACAAGAGAAGTTAAAGTTTTTTCTTGTTTTATCCTATGTTTTTTCTAACTACTGTATCGTAAATAATGTGTTCTATAAGTTTAATTTATGAGAAGATTGTGTTCATCAGAGTGAAATACCGACATTTCATATCAATTCTTAGCATTTTTGTTTGTCATTATTTACATAAGCAAAATTTCGATTTCAGCAGCAATTTTAGTGGATTTCGTACGAATCTGACATTATTAATATCAGTAATATTTACTTTCGTACACAGAAATTTCCAAACATTTAATAATACCAATTAAATGGCAATTTCTTCACTTACAATGCAATTGTTTGCACGTTTATCGTCAATTTAGCAGCAAACAAAGACAACAAATATTATGTTAATAAATGCAAAGTAGATTCTCCAATTAAATGAGCAACTGAGATGAATTTAATCGACAACAAATTTCTAATTGTTATGAGAATATGATTGATTGAATGCAAAGGCTGAAATGAAAATCTGAACAGACAATGTAAGCGAGCCCTAATCGTAAGCAGACAGAGCTGCATGGCATTATAGCTGACGTCAACACATATTAAATACATTATTATATGTATATATATATATGTGTGTGGGGTTTATTAGTATATGTATACATGCGTTGGTTATATTAATAAATATAGTATATGTATGTGCGTCGTCACGCAGTCAATCGGTCAATTGGTCAATCAAATATGCATTCAAGCCAAACAAATGCACAAACACTCATTACTCGTATCATGCTCATTTCACTCACTCAGCGTCTCAATTAGGCTCTCAACCACTCGAGTAACTCATTCGCTCATTTAATTGGAGAGTTTGTTAGCTTGTCATTTTTGTATGCTATCAGGTATGCAAACTGCTCAGACATACATACATATGCGTTATATATATATATCGTCATCTTAAATGCAAAACAACCAAACATTAATTTTCATAAGCTTACAGGCGAAGGAAAACGATATAATAGAAATTACTAATATTGAAAGAAAATTTGAGTTTTGGTTATAAAATGGTTATATATTGGTTATATCTGACAGCGGAAGCTGAAAATTTTATGCTACATATATATATCTAATATGATATAGTGAATCCTAAGCAATATAAAACTCAAGTTCGATTGCAAAGATTATAATGGATTTGCGGATCTCATAGATGCTTGCATCTCTTAAAAATTGATCTAGATAAAGGGTGTATATCAAAACAAGCAAAAATGTTAACCTCGGTTGCCATGAAGTTGTAATAACCTTCACAAGTACATTTTTATAGCATAAAAGGATATCAAAAGATCTTTATCTAGGTTTATATCGGCCAGTTTGTATGACAGCTATATAATGTAGATATCCGATCTGAACAAATCTGTTTTCATCTAGACGGCAACTTCATAATACAACCCTCGTAGAAGCCCCAATCCTTATTTGCGAAGAACTCAGATAGTCACTTTTCACAAGCCTCTTTTGAGTTCAACTTGACACCAACAAGGGCGTTCGCCATGGACAGAAACAGGTGATAATCCCTTGGCGCTATGTCCGGGCTATATGGTGGATGCGATAAAACCTCCCATCCGAGCTCCCGTAGCTTCTGACGAGTCATCAACGAAGTGTGTGGTCTGGCGTTGTCCTGGTGGAACACTACATCCTTCCTGTTGGCCAATTCTGGACGCTTCTGGTCGATCGCCTGCTTCAAGCGGTCCAGTTGTTCGCAGTAGATGGTAGAATTAACGCTCGATACATTAGATATCCCTTTCCTGATTATAAATTCCAAGGCTGTGGACGAACTTAGCCCTTCCTTACTAGTTTCCAGTACGCTTGTCTGTCTAGTTTTCTTTCATAATACCGCCTAGCAAGCTTGCGGCAGCTCCACCTTCATTTTCAAGCCTGTGCAGCTCACATCAGTTACCGCAATTGCAAATTGTTGCAAGCAGGTATTTACACGTATTTCATGGTCAAGTTTTCTGACGACTTGACATGCTTCGCGCCAACGCTCACTAAGCTCTGCAGCGCCGCAGCTGTTGCTCGCAGCTATTGCTGTTGTTGCTGTTGCTCACAGCTGTTGCTAAGCTTTACTTTGCTGCTTCCGTCTTTACGTTCACGCCACATGCCGCGCCGAGCCTTTGCTGCAACACTTTACCCGCGCTCTCCCGGCACCATTCCCACTGCGCACTTGGTGTTGATTGCATTTGTCTGCTTCAAGCACATACACACACATACATACATAAATACAAGCGTACGTGCTAGCGTGCCACAAGTGTGTGGTTGTGTTGTTCGTCTTGTTTGTGTTGTTCTTGGTTGCTTGTTAAGTACCCGAAGTTGTTACAGCATAATGTTGCATTCACGCAGCGTCTGCCTGGAGCGTTCTCTGCGTTCGGGCGGGTATACAAAATTTATGGTCCAGTGATTTTTAGTGTTCACTTCGCTTAAATGTAAGCTGCAAAGTTTTCCATCTTCACCTCAAAAGCAATATTGTGTTGCACGTGTCAAAAACAAAAGATTAATTAGGCTGCAAAATTTGGCGAAAAGGCTGCTCCGCCATGTGTATGTACTTATGTATGTGTGTGTGTAAAGGCTGCATATTCATTTAAGCATAATAAGGCTGCTGTCGGTAAAGAGGCTATCAGGTTATTCACGAAATTGCGAATTCACTTTTTTTCTCTTCAGAATAGGTAAAAGCAACGGTAAATTAGCAACTTTCATGCTGAAGTAGGAAATTTTGAGCGAAAATGCAGTCTATGTATACAAAAGAGGTGAAAATAAAACAAACAAGAAAACACGTTAACTTTGATTGCCGATCTTAGCAAATTCGTCGACGGTTATATCGTTGCTTTGGAGAATAGTCCATGAAAAATTTTGCGCAGATATCTTGTCAAACAAAAAAGTTTTCCATACAAGGACTATGGTCGATCAGTCTGTATGACAGCTACATGCTTTAGTGGTGCGATATCGTCGCTTTAGACAAATAAGAAGTATCTTGGAGAGACAGACATGATCATATATATAAAGAGCGATCCATTTCGAGATTTCTACTTAAAAGTACCTAGTAGTAGAAAAGCTTCTACGCACAGACTGTAGACTTTAAAAATTTCCACAGGAAAAATACTAACGGTGCGATATCACACAATCTTGGTGACCAATCGAACGACCTAAAACTTGAAATTATCTGCTCACCGAAATGTTCTCTCAATAAATCCATTGATTCATGAGATGTGTAAGCAGTGGCGCCGCATTGTTGAAGCAAAATGTCGCCGTGATCACGAGCTTCAATTCGAGGCATCAAATAGTCGGTCATCATGGTGCAATAACAGGCGCCATTGGCGGTTCCGTTCTCACCGGCATAAGTTTTGAATAAATATGGACCGATGATTCCACCAGCCCTAAAACCACACCGAACCGTTGTCTTTTCTGGATGAAATGGCAGCTCTCCCCATTTTGCTCTTCGTCCCAAATGCTTTTTTGCATACCCATTGCGACAAAAATGAGCCTCATCGCTGAACAAAATTTGGCTTAAAAAAGTCGGATCTTCTTGGAACGTTTCAAGAGCCCATGGAGTGGAGCGGAGTCGCTTGGGAAGTCAATCGGCTTCAGTTCATGTACAAGCTGTATTTTGTACGCTTTCAATTTTAGATCTCGAATTAAAATGCGCTAAGTCGATCCATACGTCAGTCCGAGTTGCTGCAAACGGCGCCGAATCGACTCTCTATGGTCTTCGTGTACACTCTCAGCTACGACTGCTATATTTTTTTCACTAAAATAACATGACAGCTTGACATAATTCACGCGTGATCAGTCAGTAAGAGGCTATTGAAAATACTACTTATACTTTAATAACCCGTTATATAATTTATAGGGTTTCCGCCGTTTCTTTCCTTCGTACTTTATTTTCGTCATTGGCTTTCAATTCCGAGTTGAAAATAAAGTTTTATAAGTATGGCACACTCGATCTTGCCTTTGCAAGTATTTAAATCGTATCCCGAGCTTCACAGCATTTCTCAGAATTTGAATCATGTGAATCATGGACTCATTGTGAAAACGACGATACTCAGTCTACTCCGATCTCGATTTGAGCTTAATTTACAACGTCATTAAACTATGTGTACTCAGAAGTCAGCTACAGAGCAGATCTTACGTGCAAATCATTCTTGCTTTTCTAGAACAGTTTTTGGAATAGACACAAATTGGGTTCAGAATTTTTACGGTTCCACATAAATTTAAGCCTCCTGCACTATGTGGTCGAAAATTGTGTGCGTGGTTAATATATCAGTTTCCAGCTTCTTACACATATACAAAATACTTAATAACTAGTTACAACAAAAGTGTTTAAACCGGGAAACCAACCACTTTGGAGCCTTTGCTTTTGAAGGCCAATATTGAAATAAGTATGGTGAGCCTTACCGTTCATTAGTCATACCTTGACAAAGAGCTCACTTGAACACTGAGAGAAGTTTTGCATAAAGTGTGCCAATTTCTAAGAACTGATTGGAAGCAGCAAATATGTCATATACGAATATCGAATAGAACTCAAAAATGCAATAAAAAAAAGGTTGATTTATGTTCCGTACAACAAATCATATTTGAAATTGGGTCAGGTTTAGCCATAATTCCATAATTTTTCATTTACTGTGGTAACTCCAAGCATAAAATTACGTAATATGCATTTTCCAAGCGATTGGTCAATCCAAAGCAACATATCCCACAGCATAAGCATACTGTCTTATTTGTTATGTTAAGCAGTTAAGTGTGCAAGTGAAGAAGCAAATTAGCGGCTTAAAAATCGGCGCCACAGCTGCTCTAAAAGCGTATATGTTCGCATATTTACATATTAGTACATACAAACAGACATAGAGACACACATTAAGATCGGTCTGTCTACGGAAAGACCAGCAAATGCGCGATTACATTATTTCCGTTGACAAAGCGCGTGTTGGCGAACTAGCCGTATTACGACAGAGCCAAAGCAGTGCAAACAGAAGTAGTGACAATAGGTAGGGGAGTTTAAAAACCGGCTGGAATGGCCGATCAAAAACTTGTAGTTGAGTGTACGGATGCAGAAATATAAAAATATTATTATTTGGGACACAGACGGCTGAAGCCGTTTGCCGAGCTTCAACTTTTACTTTTGATGTGTTTCTTAACCGATTCCAATGACTAGAAGGTCTCAAAAATTTTAAGACACTTCTATATTTGATGGCCATATAGCCCTTATAGCGGCGTTTTTCTGTAAATCACTTGATACTACAGACATCGTGATAAACTTAATATACTATAACGGTCGTCATTGACGGTAACATGCTCTACAGCATCATCTTTGAAGAAATATGGGCTTATGATTCCACCGGTCCACAAATCACACCAAACCGTTGTTTTTTCTGTATGAAGTGGTAACTCTTGTTCATCTTATCGAATGCGTCAATTTTGTTTGGTTACATAACCATTGAGCCAGAAATGAGCCTTATCGCTAATTAAAATTTGGCTCAAAAACGTCGGATCTTCTTGTAACTTTTCAAGAGCGCAAGACCGAATCGATGTCGCTTGGGAAGGTCGAGCTCATGCGTGATCTGTCAAAAAACGGCCATTAAAAAAAGTACCCTAACTTGGATCATCCGTTATAACCTTTCCCCCATCAATAGACTTAGTTGGACTTGTAACGGTTTATCGATTGGACTCAATAGAGTGTTAGCAGGTCTCGTTTTCCCATGTAGCGACAAGAAAAACTTCCATATGAAACTGTGTGGCCTTCCATATCATCTTGGTGAAGAGCTATTCTCAGCCACGTTTAAAGTCGCCAATTCTTTCATTGAGTCCTTATCTCCATTATAAGGGGTCACGTCTACTATCTTCAGTACTTCTGTGTCAGCTTGAAAATTTATTCGTCATTGCTAAAGCCCATAAGTCGCCAAGTGTATATCTTTGTATTCTCAGGTGCGAATTTGGTCAAATATTCTTATTGTCTCTACTCTACTATGAAATTCTCCTCGCCAATGAAGATATAGGTAGTAAGACTCTGTTAGATTGTAATTTTATCGAACTAAAAGTATTCAACACTAAATAATTTTAGTTCAAAACAGCCTTAATTTAAACAAGGCTTATCATTTTTATGGGTTCATTAGTTTCATAGGGTATGGTTCACGTTCAGACTTCAACGGAGGGCCTTAGAGAAAAAATCGGTACCCAGACATGATTATAGTGAGTTGTTGTAGAAAATTTGTCGGCCTGAGAGTACTGGGTCCATGAAAATTTGTCCCCGCTCCCACTCTACACCCCTCTCTCCATCTCTGCTTAAGCCTTTTATATTCTGACACTTAAGGTAAAAGATTTTGGAAAGTCCGATTGTCAAAAATGTAAATTTTTTTAATATGTTTTTCGTGTCTTTATGAGCTTGGCGATTTTCGTTTGCTAAACGTGTTTTGTTCGCGAATTCTTGGCCGAAAACAGTAGTGTAACGATGCCGTAGCCTCCATGAATGCCAGACATGGTATCTTGTGATCTTTTCTTATTTCCAAAAATAAAAAGAACTTTAAAGTACCGTTATTTTAAAAGCATAGATGACAATAAAAGCGCGTCGCTGAAGGAGCTAAAGACTATCTTGCATTTACGAGGCTTGTTAAGAAAGTATCGTGAATTTTGTATTTCTTAAGAATGTCTTTATTTATTCATGCATATTTATTTTATCTCCTGCAAAGTAATCCCCGTCCGATAAATTGCATTATTATCACGCTTCTTCCAGTACTCGAAAGAGTCCAAAAGGTATTTTTCCGGTATAGCCTTCAAAATCATCTTCGATTCCGTTTCCTTACCTCAATCGTGTCAAAACGGCGTCCCCGCATTATCCTTTTGAGTTTGCTGATTAGCCAGAAGTTGCAATTGCAGGTCGAGTCGATGAGTCGAGTTTTTGGCAATGGAGTCACGAAGAACCACTGCAGTATGAGATGGTCCATTTCAGCGTTTTTGATATCAATCGGGACTTGACGCATTTGAGACTTAAACATTCTTCGAGGCTTAAGCTTAGCCAAATGATGTCAAATGAAATTCCAACGCTATCAGCGAAGTCTCTGATTGTCAATCGACGATTTTCAAGCAACAAATCTTTGACGTAGTCCTCGTCGGTTAGTGATCGTCCAGAGCGTGCTTCATCTTTAACGCGTTCTTGGAGCACTTGAACTCGTTGTAACACTTAAAAACGGTTTATTGTGCTGTAATTTGATCATCAAAGGCTTCTGCAACATTTCTAACGGGTTCGTACTATAATATACTTTCCGCAATAAAACAAAATCGAAAAGTTCACTTTAGCTTTATGCAAAAACATCTGTAGATTCGCAGATAGTCTGCGTCTTTTGACAAACAGACGCCTGGCATTTAGCTCCTACAAACCTAGAATAAGAATGCATCCGCCTTCCTGATAATGTAACCCGCAAAAATTTAAAACTGGCGCCACTTTCCGTACAAACTTCGTATAGAATTGCAAGCCAAATTTGTTTAGTAAGAAATCCGCAATTCCCCACAGACATCAAACTGCCCACGGGTATAAAAAGTGGTGAAACCAGTTCCACGCCACGGCATGCAATGCAACATGCTATTGCCTGCTCAGCGAAAGTGCATTATTCAAGGCCAAACGCTGATGCTTGCAAGTGCGCGCTTGGCTCGCTTTCCAACGTTGATTGACTGCACTTGTGGTCATAGCGGCCGATCAGCTGTTTGATTGACCTGCCTTTGCTGGCTTAGCTGCCGGTGGGCTGCGGCTTACAGCGCTGACCAACCGCATTGCCGTATGCGTGTGTGTGTGGAGCGTAAGTGTTCATGAGTGCGTATGTGGGTGTGTGTGTCAGTGGTCAGTTTTAAGCCAGAAAATGTGGTAACCGAAGTGAATCAACTGCGCGCCGAAAAAGACGATGCGAAGCACCGCTGATGCTGTTGGTATGGCAGTGCAATTGCGTAACTCGTTTTAATGATGTTAACTGCACATACACATACATACATACATATGTATATGCGTGCATACATGCGTGCCTGCTGGCATGTGCACAAGTGATCAGCGTCTTCGCAAAGCAACAGCATTTGCGTCGAGCATCAAGCGTTTCCGCACATTTGCCATGTGCCTCAGTTGCAGGCAAGTGCACACATGTGTATGTAGTATGTATGTGTATGTACATATATGTAGCTGTGCGTGTGCCGTATTTTAGTCGCTTTGATTTACCAACATTGACATTGACCCAGTTTTGCTGACGCTGCCGACGTCGTTGCCGCGCTGCTGCTGTGTAGCATCCGTTTGACCGTCCGTCGTGCCGCCGTACTTCAAGCCAACAAGCCAGTTCGTCAGTTCGTCCACTCTAAGCTCACGAGTGTAGTTTGCTTTAAGCGCAGCGCATTTGGCCGCACATTACATTTCATTTGGTCGTTTGCTTGATTCACCGCTTGCCCGGCTGACTGTTTGGCAATTGCTGGCTGCTGGCTGTTGGCTGATGGCTGCTGCTGCTTGTTTGGCGTGTTTTAGATTAATTTTCAGTTCGTTTCGCTGTGCTCTTGTGTTAATTAAATAAATGTGTGCGTTGTGTGAGTGTTTGTATGTGTGAGCATGGAAGTTGTTAGAGTCTTTTTGTCTGCATATTTGCGGTATATTTCGTTTTATGACAGTTGTGTGCATGTATGCATGTATGTACTGGTGTTTTTTGTAATTTCTTATTATGGACATACCACGTATGTACATATATAATATATTATACATATTTATGCATATACATACATATGTACATAACCGCACTTAATTGCTTACAGCGCTGTACATAGCCGCGTATATGGTTATGCTTTTGAGCTCCGCATTTTCGCTGCGGTCATGCTATGGCGCAGTTCTCGCCATACCCATAACAATTGTTGTTATTGTTGTTTTCACATTTTTGAGCTTGTTGTTTTTGCATTTGCTTTGCCAGTTTTAATGACATTAAACGCGGTCACTAGCACTGGGACATGGGTACTTTTTTCATATAGCTGGAGTTGCTATAAAAACAACAACAAAAATATAATCAAAAGTATAACCAAAAATTAAAACAAAAAGCAACAAAAATAAATGCATGCATGCAAGGGCAGAGTAAAGTTGGTAATTATTTTTAGTACAATGATTTTATGAAGCGCGAATAGGACAGATTCCGACAAGCTGCATACACAGATGGTACATATTTTTCATACAATATCATATATGTACATACATACATACATATACTTACATATACAGTATATATGCAATTTCATATACCTAAATATACATATAAACCCAGTTAGTTAAATGCATTGCCATTTTGGGTATATCCATGAAAATACAAATATTCGCCGAATGGTAGCTAAGTCTGTACATATATACATATCTCTAAACGGCTAGCCAAATGGCCTGATATACATATGTATAAAAGTATATTAAATATGTATGCCATATACAAATGTACATATGTTAGTTGGATGTGGTGATGCTCTTGTACCACTTAGCTTAGCGCAACTTGCTAGCTAACAAGCGCAGCTGTGCCACTACGGTAACAAATTAATTTTCACGTGTGGATTAACGTGATATGTCTGAAAGCATAAATATAGATACATATATACAAACATGCATATGTTTTAAGCATGTATATTTTACATACATATATACATTTTAAACATATACATATGTATATGTATATGCATAAGCGCAAACGCTAATTTGCATTAAGGCAGAGGTGCCTTAACTTTATTTTATTTAAAAAGCAGCGAATTCATAAGCGCAGCTAATATTTCATGGAAACTAACAAAAATGCTGGTATATTAAGTTAATAAACATTAAATTACGGTAAAATTTTATTCCGACTATTGAACGACTGAAACGTAATATGCTGCATTTTCTCATAACTGAGCTCATATCATGCTTACAAAGATATGTATAGCTTCAAGTAGAAACCTTTTAAAAACTCATTAATTCGATATTTTTTATTTATTTTCGATATAAAAAATATCGATAAGTTTTTCGATAAAAATATTTAATCGATATTTTTTGATGTATTTTCATTTATCTACAAATATATACCTTTAAAAAAGTCATTCAATAAATTTTCTTAAACAATTATTAATAATAAAAATATTTAATCGATATTTTCTGATGCATCTACTTAGAACAATGGACATATGTATTTTAAAAATATTCAAATCTTTTTATTTTGAAAATATCGACCATTTATTCGATATTTTGAAAAATCGATATCTTTTCGATAAAAATATCGATAATATTTTCGATAATAAAATTTAGTTCTTATTTTTTGATGAACTTAAATTTATCTATGCATCACGTAGCTTCAAGTAAAAACTTAAAAAAAAATCAAACATACTATATGTTTATTAATTTCGATAAAATAAGTATCGATAACTTTTTCGATACAACTATTTAATTGTTAATTTTAAAGCATTTTAATTTATGTACACACAATCTTTAGCTACGGGAAAAAAGTTTTTAAAATATTATTCTTATAATAAATATCGATAAATTTTTCGATAAAAATATTTAATCGTTTTTGTTTGTTGCGCATTAAGCATTACGCAAGATATTTACTTAAAAAAAACAACGTATTCATAACCGTAGCTTGTTTTCATAAAAACTGAAATATGATATGCCGTCTGTTGCACATCTCTGATCTTACATCAGGCTTATAAAGAATGGTATATGTAGCTGTAAGTACTAATCTTTTAAAAATTATTTATTTGATATTTTTATATTAATATCAGACGTAAAAAATATCGATAATTTTTTCGACAAAATTATCGATAAAAATCGATATATTTCGATGCATTTTAATTTATCTACTTCGTTTGAAGTGCATAACTACAAATACATATAATCCTTCTAAAAAGTCATTCAATAGATATTTCTTAACAATTTTCATAAACAATTAGCGATAAATTTTCCGATAAAATTATTTAACCGATATTTTTTGTTGCATTTACATCTGTAGCAAAAAATATTCAAAAATAATTTATTCGATATTATGAAAAACTTTCGATATAAAAATATCGATAAATTTTTCGATAGAAATATTTAATCGTAATTTTTGGATGCATTTTAATTTATCTACTACTAATATTAAGTATTTTGTAAGTCATTTATTTTAAAAAGCGGAGCTGTTTTTCGACAAAAACTAACACAGCTGTTTGTACATATGTACATACATACAGTACATACATATGTGTGTACATACGTTGTGATAATAACTAAATATTATATATCCTTTTTGATTCACATATTGATTTACATGCTTAGACAAAAATTATGGCGACATTTACAAGTGCTAAAAAAATTATTCTTCGATATTTTTTTATAATTTTTCGATAAATAATTATCGAAAATTTCTTCGATATATACTTTTAATCGACATTTTTCCACGCATTTTAATTAGTTTTACTCAAAATATTAAGCATTTTGTAAGATATTTCGATATCGATAAATCTTTTTTATTTATGTTGTCACACTTGATAGATTTACTTTTCAAAAAAGTTGTCGATACATTCAATATTTAAAAAATAAAGATATGTATTCATTATAGAAACAAATTTAATTAATTTACGATTTTTATTACGATACAGATAATAAAAAAAAAATATTTTTTGATAAAACTTTTATTAATTTATTTTGGTACTTGCTTTGTGGGCATATTTGAAGAGCTTTGATAAATGTTTCAAAAATATATGTTCAACTTTTATTGAAATTTTGAAATATACTTGAATAATTTCTATCGATATTTTTCTCATAAAAATAACTGATAAATCATTAGATATCGATGTTGTCATTGAACTTTTCCATCACTTTCAGGCATCGCTCTAATAACATTAAGATTATTTGTTTCAAGTTTTCCCTAAAATAGAATTTTATAATTTCTAAGATACTCAAATGATTTTTTATGAATTTTTAGTTTGCTCTATATTTTTGTTTTTGGCGTATACTTAATATTTAAAGTACTACTGCTTATGATACCCACCATTTTCGATCATACTATCTGCATATGCTTCTATTCTTATCAGCACTATTCGACTTATAATCAATCATTTTTATATTGTCGGTAATATTTTATCGAAATTTCAAATCATATCCCGTTTATTCAAAGCTTTTTAATGGGATAATGAAATATTCGCCAAAAACCATGGGCCACCCTCATGTCGCCATATGCATTGGTTGGCATGTTAAAATTTCCAACATTGTCTAATGAAAATTCCATGCCATGTCACTTGCTGTTAACTATTTCGCTTTATATTACTACCACTTTTTCGGCGCTTTGTTGTTGTCGCTTCCGAAAATTTTTTACGCAACTTGTGCGACTGCATGCATACATATGCATGTATAAGTACAGCCACGGCTGTATGTTAGTATGGGTTATATATATGTTTGTATGTATAGATGTAGATTCTGCATAGCTCATTTGTGTTGTTGTAGTCGTTTAGTTGTTGCCTTTGTTTTCGCCACACTGTCATTGTTTAGCATTAATTCACACGCGCTTCAAGCGCGTTTATGCAAATTTTAAGCAGCACCTGTTTTCAGCTTGAACCACAGCAGTAACGGTAAAAAAGCACGCAAAAATTTGCAACTCAAGCACCTAGAAGTATTATACTGTGAAATTGTGTTCCGCTGTCTCTTCCAGCGTCGTTGACAGCATATTTGAGGTTGCTTGTAACCATGACACTACAACTTAATTTTTACCTTGTTGTTGCTGCATGAAGAAAGCAATTGTGTTGTTGTGTTTTTGATTCTTTTTTTCATTTTTTTGTTCTTACTTTTTCATTAAAGTTTACTGCTGAGAGAGAGAGAGAATTTTAAACCGTTCGGTAGGTGTGCTAAGGCATACATTATTTAAATAGTGTTTGAGAGAGTTCAAGTGCTGGGTGTGGTAAGTTCCGAATACCGTTGAATAAATGATCTACAGAATAAGTTGCTTTGATGACCGCTTTCAAAATCAAAAGTAGTTCTATTTCAAGGATATTTTTTCAAAATACTGCTGTGTTCTTGTTCAGTACAATTTTCGAAAAATTTTGACATTTTTCATGTTTTTCGGGAGGCATTAAATTGCAAGCTTCCAAGACGTCGAAGGCAGCTTAAGAATGCTTAAGTCTATTCATACATGTAGATATAATCTTGAAATGTTAAAGTAGAGGCTGAACCTAACCTCAGTGATCATTTGTATAAATAAATCAAAAAAAACTTTAACATATTCACTAAAATTAACTTGCTCATATCTCGGCAGTTACACTAGTTTACAGTCATTTTGCGACTCTGTAGTTAGAGGTTGTTTCTTGATAATTTTTTGCCTCTTCTTTATTGGCGTAGACACACCTTTTCACTGTTTGGCGCCAATTGTTTGATGACAGGAGATATTTCGTCTTGAAATCGTTCACTATCACTACGAAGTCGCCTTGTCTGAAACCTCATTTCGTTTTGAACGGTTCAGAGAGGACCTTCTTAATCTTGACGAAGCTTTTTGCATTGCTAAACGTCAATTTTCATAGCCGTATTAGTTTTGTGGGGATACTAAATTCAGATATAGCCGCACAAGGGCAGCAAAGAAGCTTATTTAGCACTGCTTCATGCACTGCGAAATCAGATAATAACCACGACTACTACTTCTATTACAGTTATGTTGAAAACTGTTAAAAGTGCGATAACTAGGTAGGGAAAAGCTTAATAGGTTCAGGAGTAAAACTTGGATCAGAGGCATATCCCTGCTCAGCTTTAGGTAAAATTAGATTTCTCAGTTGCCACTTCACCAACTTCAACCCAATTTGGTTATTTCTGTTATACCATACACTGTGCAAATGGGCGGTATCGGATGTCAACTAAGCCTGCTTGCTATATTACAAAATTTTAAATTCCATTTAAATTCAGAATCTTTCACTTTACTTTACGTTATACAAATCAAATATCAATAAAGTTGTCAAAACTTTCCACAACAAATAGTGCCCTCATGACATTTCATTTTACTCCAAAAAAATGTCTAAATCGGACTATAACTATTCAAGGGCGCAGACACCAAATATGTAGATGAGTGCGAGTGGGTGATGTTTCATCGAACTCAACGGTCCGTCTGTAAGGTGTAGTATACAAATTCTAAAATTTGTTGGGGATGCAAATAAATAAAATTGGTCAATAGTTCCTTTAGCACGATCTCAGAATATCTATTTAATAACAGTGTATCCGCTTGACTAAGATTGAAGGTAGCAAGAAAGTACGCCTAGTCTCCGTATATCTAACATACAGACTTTCAAAAATCTCTTTGTGAGTTTTCTTAATAAAATTCAAAAAGCGTCTATTTATGGTAATGATATGTCGTAACTTAAAAACTGGATAAATCAGGTCAATAATCTAATTTATATAAGACAATTCATAAGACTTTTGTAGGAATTTCAAACTTCTAGTATACCGTCTGTATGTTGGATGAATTAGAAAAATTAAACGAAAGTTTAATATTGGATATAGCAAAGTTTAATGCCAAAAATGTGCTACATCCATTCGCAATATAAACCAGCTACCATTTACTACATACAATGTCGTTATTTGTCCAGAATGAAACCAGAATTTCCCTTCATTCTTTTTGATATTTTCGTCGTATGCCTTTTATATTAAATTAAGCTTTGACTGAGAGAATAAGATTGCAAATTTCATTGTAACTCTTTTACTGGCAAGCTGATATACAGGGTCCAGCACTCGAAGTGTAACCAATTAAAAAAGCCGTAAATTCGGTTTGGAAAATTATTTTTGTTTATTTTAAAGTACAAAATGTGTGAAAATAATCATAAATTCAGGACCAATTCACTTTTGCTCGATATGACCACCTTTTGCCTTAACTATGGTCTTGAGGCGGTCAAAAAACGAATCGCAAGCTGTCCGTATGTGACTTGCCGGTATTTTGGCCCACTCACGGACAATGGCTTTCTTCAGTATCTCGAGACTGGTGTATTTTTTACGTCGGACCTTGCTCTCCAAAATGGCCCAGAGAGAATAATCCATTGGATTCGCATCTGGTGAATTCGAGAGCCATTGTGTGGTCGTAATGGAGTTCGGAACGTTGTTTTTTAGCCATACTTGGTTCACTCGCGCTTTGTGAGACGGTGCTGAGTCTTGTTGAAATGTCAATGGTTTGCGACCGAAATGTTTGTTTTCCCACGGCTTCAAAGCAGCCTCCAGAACACTTTCCCAAAAATATGTCGCATTTACGTTGACGACAGGCTCGATGAAAACAATTGGAGAGCGCCCATCTGCGGTGACAGCGGCCCAAACCATTATTTGTGGCGGGTGCTGCCTCCTGGTGGCCAAACGATGACTTAGATGCTCGTATGAACGGTCGGTTTTGGTTTTGAGAGTTTACGAATTGCTCAATTGGAAAAATGTTTTCGTCAGAAAACACAACGTTCGGAATTTGACCGCTTTCGGCCAAGTGAAGCAACTGCTTCGCTCTCTCAAGTCTTACTTGTTGCTCAAGTCGCTTCTTCACTTTTCGAACCATCTCACGTGACGTTGCAGTCTTTTGATGACCACCTCCATGGCGTTTTGCGATGCTACCACTATCATTGTAACGAGTGATGATGCGATAAACAAAAACTTTATTCACATTAAGGTGTTTGAGATCACGAACAATTGCTGGCTGTGATTTTCCAGCTAAATATAAAGCAATCACACTATTACGTTTGAATTCCATCGCTGATCACTTTTTTTGCGTTCACTTTTGGCAAAACGCTTTTGTACACTTATGAACAATACTCCGAACTGTCATTCAGCAAATTTATAAACAGCTGATTCCAGTGCGACAGCTGCGCGAATGGTCTGAAGTTGCCGGACCCTGTATAATAGTATAAAATGATCAAATGATCACATGTACTACACGGTTCTGAGTTGCCAGATTGCCACACTAGGGTTGCCAAATCCCGAAATATAAAATGCAACCTACTTATACATATGTATTTCACCAAACACAAAGAAAAATGTATATTCGCTAATTATACATTCATAAGCTTTGGAAAGCGTACAATAGCCGCTGTAAGGGCTAACTATATTTTACACTGAAAACTGGCATTGATTTCCCAACAAACATGATTTAGAATATTTATGTGCGTAAACGAGTATGTAACAACATTGATGAAGTAAAATTCGTAATATATTCATTTTGTGTTTGTTGCTGAGAATGGATTGCTGTCCCATTCCCTTGGTTGGGCAATAAAATAACAAAATCTGAATTTTAATTAATTAGAAATATTAGTTTTTTTTATAGCTTTTGTCTGTGATTGGATGTGTAAAATAAATTTTTTTATTGTCAAGAGATTTTATCTCATTGATTTTTGTATGAAATCTTTTTGCATTATACCCAAAATGTTATTTTTTAAAGATGGAATTATTAACATTTGGAATTTTATAATTAAAAAAGCGATACATTTTGCGTTGCTATAATTTTATGTATTTATATTTTATAATATTAAATGTGTTATTTTATTAAATTTTTTACTTTGCTCATAACAAAAATTCAAAACAAAGTGTGATCCATTTCGAGGTTCCCTACTTTTTTAAGGACAAAAAACAGAAACTTCTAATTTAATCGGGAAAGGTTATTATCAGTCGAAAGAACATTCTTTTGCATATATTTTTTTAAGGTTATCTCCTTCAAATGTTGACCACGGCTACGTCTCAGTTGGTCCATCTGCTGAGTCCAGCTTTCACTAACCCGTTAGAGCATTTCGACTGGTAACTGACGAATGACTAGCGTGGTGTTTTGCTTCAAGCCGTCAATAGCAGCTGGATTGTCCGCATATACTTTAGACTTTACAAACTTTACACGAAACGGTGGAATATCATTGGTGACCAATTGATTGGCCCAAAAACGTGAAATCATCTACTCACCAAAGTGTTCTATCAATGAATCCATTGATTGATGTGACATGTTCTTGTTGAAACCAAATGTCGTCGAGATCACGAGCTTCTATTTAGACATCAAATATTCGATTAAACGGTTTTATTCAAATATTCGAAGAAATAACGGATTCCATTGCCCAAAACTCTTCAAGAAATGGCTGCTCTTCAAGCTTCTCAAATGTGGCAATTTTGCTTGCTTCCATACTCATTGAGCCAGAAATCAGCTTCATCGCTAAACAAAATTTGGCAGGAAAACGTCGGATCTTTTGGAACTTATCTCGATTCCATAGAGCGAAGCGATGTCGCTTGGGAAGGTACGTATTTTGTACGTTTTCAATTTCAGATTTCGTCGTGAAATGCGGCAAGGCATTCCTTGGGTCCGAGTTGCTGCGAACGTTTCCGAATCGACTCTCCAAGGTCTTCGTGTTGACTCTCAGCTACGGCTGCTATATTTTCTTTACTGTATACTCAAATTAAGTTAGAACGCTAAGAAAAAAAGAAAAGTTTTCAAGACAGCATTTCATTCAGCAAATTTAAGAAGATTTCTTAGAAATCTCTACAAATCTTACAGAACTCAATATTTTTCTCCAAGCAGTTATGTGACGACAAAGCTTTATTATTTTGCAATACATAGCTAGTTTGTATATATGCAAGCCGATGGTCCATATAGCCATATGGGCATCTCAAAAATAGAGACAAAGCATGACTTCAGTCCATTCTAATTATTGTCGTTGTCATTGTTGTTGTAGAATTATATTGCCATTATTTACTCAACGAAACTAATCTGATATTAGTTGTGATTATAAAGCATTGAGTAATTTACAGCAATTAATATTTATCCACAGGCACGAACTGTACTTACACTTATACAAGTTATTCAGAAATAGATATACATATGTGATAAGCACTCACGTTTCCAAGGAAATGTCTTGTGCACTTGAAAATGCAAGCATGCATACAATCAAATTTATTTACAAGCAACGTGCCATATGAATTCGAATACACTGTGGAAAAAGTGGTCTGAGGAATCTTATCAATAAAATGTAAGAAATAAATTGTCTTAACTCTAACGGTTTCTTGGACTTCTTTACTTGAGAACAATTTCTTTTTTAAGTAATCTATAAAATATGTCTAACTTATATACAATGAAGATCTGGCGACGAATACTTTCAGAAATCGTGAGTGGAAACAGGATAACTTATTGTGCCATTTTTTGTAATCAATTTAAGCAACTCTCTCAAGAAATAATTAACTTTACTCTCAAATCAAGTCCCAAACAGTCCAGTATGGTTGCAGCACCTCTGAACCGTAAATAATTTCTTATTACCTGCATAGGGACAAACCCAGCGGTGGATCATTATATACACGGAATGTACTATGCTAAGATGAGATGAGGTATTTGTATGAAAAGGGACACTTTTAACCAACTAGAAAATCGCATGCATCCGACATTCCTAGCAGCTCCTCGACATTCTACTGAAGCATTGTAGGACTTAACTAACCAATATTTTATGATCTTCATAACTTAAATTGATTTTCATAAAAAAGTAGTATCTTTGGGACAATGACATGGAAAATCTCATTAATCCTCTGAAACTCTTTAATCTGCTAAAAAATGCATCACCCTAGTATTCAAAGCCTCGAATGAGATTGGCCCTTTTTATTCTAATGAAATGGTGATATCTGTCGATTGAAAAAAACAAATACCGGGAAGCTGACTTCATAGTGTAGTACCAAGTTTTGGACCAACTTTGATCTACCACGTCAAGGTCCCATAAGTATAGGAGTCAGTCATGAATAATTTTGGTTTCGTCTATTTCGTCTCGGTAATTTTGATGTCAGAAGGCTTTAAGTCCATACTACTTGTAAAACCCAAGAAGGTGATCTAGTGACTGATGCCTAGAGCATACTAAAATTATGGAGGGAACACTTCTCCAGCCTGCTCAATGGCAGTAAAGGTATATCACCAGGAGATGGTGAACCCTATTCCCCAATGGATGACGATGGAGCACAAGTTCCATTGCCCGACCATAAATTATCCGTCTGAAGAATAACAAAGCGGTGGGGGTCGATGGATTGTCGACCGAGCTATTCAAATACGGCGAGCAAGAACTAATAAGCAGCATGCATCAGCTTCTTTGTAGAATCTGGTCCAACGAAAGCATTACCGACGATTGGAATTTAAGAGTGCTCTGCCCAATCCACAAAAAGGAGACTCCACAATATGCGCTAACTATTGTGGGATAAGCCTCCTCAACATCGTATATAAGGTTCTATCGAGCTTACTGTGTGAAATATTAAAGTTCACCGTTTACAAACTGATTGAACCTTATCGGCGTGTCTTCAGACTTGGAAAATAAACAACTGGCAAGATATTCTCCGTGCATCGAGTCTTAGAAAAGACCAGTGAAAAGAGGATCGCCATACAACACTTCTTTGTCAATTTCAAAGCTGCTTTGCCGCCATGTCTGAATTTCGTATCTCCGCAAAACTAATATGGCTGTGTAAATTGACATTGAGTAATACCAAATGCTCCGTTAGGTTCGGGAAGGACCTCCGGATGGTTGCTGATGATGAAAAGTGGTCACTTACGATAACATCAAGCGAAAACCACAGTGAGACGGCGATAACAGTGGCCATGCGTTATGTGTTTCGTAGAATGGACAAGAAATCAGCCACTATGAGTTGCTGCCCTACGGTCAAACTGTTAATTCGGAGCTTTACAATTGGACCGTCTGCAAGAAGCAATCGGAAGTTACCTGCTTTTGGGCAATATGAGAATAATTTGTATTCTATACGAACAAGACCAAGCCAGACACAGTGATAGTGCAGTGGCGTAGCTAGGAGGGGGCGAAGGGGGCCGTCGCCCCGGGCGCAACGTCTTGGGGGCGGCAAAATGGTATTAAAAAACTCCAATTCGGGCAAAAATTCCTGCGAATTGTGTCAAAAGTGTACTAGATATAGGGCGAAAATGGGTTTTTTCTATGGCTTTAAATAAGATGTCTTGTAAATTGACTATCAATTTGCACAAAAACCGTATTGTGAGAATTTTGGAACTTCAGAATTTGCGAAAGTATTTTGTAAAAATTTACTTTTGTTCGAACCACCTTATGAAACTTGTAGGTAGGTAGATAAGGGGGGGCGGCAATACATCCTTGGCCCCGGGCGCCCGAAGTTGTAGCTACGCCACTGTGATAGAACATAGATAGACAGAAGTTTGGAAAGGTAGGTTCATACGATACCATCTTAAAGGTTTGGTTCTGCGTCAAGTGATTGCTACCTATTTCTGTCGGTGGCGAACGATTTTGTTGCTGAAAAATTCGACTCCAGAGGAGCTTGCGAAAATTAATTGTCCCAGTTCTTTTCAATAAGGTTGAGGACTTGTACGATTGTGGCATTATGCAATTAGCCGCGAAATGACAGCAAGTTATCGAACAAAACGGTGCATATTTGAGCTTAACCGAATCATTCTAACTCTGTTGAAGACTTCTTTTATTATTCCTTTTAAATTATTTTTACTATACCTTATATTAGATTGAACAAAGGAAGCTGATGAATGACTTTTATTCTGTGGGTAGCAGAGTTACAAGAAGATCTGCAGTTTGTTGGAAATACCAAAGTGAAAGCTTTTTTGACTAAACTCAGAGACTGGCGCCAACAGTGGATAAAGCAAAGAGAACTCGATCCAGAACTCGTTGCACTGCTTCAAAATTACTTTGTTGGCCCCAGAAGCAGAAGATTTTTTTACAGTTTGCATTTAAACTCTACTTTTCCATCAGAAGTATTTGAAAATTTGATACGATAGTACGAATATACGCACTCACCTTCTTCACACATTTTGTGTACACACTTTTGACGCACAGTGTACGCTTGCCTCATGTATTTACTTGACAATAAGTTGCTACATAAGTAACTGGCGGCAGTAGCAACAGCAACAACAATAGATACTTAATAAATAGATATTTTGTAATGTCCTGCAATTATGCTGACCTCTCTGAGAATGACTGTGTGTGTGTGTGTGTGTATAAGTGTCTGAGCATGTGTGTGGGTATTCAATGTGTTGACTTGTCGATTAGCAGTATTTTGTTGCACAATCAAAGCATAAAAGGCCAATATTGCTGACTACTAACTTAGTTGCTGATTTGCTATTGCTGCTGATGTTGTTGTTGTAATTGACAAGCCGTTGACGATCTGTGCGTGTGATTATTTGTACGCATAACTTGTACATATATTTGTATGTTTGTTGCAATTTGTTATTGTTGTTGTTGTTGTGCGTGTTGTTGTTGTTGTACCTATAACAAACGGTACATTAACTTTACTATGCTGTAGCTGATGCTGTGGCGATAAGGCGTATTATTAAAGTGAAATTGCCAGTACGACAGATAGCTGCCAAGAGAGACAAAGAGAGAGAGAGTGAGGAATTTTCGGTAGGCAAGCGAATAAGAGGGTGTGTGTCTCTAGCCAACAGCTGACTGCTTACCTCATGCCTTATCCAATATAATATTTGAATGCATTGCTTTTGTTGTTATTCTTCTTATTTGTGTTTTGTTTGCAACTTTCTTTTATCCAATGAAAAACTAAGTAAATGTGAAATGGCAAAGAATATAACTTAATTACAAGACCACAAGAATTTCAATCGCCCACTGATTGTGCTAATAAAGTGTTCTTGCAACTAAATCTCTATCAATAAGATAATCTTCTAAAGATAAATAAGTGAGAGAATTAGCAAGGATTTTGCATGAAGCGCAACGCTGATGAAGCGCCACTTCACTCACTTTTCCGCACAACCATGCTGTGCTGTGCTTCGCTATGCTAAGCTATGTCATGCCATGCCATGTCATGTCAAATTGTTGATGGTGCTGTGGTGCTTGGTGGTGAACGCTTTCAGCTCCTCTGAAGACACTAGCTTGCCCTGTCGGTTGACTTGACTTGCATTGGCAGCCAGTTATGCTAAACTCTTTGCTATTTGAACGGTATTCATTAAGCATTAATGGACTAGAACGAGTGCATGGCAGCGAGCGCAAATTGCCAGCGAAAGCAATATCGTAAAGTGGAAAATATGAGACCTGAGCGGATAGTGTTAAGCGAGAAAAAGAGGGGAGCAAGACAAGTGTGTGAATCCAGCTAAGCTATCTTAGTATTTAATTAGTTTCAAAATCTACCAATGCTGGTAGGTAGATTGCTACTATTCTGAAAATATGTATCTAAGAAACGAATTGTAAAAGTTGACACGGTGATGCTATAACTTTCGGAATAATATGTAGTCTTCGAAATCAACCAACAACCGTTTCAAGTTATGATAGACCCCTATTCAGTGACGCTACACTCTATAGATGTTCCTATTGAGCTCGCATAGCTCATTCATTCGTTTCAATAAGCTATGGATCATCTCGTTTAGTAGTTGCGACTTCGTCAAATATCAGCTGACCCAGATTATCGTTATTAAATATGCTCCTGATCGAATACAAACTTGCCAACGCTTAATCCAAATTTCTACACACGTATTGTAAGCCACGACTGGGATATACTTTAGTGTCTTTAACGAATTTTGGGTTTTTCATTCGCAAAATTGTTGGACGATTTGGAAGTAATTTTCATAACCCACAACTCATAACCAGTAAAAATACGTTTGATCAAGTTGTCAAGCATTTCTTTGGCGAGCTCTACTCGACGTCGATTTTGGAAAAGATTTAGCTATTTTGGTACAAGTCTATCTATGAAAGGATTAGTCATAATGATTGAGATGTTCAGATCCTCTGCGATCTTTCTGTCGCCAATAACTTTTCACCATTACTTTATAATTTTTTTCGATTTTGGTATCAATAACATGGCTGAAACGCCGACCTGCAGGGGGCAACCTTTTGATGACTTCACCACCTTCACTGAATGCTTTCTAACAATCAAGATTTGGAATGCGTAAAAGAGATCTTGTAAAAGTGTTTGATGTTTAATGTGCGGTCCACTTGTCCACTGATACTCCAGAGCCTTGGTATCTAAGTCCATGTAAATACTTATTCTTCGTATTTACTGTCGCACACACCGCTTAAGTGGTTACAGCCGAGTTAACAACAGCGCGCCGTCACTTCTTCTTTTCGCTATTTGGCGCCAATTCGAGATACCAAGTGCAACCAGGTCTCTCCACCTGATCTCTTCAACGGAGTGGAGGTCATCCTCTTTCTATGCTTCCAAAGGCGGGTACTGAATCGAAAAAAAGCGAGATCTAAGAGTCAAAAAAGGGCTTCTCGTTTTACATTATAAAGATGCTTATTAAACTAATGTGTCTTCCGTATGCCGAACTAGAGCAGGTTATCCAGCGTAAATTGCTGATGCAGCACTGTAAATCATGTCTTTGCGGAAGTAGAAAGCGGCTAAATATTCTTACAGCTCGTTCATGACTCAAACGAAAGGGAAGTTAATGCACAAGTGACAACCTCACACCCGTCGCAAAATAAATTTCAACTCAACGACGTTACTTAGCTCGACGACATGACTACTCGGGCTACGTGCGAATGCATTGTAACAAGTGTAAAAGAGTTTTTGCGGCTGCCGCAACTTACAATGTCCTCCAACGGCCATTGTGAAGATGCAACGCGCCGCAGCGCAAGATTACTGCTCCTTATTTCATCTTAAACTTCACGGAAGAAAGTGGCACAGAGAGTAATCTAGTAAAATTATTATTATAGCATTAACGTCAATACAGGGTGGCGGCGGTAGCGGTGGTGCCGGCCGCGCTTAACTATGTCGTACGCTTTGTTTGCGTCGCGCGCCTATGTAGCTGCAGTTGGAGTTAAGGATATCGCTAAAAGTAGTGGGAGGGGAGAACCACAAAAAAAATAGTAAAATAAAGTAGCAACTACAGCAACAATTACGACTGGAGCTCACAAATCAAAGCGCCGACCAACGCAGCACTGCAGAGCCCATGCGCCCAGCAATCGAGCAAACTCCAGCCAGACGCTGGCTGAGACCCATTTAAGAGCATCCCACGCGCCAAACAAACGCTTTGTTTGCTATCAGTCTGTGGCAGCTACTCGCTGTGGCTGTGCGTCGGTAGCGAGCAACTTGTGGTGCATAAATCGAAAGTAACTTGCAACATTTTTCTTTATGTTGCAAATTTAATTGTTGTTGGTTTTTGCACTCGCTCACTACGTGTTTGTACGGTTTACTGTTTTGCTTTTTGCGACGACTGATAAATGTCGCCTTGACAAATTAAATTTTCAAGTGGTTTCTGGCTTTTATCTGCTTACCGTGCAGTTTTGCCGGCGCAGAGAGGCGTACGACCATATACGAGCGGAACACACACTCAAATATTGCACAGAGAAGAATGTATGCAAACGCAACTCTGCAACTACGCGTGAGAAATTCCGCGTAAGAGGAGTGAAATATTTGGGGAGACTGAAAGCAGAAACAATTTTCGACTCTACGATATACAAATTGTACAAGGTAGCCTTCTTAGGACGTTTTCTGCGCTAATCTGATTCTTGGAAAGATTCTAGAAACTGCTTCGGATTTTTGTTCCGGATTCTTGGAAAGATTCTGGAAATTGTTCCGAGTTTTTGGGCCAAGAAAGTGTTCAGTAATGCTATGTTTCTAAATTAGTTCTATTAAAAAAACTCCTTCTGAGACATTCAATTTAAATGGTGAGAAATTATTTTTTTCATATTCTTCTAGATAAGTTTTCCATTCGAAGAGCAGCCAATAAATAGCCAAGCCCAATGTTTACAACACAAACCACACTCGCTTCGAAGCCCAACTAAGTTTAAGATCAATCAGTAAAAGATATTTCTATGCAGAGTTCGAGTCTATATCACATTCTGACATGATTTCTGCCGAACTTATGCTATTACAAGTCATTTTATGCCGAACGACATACTCTAAACACTCACCGATGCTGACACTTAAGGCTCGGTTGAAAACAACAGTAAATTTAAACTTCGTCTCGAACAGAATTTTCACTTACCGAGTTTGAGGTTAGTGGCGCAGGAGCGCAACTTGTATAACTTTGCTATGTTGCCAATTTTCTGAAATTATTGTCGAACAAAAATCTACAACAAAACACTGCGTGCATTTGAAAAAAATAATAATAATTGAAATCAAATCATTGAAAATAATTATTTAATTCAATTCGGTGTAATGCCTGTTCCGAGTATTTATTACATCGACTGATTATTATTATTCAGAACTTCGAGTAGATTCCCACTTCTGTCTATGTGAAATATTTTTCAAGACTCCTAGTTAAACAACAACTTCTAAAAACCTGTTTTCGCTTACATATCAACCAATGGATGGTGCTATGAATCTGAATTTCAAAGAAGCAGTTGAAAAAGAAAAACTAGATCATGCTACTTTAGCGGTGCTCACGCCATAGCTCGTTTGGCTACGGAAAAGCACAGAATTTTTAAAGGCAACGCTCAAAATGATCACAGGAAGCAAGCTGATTTGGGTAGTTGGTTTTTTTTTGACTTCCGAAAATGGTATTGTTATATTTTTGGGTATTATGTTTAAAAAGGGTCGTAAAGTAAAAGGAGTGAGTCAAGTTAGTAGCTCTTAGCGTAAAAATACCGTCATCACTGAAGAAATGATATAAGAAACATTGATGTGAAGTGGAATTCCTCCCAGCGTTGGAAAATATAGTCAAGTTCTAGTATTTCTTTGTCGTCTACAAATCTGAAAGTTCTCCGAAATGGAGAAAAAAGGAAAACGATGAGATGGTGATCAAATCAGAGTATATAACAAAGCGACATCACAATAAAAAGGTTTAATTTTCAAAAATATATCTCTCCTGGATAGTTAAGGATAGTATGTATAGCAAGAGAGGTAGTTTCTCGTTTTCCAGAAGACAAGAATGACTTTGTGCACACGAGTACTCTTTTTTATGGCCAAACCAGTTTTTGTAGACTATGAAAGACGAAGGAACCGCGCCGTGTCCTAGCATGTGTGTAAGATATGAAAAGAAAATGAGAAAATTTTCCACCCGATAAGAATGACGATAATGTGAAAAAAATAGTCTTCGTCAAAACGCAGTCAAACTAAAGGTAGATAAGAGACTAAAGTGCAGAGAGGAAAGGAAAAAAGAAACTCAAAAAAACCTGAGCTTAACAGTTAAAATCCTCGATCTCACTCGCATCCTTGTCAGAAGAAATTCTATGAAGGCATAAGCCTTATTTTTGCCGAACGTATTGTCCACATTTATTGCACTTTAGAACTAACTAAGAAACACGAAACTTTCGCCGACAAAATCAGCTGTTAAATAATAATTATCTTTTATGGATGGAGAAACTGACTGTTAGAGAGCGCAAATATTTACCAGAGCAAGAAACTGACATTCCATTTTGTTCATTTCTGGAGATTACAGATTACACTTGTGATTGGAATTGGGAGACTCGATTTTCCAGAAGTTACATTTGAAGACTTTATAGTTAACTAACAGATCTATTGCACAACGCTTAAGATTTTCCCTAGCAGGTACCCAAAACCGCTACTCCTCCACAAACGCCATACACACACATGCACACTAATGCGCTCAACCTCAAGCAGTGCCAATTTCGTATTACAGCCAACTTACTGCGTGTGCCCCGCTCTTTCCATTGCTCCGTTGCTTGCGCTCACATTTGCATTCTCTCATCCTTTCTCTACGCCCCCACCACATTTGGTCCCTTCCGCTTCGCCGCTGACTTTTGCTATGCTAAAAAGTTTTCGCTTTGTGTTGCACAAACAAATACAAACAACAAAAGCAACAAAATCAGTGCAAAAATTGTTGCAACTATTTATTCTATGCGGGTTAGGTAATATAATGAGAATTAAAAGGAAAACTGGTGAATGCAAAAAACTTACATTGAAAACAGGAAAAATTACAAAGAAGCGGAATTTCGGATGTTCTCTGGTAGTTCTCGTGTGTGTATGTCTGTGTGTAAGCGCCAAGGTGTTCGGGCGTGTAGTTTGCTTGCGCTACAACAACAACTACTTATTTACCTATCCTATGTGTGCCTGTGTACACGAGCTCTTGAGAAAACATTAAATGTCAGTTTGCAAAATTTAGTGGCAACTACTTACTATTAGATAACGGTTTTAGGTTTTTGTTGCTGTTTTGCGTACTTTTTTTTGCTAAAGTTGGGTAGTTGGCTACAATGTTGATGGGCAATTCCACAAGCTGCACGACGTGAAACAAATTAGTCGTATTTGCCGTACATAACCTACAAATTAGACACTTTAGGTCTAACTCTAGCAGTTTTTATATTTATTTCTTGCTGCCAGTGGCATTTAGAATTGGAAGGGAGATAATGGAAGATTTAAAATTAAATTAAGTGTCTTTTTTCTTGTTGGTGTGGGTTGGCAGTGGAAAACGTTTCATAAGTTCAAAAAAGCTTGTTTGGAGAGAGAAACTGGTTGCATGAGAGCGCAATTATACCTGCAACGATCTTTTAAAATGGTGGTTGCTAAAGAGGGACTACTAGAAATGAGGAGTCTAAATTGATTGCCAGACTAAGAAACTGATTCCTTGAGATAAAGAAATTGGTTGGGAGAGGCTCGAAATCCACAAAAAATTAATTGCCAACTCATGATCTCCAAAATTAAAATCCTTCAAAGTCGAAATCCCAATATTTACAGTCCTAATCTTATATCCACAAAAAGTAGTTCTAAGCGAAAGAGCAATTGATATCCTGGTATTGGATCCGCCAGAGTCGTTCTTTCTTTTTTAGTAATTTTGAGTTCTGGAATTTTGGAATTACGTTTTGGTGATTTTGATATCGATGCCCAACCCAAATTAGTTACTAGAGTGGAAGAATAATTACTAGCATAAATTGATTGCTAGGGGGAGAAACTGGCTGCAAGAGAGTGAAACTGGTTGTTAGGAGAGAGAAACTAGTTTCTATTAAGAAAAAATGTTTACCAAACGATGCCCACGAACGTTGGAGAGAGAGAGAGCAGCTTTTTGCGGAATGTGGAAACTGACTGTTAGACTGTTAGCTAGTGCAAAAATATGACAGAGAGAGAAACTGACAAAAGCAGCTTGTACAACTTTTATTGAAAGTCCTATTTAGTTCATTTATGGGGATTAATTGTGATTCTAATAGCACATTAACTATATTATACTTATGATTAGATTTCGGAAACTCGATTTTCTGCTGAAGTAGATAGACAGATAGTAAAGATTGAGGTTTTGCACTGCGACCTATGGTCTATTGTGCGTCCTCTATATCAGATATGGTCATCAAGGTCCAGCATCCCGAATAATTCCAGGAGCCTTCTGGGTGCAACTGAGGTAATGTTATCCCTGTCCATGTAGATGGAACCTAGGGCCTTTAGCCTGCTTCTGCAAATTGCTGGTCAATCCAGAATCAGGTGTTCTGGGGTTTCCTGTTCCATGTCGCAGAACCGGCAGTTTGCGCAGTCTCCTGCGTCCATGTTGGAGAAGTGCTTCCTGAGCCTGCAGTGCCCTGCATAGAACGCGCTAAGGAGGCTGAATTTGTCTAGGAGGATGTTGATTATTTCCTTAAACCTTGCGAGGTTGTACCCTCTTAGAACCTCCTCCTAGATAACCTCTTTCTAGAAGCAGCGTGGCATAGCGCATTCCTGCTGCCTGCTGCCAGTGCTATTCTCTCCCCTCTCTTTTCTTCGTGCGGAGCAGCGATGCATGGTTCGGGCCCTGTCATCCTGGACGCTGCCGCAGAGCGGGCTAGTTCATCAGCCAGCTCATTGCCGCCTACCCCTTTTTGCCCCGGCACCCAGATTAGGTGTACACGGTTGCACACTGATAGGCGGTTCTGCCTTCCTATACACTAATCCACTAAAAGCGATCTAACCTCACACGCTAAGATCGCTTTTAGTGCTGCTTGACTGTCGCTAAGTCGATACGTTGGTTGCGATAGTCGCGGTGGAGATTGAGTTCTGCGCACTAACTATAGCAAAGACTTCTGCTTGAAAAATGCTCGAAAACATTCAATGCTATGGATAGTTTGGGATGCGGTCCCGCAATGCCTGCTCCAATGCCCTACGGTGCTTTTGAGCCGACAGTGTTCCACTGGATATTGCTGCCTCTCAGCAGTATATCGCGCGTGGAGTCATTTCACTCCGCCTTTGCTGCCGAGAATAACTCTAAAATTATTTGTAAAGTTAATCCTCTTTGTAAAGCCGTTCCTTGAAAGAAGGGTGTATTTCCTCCTAGGGCCTTCATTTGTTGAGACGACATTATCTTCCCTTTGCCGAAACCCTATACTGCCATTAGCAGCATGGTATATTTCGCCACCTGTTTAATCACTAGATGCAGCGGTATGAGATCCATCATGACTTCAAGTGCTGCAGTGGGTCATGTGCGCATTGCCCCTGAAGCGCAGACATATTCGAGCTTTAGCAGCTTCGATAGTTGAAGGCTGAATCTGAAGGCTGCGATGCTCTAGTTGCCCAAGCAGCCGCTTCAGAAGTGACAATATGCCATATATCTTAAGATATCAGGCTTGCTTGCAGCCTCAGGATCTGCCGGCTTGGCGTCTGCATATCATGAGCACCTTGGTGGCTGCAGAAGTTACATTTGAAGACTTTAAACTTCATTAATTGGAATAAAATATTGCTAATAACAACGAAAGTACGATCTATCTAATTCTAAAGTAAACGAAGCTAAAAAACGCTGCAGGCATACTTTCGGCAATCCCGAATAAAGTGTTTATTTTGGAGCATATATCGCGAGAGAATCCAAAGCGCACACGCTTATCTTAAAGTAGTTGAGCTAAATTTAATAAGTCACCATTGAAATACCTTAAAAGTTAACACACATACCAAATTTAAGAAATTAAATATTTTTAAATTATGGCAAATATTATAGCACACTTTTTTTGCAACACAATTTTTATTGCCATTGTCAATTTTGCCATTTCCATTAATTATTCGTGTCATCTTTTAGTTATGCCGCTTTTTACGGTTTCTTTTATTTTCATTACAATTTTTGTTTCACCATTTCTGCAGCTTCCATTGCTTCAGTCGCGTGTTTGCTTTCCAACATTGCCAGAATAAATACGAATATTCAATGAGCGAACAATTTCATTTTCACGCCACAATTCGCTTTTTGCCGACAACCGTCAGGCAAGTGCAGTATCAAGCAATTTTCTTCGAGCGTTGCGTTGCGCTGTCTATTTACTTTAATTCTTTTGCATAATTGCAATGCGGCTTACATATACATATATAAGGATATAAACATATGTATATGTCGATGTAATGACGCAGAGAAGCAAGTCCTGCTGGGAAGTGCGTATACAATAGTTTTTTGCAATTGTTGTATTTCTAGCGTGACACTTTGCGGAGAGCACATTATAAGTAATGAGCGAGAATTTTGAAAAGGAAGGCTACTTTTTCGATTAAAGTTTAAAAATATGGAAAAATTCTTGGCATTCGTTAAATATATATGCCAAAAAGGAAATTATATATCCAGGAAATCTCTCATACCATATATGATCAGTTTCTACTGTAAATTAAATAAGTATAAAATTGTTTTTGATTTGTGTATGTTCGGATTCCTGATAAAAAAACTTATCAGGTATACTTGTAACCAAATCGTCCTGTATTAAATTAATACCCCTATCAGAACCGTATACTTGAGTACAGTTAACGTAAAGTCCAAACATTACCAGTAACAAAACCAGTTATAAAATGGTTTACAAAACCATTACAAACCGCGAAGTGATATTATTTTAAGAGAACTAGTCATAATTGCTGAACAAAAATATAACAATATTACAAAGCACTATACTCAAAAATCGGATCTTCGGGAACATATGTGATTTAGGAGAGGGCACAATATACCATAGATCGCAGTGCAAAACCTCAATTAGTTTTTATTTATCTCTCTAAGAGTTTCTAAGTCAGCTAGCGAAGCTATTTTATTCAACATAATTATACTATGTATTACAAGACAGAATTAAATATATTTAAGTGAACGAGTAAGGATCGTCAAATGCTGAGGAGGCTGACTGTGGAACTACCATTAGATGGTACGCGAATATAAACATTTATCGGAACAAGTGTTAAAGTTATTTTGCCAAAGAAGGTTCAAACAGCAAAATCTAAACTCCATACAGATATTCTAACACAGAGACGCTGGGCTGAAGAAAGTTATATGTTTCCTTCATTATATCGGCTTAAGGATTGTATAATTCGATTTATGAAATAAAGGATTTCATTCTATTTCTTTTTCAAAAACTTCTCTACTGCCTTAAATTTAATATCTCAACTTTTCTTGAACGGCAGAGTTGCATTTTTTCAGGAACCTTTCGTTCATTCTGGAATCTTTCTCAGCGACTATTGTTCTCGACTAAAATCGGACAATTCCTACAGTTTATTCATATCTAATGGGAGGTTTGAAGCAAACGAATCAGACATTCAATTTTCGACTTCTGTCAGAATCATTGAGCTACTCAGCCAATGTGTGTCCCATCTATAAAAACAAATGATAAACGAAAGGGGCCAAGTCTGATGCAAATGACTGATGGGGTGGCAGCTACCAGCGAAGTCTTATGATCTTATCATGAACCGAGTTTGCTTTGCGTGCAGGAGCATGTGTAAAAAAAACTACTTCGCCGTATCTTCTGATCCATTTTGGTCGTTTTTCGACCAATGCATAGGTCAAATTGATCATTTGATGGCTGTAACGATTCGCATTTATAGTTTCACCAAGTTCAACAAGCTCATGATATACCAGACTCTTGTGATCGAACCAAACTCAGTGCCTAGTCTTCTTACAGAATCGATCTGTTTTTGCAGTCGATCTTTATGGTTTTCCCGGAATTGTCGCATTACACACAAAATGTTTTTACATAGTGCTTATGATTCGGCTTCTTTTTGATATAACTGCAGGCAAGAAAAATGATGATGAGTCGCAGATTTAAGAATATGCGTTCAAGGAATGCTTTTTGTCTTTGACTTTTCAACATTTGTGCGTTTCAAATATGTACGTTCCGCCTCTGATAATCGAAAGTGTTCTTCTAATGTGTTATAAGCCAACCAGTGCCATGACATACCAAAAACCAATGCAACGAAACCAACTGCTTAAAATATTAATTCCAAATTGTAACGAAAAAGTAATTGGTAAGGCAATTAGAGTAGCAACAGAGTAATCACCATAGGTGAACACTACTAAGGTGCTACGATTCGTGCTATGAGCCCAAAAAGAAAAAAAAGTTGATACAGTGCTGGATTGCCAAAACACGATACTAATCCCTCAGTGAACGTTTCGCGGAAGTTCCTATGTAGCTGATGTCTGGCAATATTGGTATCAATATGAATAATACTCTCTGAATTGTCACGGAATGTATAAATGATATTAATTTAAGACCATCGAATGTTACCATCGAATCTATCAGCTAATCGGCTGGGAAATGGTATAGTAACTAAGTAACCAGAATAATATGTAGCTTGTATAGAGAATTCCTCTTGACGTGTCCATGAAATGTTGCCCAATTTTCATTCCAGCTTTAAATATTTTTAGTTCTGTAAACAAATATTACGGATGTAACGATTGTAACCGGATGCACGGATGCTATAATTATTAATACTTTACAATGTTATTCGTTAGTTATGTTAGTTATTAAAAGCTCGACAATGTTAGAAGCTACATTATGTTAAGTTTACATTTTTGATCATTTTAAATTCACCACAGTTTCACTCAATGTTTGAATACTTATAACTGTGATCCTTTTATATTTAACTTTGCTCAATTTGTCTATTTAAGTACCCTGTTAATGTGAATTCAGGTCATTCGAACTGCGACCAATAAAGATCACGCGTCTAACATTCTAAGCTGCGCTTTATACTTTTCTTTGGAAGCTTCGATTAATATAACTTGGACACAAGTAGACAGCATTGGCTCTTGTGGCTGGTTTTATTGATCAAAGTCCAGTAGAATCACCTTAGGGATTAACTACTTCCCTACACGGATTCATTACCGCTGACCTTCATATTTTCCTCAGCGTCCGTCTTCACCATACAAGGAATGGTGAAATAGAATATATCGTGCATGCAGAATTGCATAATCATGGCAAGGAAAACGCAAACTGTGTAAAACAAACGCATCGAGCTAAAGAGGGGGTAGTGAATTTCCTTGTTGGCTGTCGTTGGCTCCAACTCAACAGCTTCGACCTTAATTTAAACCATTACAAACTCTAATACCGAGGTATTTTATTTATTTAAAATTATTTAAAGTGGGTTTAACACAATTATTTTAGCATAAACACAAAGTACATATATGCTATTGGTACCAAGATTGATGACATACGGATCGACACACTACAGCTTTCGACCGACACCGATAATTAATTCAAATGGTTATTTTTCGGTACAAAATTTGACATTTTCAGCACAATGGAAAAGTATGACGTTGTCTGTTCAATGACTGTAAGATTATTGCATATGTTTTACACATGTCATGCCAACCAAACAGAAAAAAATTAAAGCTCGTTCACAACAAATGTTCTCTACACATTTGTATCTTAACGCTCCTCTCAAACCAGTACGATTGGTATATAAAAATATATTTTGTCGTTCGAGCATTGATAGTCGATTTCAAGAAGTTCGATAAATAAATAATAAAAACTACCTATTGCTGGGAAAGGCCTGACATTTTTAAACTACTAAAATAGTGACTAATAGTCAGCTAAACTCAAGACAAACATTACAAATGTGAATGGAAGAGAAGCTCGTCAGAATGTCTTCCCTAAGTCGAAAACTTGGGATATAATCATATAATCTCGAACATTATTTTCGGATCTTAACATAAGTTAATGGCAACTGCTAACGTATTTCTTATGAAATATACTTTCATACAAAAGACTTATGCAATCTGTGTTGCTCATACGACAGGGTGTACTATATGAATTTAGTACAATGGATGCATAATGTAGGGCGGAAAAATTTGTATCATTTGCTTAGGAGATAAAGTGCTTATGGAATGGATCGAAAAATCGCATGATAAATTTATTAAAAAAAGTTAACTGAGTTAGGCACGAATAAAACTAAAAATATAGGGTTTTTTTACGTTGGCTCTTCTTCTTAAGGAAAAACTGAAATGTAAGGCGGCGCTTGTAGAAAAATATTAACTTGGAATATAACGCACACCCTAGTAAATACATTATTTCTGTGTCATGCTGACATTTTCTCGATGTGCATGCGGGCGCTTGTAAATCCAAAATGCACAAAAGCTCTTGTGCATATTATAACAATAATTAAATAGCATATATTTAAATTGTTTAAGTAGAAATTTTCCGAAATCAGCTTGCATGTATGTGTGGGCGTACATATGTGTAAGCATACTTACAAAAGCTTAGCAAGTGAATGGTGTGACAAGCGCTTAAAACAATAAAACGTATAAGGACGACTATATATTAATGTAGATATGTATATACAAATAATATATATTCATAAGCATTGCTGTGTGTGTGTGCGTGCGTTAACCAAAGTTATTTGCTGTTGTTATGTTTGCAACAAAAATTTTGCATTCGTAGAAATATTTCGTATTTGCTTTGAGATTTTACTTTTTATTGTTATTATTATAACTGTTATTTTTGTTGTTGTTGTTGTGAGCACTGCTGTTGACTGCAAATGTCCGCAACAAATTAGTTTCCTGCATCAGCAGACACGCTGCTCAACCGCAAAGATGCACAACTGGTAAGCATGTGTTGGTATGAATATACATATATATACTATTTATGTGGGTATTAAATACGCTCGCTTGTATATAGTAAAACTATATATACATATGTACGTATATGCTTGCGCTGTTTTCATGTACCCACATGCTATAAGTATTTGACAGCTGAGCGTGAACAGAAACACCGAATTTCATTGCAAATAATTTAAGTGTGAAAACTGTAAACTAAATGAGGAAGAAGAAGACAATTTAAAAATCGGGTATTTTACAGATTTTTCTTTTCAATGTTTTGAGAGTAGTTTCTTGGAAGAAAATCAAATCAATGAATTGTCTTGCTTTTTCTGTTTGAGTTTGAACTGAAAGTTCGCAGAATAGTGCCTGTCTAAGGTCCTGGAACTCAACTTAGTCTTACATAATAATGTATTTGCAACGGAACTTTCATGAACTGTAAACTAACATGAACTATTATTCAAAATCTGATTTATCAAAAACAGCTAGAAATTTGAATCGAAATATGAACTTTCTTCTTCTTCTTAATTGGCGTAGACACCGCTTACGCGATTATAGCCGAGTTAACAACAGCGTGCCAGTCGTTTCTTCTTTTCGCTGCGTGGCGCCAAATGGATATTCCAAGCGAAGCCAGGTCCTTCTCCAACGGAATAGTGCCTCTTCTAAGGTCCTACTGGAACTCAACTTAGTCTTATCCATCCGGAATAATGTATTTCTTTTAACGGAACTATTCAGGAACTGTTCCAACTAACATGAACTATTATTCAAAATCTGATTTATCAAAAACAGCTAGAAATTTGAATCGAAATATGAACTTTACTAACATGAAATATTGAGTTATTATAATATTTTGTAAGTCATTCTAAATTTTAGTGAATACTTCAGTAGACAGTTGTGCGCTAATGGATAGGCTGGTCAGAACTTTCAATAGCCTTTACGGTTATCTTTCGGTTATTCAGAATTCCATAAGCTATCTGCCACTATAGTTCACGATTTGACTTATGCATACGCTAGTCAGTACTTTGAATAGCCTTTCCGGTAATCTTTCAGTTATGTTTTAGTAAGCAATATCAGTTATGTATCAGTTAAAAGTTAAGTTTTGGCTCTAATGCTCCAACCAAAGTTAACGGAAGGATCATTGCTATATTATATATATATTATATAATATATGCCTTCACCATATTCTTCAGATCTGGTCACCAGCGACTATTTTGTTTTCTCAGATTAAATAGAATGCTTCTTATATATTTTAAACATATATCAGTTAATTCAAATAAGCTTTAGTTTCGGCGTCACTTCCTACTTCAAAGTAAATTTCTTCCCAGCGAGCACTCTTTTGAGATCTGAGAAAAGGAAATAGTCGTTGTGGACGAGATCTGAAGAATATAGTTTAGGCGGAACCATTTCATACATTTTTTTAGTAAAACAGCATTTTCTTTGTCCTTAACTGCTGACTTTTTCGGCGATTTTGTCCATCAAACGGTCCAATAACGCTGTGCAATAGTCGTTGTTGATGTTCCTTACTTCGTTGAGGTAGTCAATAAAAATTATTCTATCTGCATACCAAAATACAGACGCCGTAACCTTGACGGCCGACTGTTGAATTTTTTCACGCTTCGGAGCGTGTCCATCATGTGCAGTATACTCAGATGACTGTCAATTGAGCTTCGAAGTGAAATTAGGGATGCATGTTTCATCCATTGTCACATATTGACACAAAAACTCGCTGATTACGCTTGAACGTATTCAAACGCTGCTCCGAATCATCAACTCATCGTTGTTTTTGATCAAAAGTGAGCTTGCGCGGCAACCACTTTGTGGAGAGCTTTCTTATACCCAAGTGTTCGTGAATGATATGATGCAGATATTCAGTTGATATCTTTAGAGTGCCCGATATCTCGAACAACTTCACTTTACGGTCATCCAAAATTATTTTGTGGTCTTTTTTGATGGATTCGTCGGTAACAATCTCTTTAGGGCGTTCACTGCGTTCTTCGTTTTCGGTGCTCATTTCATATATAAACTTAGCATACTAATCTTTGAAGTTGGATTTTCCTGAGACAGTGTTCGGAACTCGTCATCAAGCCAAGTTTTTGTTCAACTATAGTTTTTATCTTTAAAAATCAATATTTTATGAACACGTCAAATTCTATTTTATCCATTTTTTCACAATAACGAAAGTTGCTTCACTCAAAATGATATAATTCAAAAACCAATGGTCCGAAAGCTGTCAAATTCATACAACTGCCTCTTGAAGATTAGGGCTAACTAAAAATTGTAGGGATTTAATTTTATTAGCGCCATTTATTCGACAGGCCGGGGACTTATATATTGACCTGTTAATATTGCGTGCAATTTTCTGTAATATTTAATACTTTTTATACTTTTAAGTTTTAATTTCTACGAATAAGATTGAAACTCATACAATTATATGTTATTATGATTTTTTGTAAACTTTTTTTAGACATTTTTTGCTGCAGTTACAACGATGTAAATGTGAAATTAGATATATATGTTTTCAACAATCGATGAGCTGTGATTTATGTCTAAAAATGTGGCTATACAAATATGTTAAATTTAATTACAAAAAAACTCCATTAAAATGAAAAAAATAAAAATATTTATAGTAGAACGAAATTTTTTGTAACCTCATACAAAACATACAATATTTCTTTATAATTATAAATATGTCTGCATAGCTTCTATCCTATTACATATAAATATATGAAATATTTTTCTAAAAATGCTATGCTAACATTTACTCCTTCAGATACATTCCCATATTTTGTTTGCTTTTTTTTATCGATATTCTGTTTTCCCACTTGTGTACACATGCTTCTTTTGCCTCACTGTACACTCAATGCATAATTTAAACAAACACAAGTGCACTTTGGCAAATTTATTTGCGTCTGCATGATTTTATATCTGCAAAGGTAAAATAAATAAATAAATAGCTGAAATAATAGAAAACCTTTAAATGTGGTTTAGCCTAATGAAGTGGCCCTTTTTGCTGAGATTAATGTTTTGCTTCAACTAAAAAATTGCAGGATATACATATATACATATGTAAGTAAATATACGATATTCTAAACAAAATTAAACTAAAACTCGTGAAGAAGGTCTATGTTCGATATAAGGTTTATTAGAAAAATGAAAATCATTATACATAAGTGGTACATGGGAGTTGAGGGTATTGACCCGATGTTATTCATTATTTTAATTGTGTTCCCTGGTTTTCATTAAGATACCACACATACAATAAGTAAAGTCAGTCGGATATTGGAAAATCCTGATATTAGTTGTATGGGGACTAGGTCAAGTTTTTGCCCAATTGTATCAATTTTAGGCACGAAGACACACTGTTATCGGTAAAACACTTTCTGTCATTTTCGTTGAGATAACTCAAATTTGGCCGTATATTCAGTATATGGTAAAGTCAAAGTTCGAACATCTTTATATTAGGTAGATGGGGCCTCAGGAAAGTATTGCCGCGTTTCAACCCATTCATGATACACATAAATACTATTATCAGTAAAGGTTTCTGTCTGTATTTCAATGGTATATCTCACAAATTTATCAACATTTTCGGTCAAAACTCATGTATAAATACAAATGGGTTTTATGGGAAGTGAACGGGGTAACCTTCCGATTTTATCTATTTTTCACAGTGTCAAGAGAGGTGCTTAAGGGACTTATTTTGATTGAATTTGGCTATTGAAGCTTAAGTAGTTTGGTAGATATGTATATTAAGCTTATTAGAGGGTGGGCCATGCCCATTATTTAAAAATAATAATAATTTTTTGTGTTAACAAACCTTGATAGTTACTTCAATTTTTTAAGGAATGTGTTCGTATTAAGCTCGCTTTTTTATCTTCTTTATATAGTTTTTTGCCATTCTCGAGCGTTCCCTGACTTTATTAATGATTTTTACCTAACTAGCAAAATATATACCTCAAAACCTTTGTTGGATAATATAAAATTTTTTAAAAATTCTTCGGAAAAGTTCAACCGAGGTATAGTCTGACCTCAATGGAGACCAGCTCTTAATACCATTAGGAACATTTGTTATAGAGCTTTATACTGTAGCGTAATATTAAGTATAAGACGAAGTTGATATTGAACAAGTGTTCACTCTCCGCTAAAGAAATTTTTTATCGTTAACGAAAATGTTGCAACTCCCAAGTATACATCAAACTCCTTACTCATCATTATCTATCCCTCTCTCGTTAACTTTCATATATCTATCACGGTTTCTCTTTATAAATAATTAAATAACTCTCTCTATCTCTTTATTTCTATATCTTCCACTTTTTCGCGCTCTCTGAACGTCAAGCTTTTTACCGACGAATACTTGCCGACTGCAGAGTGAGCTAGTTCCTCAAATATGTTCCTAGAGTAGATAAATTTATGGTATTAATGCCCAGTTTCGATCTCAAAAAAATCTTTGCACAAAAAAGTTGCGTATTGGATGTTTTTTATTAGTATACAAATAAATAACTTTGTCTCTATCGAAATATCGTCTATCTTTCTAGGTGTTTACTCAAATACTCGTCAACCTGCGGGTGCCGAGATACAGCTATAGAAATTAGCATGTAGATAAGTACTTTGTGGGTGAATGTCTGGAATAAGTTCGGCTTTCGACTACTACATTTTGGGGTATTTCATACTGGGTTATGGATACGTCTTTCTTCTCCGAAACTCACCACTTTTAGCTACAAAGACACCACGCCAATGAGCCCTCAATTTTTCGCTGACAACCCCACGTGCCATACGCTCAGTCGCCTATCATTTCAAGCTTCAATTCTTCTACTCCGCTGTTTAAGCACTTTAGTACTTTTCCTGCTCATAAACAGGTTTATTCCGGCAATTGCTCTTGCCGCCACTGCAGCATTGAAAACATAATAAATCATTCAGGCATTGCTCCAGTACTGTAACTGTACATAGCAGCGCCACTTGCTGTCCTCGCAAGCGAGCGAGTGTGTGTGTGTATGTGTGTATGGTGGGGAAGTGTGTACCGTCGCTGTTGCCTCAGGATGTGTGCAGCTGTGTTGCGGCTGATAAAATATTCTGTTTGAGTGCGAATGTTTTAATGACGCAAGAATTAAGTTTTCGAGCAATTAAAGCCGCAAGAATTGCATAATATTAAATTAAAACAATTTTTAGGTCAACATACCAAGGCGCGCACACACATATACATACCAAGCATATATATGTATACAAATGAAGACACATGTTAGAGCTGTATTTCCACTGTGGACTCACACACAACGGTATTCTTGTAGCTTTGCCGAGCATCGCCCAAGGACATTCGGTTGTTGGCTTGCAGTTCTCCACCTAAACTAAGGTGAATAAACGGAGTTCAGTGATGTGTACTAACGTGTCTGGAAATTAGTGGTGCCCAGTGATGCGCATATACAGTTATAACATGAAATTATAACATAAAATTAGATTCAGCCAAGTATGTCATAAATTACAGATTAGTTTACTTTTATAGTTCCATTGAGAGGTTAGCATATCATTTTCGAAATCAGCAGCGAGATCTGAGAAGAAGTATCTCTTAGTTTACTTGGATTTTTGTAAATTTTTTAGTGCTTCAACTTATTTGATGCTAATGGAGCACTTGACTCTATATGCTGCAATATATTCGAAAGCTGTTTAGATTCCTCAGAAGAATTTTATGAGAAGTTTTCTTCGAAGACTTGTGTCTATATATTTATTTGGAATCTATATGTAAAGTTTTTTTCGAAGACCTGTGTTTATATACTCTTACTTCAAAATTTTTCGAATCGTAGTTCTCATAGAAGACCCAACTCTGACCTACATGTTCTGGAATCTATATGAAAAGTTATTTTAGAAGAAGTAGTTCCTATATACACAATATTTTATTGTATTTTTCTGCGCTACTGTTGGGATCCAGGGCCTCCTAACCACCGTATTTAATCGGTTGAATTGATATAACTCGTCATCAAGGGTGATGTGGTGTTTCCATCCGGCGTCCTCAACGCTGCTCTCGACTACCCTCCACGCCAATGTGCTTATGCCCTCGTTTTGGTTTTTAGTCAAACCAATCGCAAAATCAATCATATCGTTTGGTTGCGCTCCAGGGAAGAAATATCGCCATGTTATGCAAGGGCGGCATCTCTTCACCCCTCTTCGCGCATATGTCTGGGCCTTGCCAACTCTCCAGCTTCGGAACGATCTCCGCTAACCAGGTGACCGTCTTCTCGTCCTGACAGTCGACTTGGAACATACCTGACCTAAAATAGACTTCATGGAATGAACCGGTGTGTTCTCTGAAAATCTCATCTGAGATGAATTATTGAGGCCCTGTTGGCTCTTCAGAACCCAAGACCTCCGCCGGGTAGTTGTGGGGCAGCTCCGCTATACGAATGCTTTTTAAGGCCTCCGAGTATTTGCGTTAATCTGATACCACCAGAGTGGGATTTGGGGCGGAACGTTGTCTTCCGAGCGCCTGCTGCTGGTTCCCCTTTAGCCTCTTGGAACTCGAAGGTTCCTGTGGCGTTATCTGCCAGCTCTTCCGCCTCGCGGTCTGCTTCGCTGTCTCCAATCGCTACAAATAGAGGATATGTGACTTTATTTTGACCAACTGAGTTTTGAGTTCCAGGATATGCGCTGAATAACCTCCAAATACTAAGAACTCAAAAATGTAAAACCAGTTGCTATATTTTAATGTGGTTCTTCATGATTTGTTGTTTAAAAAAAGCACAAAGCCTCCACTTCTCAGAAATTCTGATAATCAGCTAATTCATTGGAAAAATTACCAACATGCCCAACTAAATAGTTTCTGACAAGAAATTTCACACCTTTCCTTATCTTGACACGTTAACAAATCTTAAAGAATAGCAAAAAAAAACAACACAAGTAACTCGTCCATTTTCTAAAAAGGAAATTTAACATTCTCCGCATTAGAAGAGCGCTGCAGGAGCAAACGAGTTGATTGAATGTGTGGCTGAACGGCAGGAAGATGGACACTCAACTGCTTGATGAGTTCACTGCGATTGTAGTCAGCCGTCATGGCCAAACGATTGAGGTGAGATATGCACATGTGCATATGTCCAAGTATGTAGGAGACACCACCAAATGCCGAGCCCGCTTGACTGAGCCTGCTGCTGATGTGAGCATTCTGATTGCCTGACCCAAGGAATTACAACATGCAAAAAGACACGAGGAACCCTTTTGTGCCAATGAAAATAGCAAAATTCTTTTGGCTGCCGCTGCTGCTGCTTCTTCTTCTCTTCTTCTTCTGGTATGTCACATGCCAGCACTTGCGAACCTTGACGCAGCTACAGTTGCCAATTGTGTAGCGGCCAGCTGAGCAGTGTAGTCCTTGTGTAAAGGGAAAAGTTAGACAAGTTTGTGGTTACCCAAACTTGAAGAGTAGAGCACGCCACATGCCGGATGGACCGAGCATTGAGCTGGACATACATACATGTAGCCATATTTTTAAGTAGAGAGCATTAGGAGCGCTGGGATAAGTCCGTAACTTGGCGAGTAGTTGAAGTAGGTATACATTTTATACTAAAAACGGTCATCGAATTCTGAGATAAAGTCTTCATTCAATTAAAATATCTCATCATTGAGTTATTTAGGTTTCGGAGTGACAACGCAACCTTATCAAGACTAAATTCAACTGGAAGAAGTCCTGTGCATTGTTTGTACCTTGAACACAGATTTTTGGATTCACGAAAGATCTTTTATAACGAAGCCAGAGTAAAACCCGACTGGGTTGTTACAACGGAATCATCATCTACTCTACTTTCTAATACATCCTTATTTAACCAACAATTGCGCAACAAGAACCGGATCCGGATCATGTCGTAACTGTTTTGAGCTTACGAAATGCTTAAAAAAATTGCACTTAATCCGGACCAAAATAATCTTTGAAACCAATTATTACTTCATGATGACTTCCAGTGTGCAGTTTTATTCCCCGCTATTTTAGTAGCTCACTTTGTGTTTTAAAAAAGAGTCCCGACATATCTGAAGAGTAACTGGTAGATCGGTGTCAATTCTCGAACTTTCTCCTACATATATAGACAGCTGTTTTCGGCTAGGCGTTCCTTAGCAAATCGATGAAATTCAACTGTTATTCTGCTTTCTAAATATTTACAAAATTTTTTCGGCCATTGAACGCTGATCACGGATTGTGCCAGTCCAACATATTTACCAACCCTCGTTGATACGGATCCGGTTGCTCACTTCACTGCCAAACCTTGTCTTACGACTATATCTGACTATTCAAGCTGCCACATGTAAGCACTGACCCGAACGACCCACCAAGATAGTCACAGCCACGTATGCGAAATAACTGAGAATGCCACACAAAAAGTACCGCTGCATTTGTAGTTACATATAGAGCCTTGGGTGAGCTGTATAAGTTGCTATGGTCGAACTGTGGTTGCTGCAAGGTTTTTTATTGTCCACTTTTGGCTCGTCCGTTGGCATAACATTGTTGCATGCACGTGTGACATAAACAATGCATGAATAGTGCGGAAGCAAGGAAATGACTGTCTGTCCGTTTGGGCAGCTATACGCTTGAAGATCTCGCCGTACCACTACAGCCAGTGTTCGAAACACTCCAACACAATATCTGTCTGTCTGGCAGCATTCTTGCGCGCCAATGAATGAGCATGTCAATGGCGTTGAGCAGTGCTATGCGGCTGATGACTGCATACTCATTCATTAAGTTTGTTAATTCGAATATTAAGCTATTCATCTGTACCGTTAAACATTCATTTGCTCATTGTCCGTTTGTGCTTAGCACCGATCCGTACGGTATGGTATTGTGTTCACAGTTCTAGCTAAGCTTTTTAAGCTCTTTAGGTAGCAGCTTGTTGCATGTACTCATGTGATGATTTTCCTGCAGTCAGATCTTCCCGCATACATACTTCTTTTACTCTTTTGCTTCCAATTTCATTCGCTCCCTTTTCGTCTTCCTGCCGCTCATAGCATGCTACAATCACTTAAGCGGATTTGTAAAAGTTGGCATTAATTTCCGTTTGGAACGGCATTCAATGCTTTGGCTAGAAGCATTCCGCACCCCCTTCGGTGTATATGCCGCTCACAGACTGACCGGAAATTTCAATACTCGAACCATGAAGAGACATAACCAATTCCAAGAAAACTGCATAGTTTGATGACTATATCCATTTGTTAGTGTGACTGATGGTCATTGGGTTATGCTGGCGGGTGGTTTTTGGTAGGCGAAACCAGTAAACAAAGGTCAGTATCTGCATGGAAAATAGTCTGCTTGTAAGTAATTAGTAGTTTCTAACCGCAAATGTAGAGTCAACTGTAGCAACTCTTTGTGACGTGCAACTTCGATTTTGAAATTGAAAGCACACTAAGGATATGAGTTTTCTTTCGTGGATTCTAATATTGTTAATGCTTCAATTCTTACTGATTTTTAGCTCAAATAGTGCAGTTTATTGACTGGAGTTCAGTTATTTGTCCCAAAAAGGGGTATCCTCGTAAACTTTTAATTTCTCTTATAGAAAGCTATAATAAACAAAGAGAAAGCGGTAGATCCTGATTAGTGCAGTTCATACAGTAAACCAGAGGTGGATGCTTTTTCTAGAGATTTTTAAGTAAGATTTGAAATAACAAATATTCTGAGGAACTTCAAGCGTTGTTTTCGGTTAGTTTCACACAGAAGGCTAGCTTAAAGCTCAATCCAGATATTCTCGGTAAGTCATTAATTAATTTTTCAGCTACTTCTTTATGAGTATCATGTTCCAGTAAACCATTTCCAAAGTAACTAGGTGGTAAGTGTGACGAAATCTCTTTAAAAAATACAATTTGTCGACTGAAAAATACTATGTGCTGTCGTTGTAATGAAGTTTTGTTAAGATCATAGCAAAATTATGTATTTTTTCTTCGAAAAACTAAGAAACAAATTGAAGTCTCGATAATTCCACTTGTGATTCAATATTTATTGGATATCTAGTTAAGCTCAGGAATTGTGGAGAAAAGCTTTTCCAAGAAAATACTGCTACACTATATGGTATGCCGAGCCTTATCCATTTTGTAACGCTGTTCCAACACCGAATATTTTAAGTCTGTATGAGCAGAACTGAACATTATGAGATGGTTCTTCAAGGTCTTCAAAGTAGAAGCAGAATAAACTTTGCTTCTTTGTTGGTTTCTTAATATTCAATAAGGAATTCGCACATACAAGCATCCTAAGAGCCATTGTATTACGATTTTTTAATAACATTTCGTGGATATTATCATTCCCTCTTTCTCACTCTTGTCTGACCGTTTAATTTTTGGAAGTTACTGGCTGAACTTGGAATAATTTGTTACCGTTTGTGTTGCAAGGCTTACGTTAAATCATTACAAAGGAACTTACTAAATAATGGCATCAGCTTAAGACCTCAGAAAATGCGACAAACAAATATCCAACATTTTTTCAGTGGCCAACAGTTGAGACTGTGGGAGATATCTAGATATTTGTTAGGTATTTAAAGAGAATGTATAAAGCAGGGCACCAGGGAAACAAGGAAGCATTTCTTGTGCACTTATCCCAAATTGGCAAGACTACGCTGTTAGCATCTGGGGTCCCCTCGTAATGATACACTGTAGGAAATATCGATAGTGAGACTGCAGAGTCCGTTAAATTCGCGTCAAGCGCAGCCGTCCTAAAGGATGACTACTCCTCTTGGATCTGGAAACTGAATTCCATTTGATATCGCTAAGGACCAAACTGGTCTATGCGTGACTTATTGGCCTACCAGATTAATCTAACCTAACCTAACCTAAAGGTTGTACCTATAAGCGAATTGTATTCATATGGTTGATGCGTTTTCTCGTAATTCGACGCGGCAAGTTTTGCCAAACTCTTTAAATCAAAAGCTCTTGCATAGGATTTTGAAGTTGAAAACGTTTGCTCTCATGGCAAAACCAGACAATTTGTGGTAACTAGTCAGTTATGAGAGACTTGGTGCTTAATACATCACAGCAGACATTTAAGGTAATAAGAGAATTTATGAAGAGAATGAAGGGATAAATTAGAGACACAATCTTTGGATATTAGATAAAGATCTAATTCATAATCGGTTACCTTATGCAAGGGTTTATTTGGTTGGTTTGTGTACAAAATCCTCCCAATACTTTTAAAAATGTTTGTAAGTATAGACAAGTATGAAAATATATTTATCTAGTATTTTAATACAAATTACAATTATCGCCTTCAAAATACGATCCTGAGACAATACGAGCATTTAAATGCTTCAAATAATATTCCATTTAATGAACTTGTTACAAGCCTTGGCTGGGTTGGTCCAATACATTGAACGTATTTCAGCAGACATTTTAGATTGTTGGAATAAGAGAATTTTTTGCGAAGAGAAAATATTCAAGGGTTTCATAAATTAGAACATATGTTTTCAACTTTTTGGATATTAGATAAAGATCATAAAGTGCTCGTGGTAAATTAGACTATCTTATTCAAGGTTTTATTTGGTAAGGGTGGTTTTCAAAGCACAAAATTTGCGTTTTCTTTATAGTAAAAATTGGCCCAAACTTTTCGCGGCAACGTTGCCATTAAGGGTATCAAACTCATCCCATTTGCGACCTGGACACCATTGCATTACTAATTGCATAGACTAATAATTAAGTCCTTTGTGATGCCATTGAAAAAGAACTCCCGTGTTCGGTCTAGGAGATTGGCGAAGCGCTTTGTAGCCAACACATAGTTACACAGAGGCTTAACTTCAACACCCGCCAGTTTGGTGGGATGTCCAAAGGTATGCGCCCCCAAGTGTCTAAGTCTTGACCCCCCAAACGCGGGACAGTCAAGCAGGAAGTGCTGGCTTGTTTCTACCGCATCCTCTTCCAAACAGCTTCTACAGTCAGCACCCGGTAAGATACCCATTCTTATCTCATGTAAGCCAGTAGGACAGTGGCCTGTTAAGAGTCCCACTAATAATGAGAGGTTAGCCTTACTGAGCACTAAGAGATCATTAGATCTCCTGCGATCTATCCTGGGCCAGAAGGCTTTTGCAAGCGCACAAGTACCGATGCTGGCCCAGCATTGGATTAGCATCCAAATTTAGATTAGATACCCATATTAACATATTAAAATTTTATAATGGTGGCAACCTTCTAAACTTTTGATATCATAATATTAAATAATTCTCAAATTCGAAATAAAATTCGAAAACAGATGGCAACCTTTTAAACTTATTGATATTATTTTGTATTTTTTCATTTTTGAAATAAATTTGATGAAAGATGGCAACCTTATAAATTTATTATATTATTATATTAAATGTTTCTCATTTTTTAAATAAAATTTGAAGAAAGGTGACAATCTTCTTAATTTAATTTTTTAAATAAAATGTTTCTAATATTTTATATAAAATTTTAAAATATTAAAAGACGGCAACCTTCTAATTTTATGATTTCATAATATGAAAACGGTGACAACATTCTAAACTTGTGATAATATTATATTCAATGTTTCTCATTTCTTGAAATAAAAATTTAAAAAAGGTGGCAACCTTCTAAATATATGATATCATAATATTAAATTTTTCTCAATTTTGAAATAAAATTTGAAAAAGGGTGGTAGCTTTCTAAAGTTAATAAATAAAATTCGACGAAAGGTGGCAACCTTCTAAATTTATGGTCATATTATATCAAATCTTTCTTATTTTTTATACAAAATTAAAAAAAAAGTGGTAGCTTTCTAAATTTATTAAATAAAATTTGAAGAAAGGTGGCAACTTTCTAAATTTATAAGAATATTTTTTCAAATATTATATTATTTATAATATTAAATTTTTCTCCTTTTTAGAAATAAAATTTTAAAACAGGTGGTAACCTTCTAATCTTATGATAATATTATTTCAAATTTTTCTCAAATAAAATTTAAGGAAAGTTGGCAACTTTATAAATTTATGATCATCGTGTATCAAATTTTTTAATATTTTGTAATGAAATTTGAAAAACTGTGGCAGCATTCTAAGTTTATGATAATATTAAAATCAATTTTTCCCATTTTGGAAATAAAATTTGCAAAAGGTGGCCATATTCTAAACTTCACTATAACCAAATTTTTTTTTCGCATAACCTCAAAATTAATACCTATTATTTTACACCCACTGGGTATTGAACTAGTGCCGGCGTGCACACTACTAGAAACGAATAATTTGCAATGCGGCAAAAATATTTACGTAATTCGACAGCTGTGGAGAGTCTATTGAATTGCGGATTTGCACCACCGTCGCCCCCTGTGTCCGCTAAGACCCTTCCGTTTGAAAATTTTTACAATTCATTGCATTAGACTAGCTTGAAGGGCAACTAGCTGGAGGCCAACAGTCCAGATAGTTTACAAAAGTGTTGGCACAGTTGGCGAGTGGCAAGTAAGACAAGAAGTATAAGTGGCAAGTGGCATGTGGCAGGTGGCATGTGGCAACTGGGTACTATGTAAGCGTTCGCCCAGTAACTGGCCAAATTACACCTGTTCAATGTGTAGCACTGCGTTACTAATTGACATGTCTGCGAACAAAGGAACGTACAGATCTATAATTACTCATACATACATACATGCTTACATACAAACGTACATGTACCTAAATACATCCATATATATCTACAAATGCCGGAACAATTGGTTAATAGAAAACTTGCCATGGAGCTTTCTTTAGAGGCGCGAGTGCTGAGGTGGTGTAGGAGATAGAGAGCGAGGGAGAGAGAGTGCAAGGTGTGTGGCTGGTGAATTATGACGCGCTGTGAGTTTATGCTGAGATTGTGAAATATTTATGGACATTTTCGAGTGCACAAATACTTGTTGTACACCAAGTATAATTGCCCGCCCATGGAACCCACAGATTAATTATTAAGTTGCGGCGAAAGTGTAAGTAAATCGATGAGCATGAAGTTCGATATCGAAGATTTGAGTATGAGAAGCGGCATTGTTCGTCGCCGCTGTGTTTGTGTGTGTGTGTGTGTGTGATTTCACTTAAGTACACAGTAAGTGCTTAAGTGCATACAGAAGTGCTGCAGTCGAATTTTCTCTTTAATTTAACTCAATCGCTGGCGTGTAATTGGATTTGAACTTTGAACTGTATATTTACAAAGCCGCTTACAAGCTTAAGTGCGTGTGTATTGCTACCTGTAATAAAAGTATTTTATTGACACGAGTGTGGTTCGATAAGACGTTAAGTGTTGGAGTAAAAACATTCGATGCGGAAAAATTATTTCTGCTGTTAGTTGCAGCAAAGCTTTAGAGGATAGGTCAAATCTGAACGGTTCTGCTCTGAATAATCAAAAATGGAACTTGTACTGGCATCTCGACATTTACAAAAATATTGAACTTTCTATCCAACATTACATATAATACATATGTATGTTAGAGTCAGACATGGAGTTCTCCTGTGTGGACTTATGATATTCATAGTACCGAAAATCGTACAATCTGCCTCCACAAATCATTTCGTTGGTGGATAATGGCCATTGCTCTTGCTCTCAGAATTTTTACACAGCCTTTAAAAAGTAATATAATAGTTCTAGATCTTTTCTGTTAATCTAGAGTCCGTGGAACCTTTCTTCGTTCGATTTAACTCGATTTAACTTCGAAAATTATCTTGTTGGTGCGTGTTGACTATGTCAGATCGATCTAGACTGCGTAGAACCGTTTTTTGTTGGATGGAACTTCGAAAATTATCTTGTTGGTGCGTGCTGACTATGTCAGACCGAACTAAAGTCCGTGAAACCGAATCAGACTGATTTAGAGTCCGTTCTTTCTTAGATAGAACTTCGGAAATTATCTTGTTGGCGGCTGCTAACTATAAAAGTTCCAGCTAATTTTTTTTAATTTAATGTAATTTTTGCTCATGGAACTAATTATCGTTTTATCAATCTCGCACCGGAGTTTTCATATGCTAGTCTATTCTAATCGAATTTTGATCCACCCAAAAATTGGCCCTTCCTGCTACTCGAAGATTTTTCACGCGGTCTTTAAAAAGTAATATGGTACAAGTACCGCATACCCTCAGCCGCGATACTTGCTTTTTGGGTTCTTTTAACTTGGTTCGACCTGGTGTATGTTGAACTCTTCCTTGTTAAAGAACTGTGGAAATTATTATATTATCTCCGGAAATTACGTCAGTTGTGTCCGCGTTACCGGCTAAGGACCTTCTGTCATTTAAACCACATGCGAAGACCTTGCTTCCCAAAAAGTCTTCATGAGACCACAGGATGCTTTATTTTACAATCTTTTAATTAGCCTCTTGCAAAGAGCTGAGATAAAATCCTATTTGAGAGCGTTGATTTCATCGTGTAATATATTTCTATGGGAGCAGGAGATAAGCATGATCGGCATGATTTGAAAGTGAATCGTTTGATTACAGGTACTGCAGCATAGCTATAGTGAACAATCCGTTTGGTACTGAGCTGCAGAGTCTATTAATGGATACCAGAGCTCTCAATACTCACGTTATCTAAGGACTTATGAAAATCGCGGACTGGCGACAAGGCTGAAGCTAGAAATCTTTCTTTTATAGTCGCTCTGATTTTTTAGCCTGTTACTGCCTGAAAAATTGTGTTTAAGGAAGCCGTGAGCTGAGATTGGTTGTCGAGTATCCATATTTGCAAACGAGTTGAGAGAGATTTTTTGAAAATCCTGTAATTATGTTTAAGTTCAGATTTACTGCACATTTGTTGCGCTCTCGAGTCAGTAAACAAAGAAATTTATCTTTTACAGCAGCACTTTGGAGTTCTTGAGTACCTATTGTCAGTTGAACTGTAGCCATAACACTTATTTGGAAGAATTGATATCAGTAGAATTCACCAAAATACAGGCACAGCTTCGAATCAGAAACAGACACACCACCAGCTTTTTGCAGAATGAAAAATTGGTGAAAATCCACATAAAATGTAGGTACCAAGACCGACAATGAGTGCGAGACCGAGTCCGATTTTTCTCTCTCATATTGTCAATATCCAAGAAAAATTGCATGAGATGCCTAACACAGCTATTAGGGGTGCATAATTGAGAGCACAACCTCTGTACAACCCTGTGGTAAAGAATTCGAAACATCTTCTCTCCTCGCTCTTAACTGAACTTTGTACAATTCCGCATATTATTAGATATTTTAATAGTTACGCTATTTTTAGCGTGCTTATCATGTCTATGCATACAAATGAGTAAACACAGTTGACTCACTTAAGCAGCCGAACCGTTTAATAGTCTCGAAATACCGTATTTTTAGACGGAATTTTTTCCAAAGGGATTTCACTGTATTTATCGACACACTTGAGCATTTAACTTCACTCGCAACACTAATTACTCAGTTGTTCATTTCACTGGTCTTCGCTCAATTGCTCATTTCGCTGGCTCATGATGCTCTCCACTCCTCAACAGGAATGTGTTATAATTAAACGTATAAGTAATGAAAGTTTAGTTGAGCTGCTAAGTAACAAGTGTGTAATTAAAAGTTTAATTTATTTGCCATCATGTGTTTGTCGATCGCCAGTGTATGAGAGTTGTGTGTGTGAATGCTGAGAAAAGCAATAAATTAAATGAGAATAAAGAATAAGCGCATTTAGGGAAGGTATTTGTGCTCTTCCCGTTTCCACAGACTTGAAAATGTTTCAAGGACTCATATGAAATATAAGCTTTATAAATGTTTACATATGTCCGAACCTTAAATTGTTTATATTAACTCTTTATTTCTCTTGCAGTTATGGCCTCTTGGGCGCTTCAGGTTGCGGTAAGACAACACTACTTTCTTGCATCGTGGGCAGGCGTCGCTTGAACTCCGGTGAAATATGGGTGCTTGGTGGACGTCCAGGGTCCAGAGGTTCGGGTGTGCCCGGTCCACGTATTGGTTACATGCCTCAGGTGAGTTTCGTATTCAGACACTTTAAAGTTGAATTCAAAATTGGCCTCCTTAATTTGAACTTCATACCTAAAACTCATTTATCACAGTTCCTAATACCATTCCATTCTATGTGTCCGTTCGACTAGGCAGAAAGTTGTAAATCTGAATAATTGTCGCTGATCTTTTCAATAAACTTGCATCTACTCTTCGTAGCAAAGAGTTCGCTTTGTTGTATTCTCTGAGCAGACGGATGTAGCTCTTAACTAAAATCTGATTTTATTTAAAAACTCAGCGGTTTTTAGTTAAGAGTTTCGCCGATTTCTCTTTTATCGTATTTCTTGTTCCGTAAGCGTCTAATCAATGTCTCTCTAGAGATTTGAACGCTCGCTTAACTTAAGTTTACAGAGAACTTGTAGCAATGTTGTGGTTTTAGACGTCGTTACATATTTCAACTCTGCGGTCGACCAAATTTCCTTTCAGTATACTACTATACTGTATCTGCTAGAATACCAAAATGAGACTCCTGACTAACAGAGTCACTAAATTACGATTGTGACAATTAGAGACATGAGACAATCGTGACAAGCAGAATACCGGCATTAATCTCATTTGAAAGGGCGTGTTGAGTAATCCATGCTCAGTCAAACTAAAAAGCAGAGATTTTTGAGGCTGGCTTTGTTATGGTACAGAGTTAGTGCGCTGCGCATAACGTGAGCCTGAAGAACAACTCCAACGGCGGCTCTTGAACCTGCCACCTATAGATCTCTTCACTGTAAACTGCGCAGCAAAACCGGCGGGATGACTGCGGCTGGCTGCAGGAAAATTTACATATAGAACCTTCGGGCATAGATGGGTAGGAAATGGCGGTTAGGCCAACACCGACTACATGACCCCACTTTTTAACTGAGAAAGTTCAAAGTAAACATAGGGAAAGATGGCTAGCGTAAAGGTATGTTAGCTATATGGATGGCTCGAAAATGGGCAATGGAGTTGAGGGGGGAACATACTGTGCAGAGTTAGGCATAAGACAACCTTTTAAATTGCCGGACCACTGCAGTATATTTCAAGTTTAGTTCTCTGCTATTGCTAAAGTAAGTATCTGGGCTCCACACGTTATAATACACTGGAGGAGGTATCGATAGTGAGGCCACAGTGTATGTTCAAGTTCTTGCTAAGCGCAGGCGTCCTAAAGAATGACTATACCTCTTGGACCTAGCATCTGATATCGAAACAAAACTGGTCTATGCGTGGATTATTGGCTACCAGATTAACCTAACATAACCTTTAAAAGCTGAAGTTCAATTAACTTGGAGACTATCTATTTTATTTAGCTTACCTAAGGATTGCTCTGAGTTAAACGGATCTAAGGAATAAAGAAATAATAAAGGCACCATACATCACCAACACATCTGCTTTGGAGCTAGAGCAAAAGGACTCGCATTCATGCTAAAATGAAATAAAAAGAGAGAAACTGCTGGAGATTAAGTGTTTGGATTATGAAAAGCTTTTCATCTTCCATTTGTAGCGAAACAGTGTGCAATAAAAGGAAAAGCATAACACGTGCATATGTGTGAGTGCATTGTAGACACATGGAATGAATGACTGGATTTTCTGAGCGTCGCATGGAAAAGATAGCAACAACAGCAACAAACAAACTCGAAATACTGCGAAGTACTCCAACGCTGCGCAAAGCCACCGCATAAGCTACTTTTGTAACACTTAAATAAAAACAAAGACAACAGCAAAAACAATTGAATGCTACAAATTATTTTATAACTGTAATTTCGGGATTTTTCACGCGTTATTAGAAGCGATGCACTTTCGCGTTTCAAGTAATTTGCGATATTTTAAGCTTCTCTCGAAGAGATAATGCTATGTCTTCTTCATTCGTACAGCTGATGCTGCTGGCTTTCAATCTGACTGCATGTATTCCGATGGGACAGTATCCTGTTAGAACTCCTGCAAACATTAAACTGTGACCCTTGCTGAGAACGAAGAGCTTCCTAGAGATCTTACGCTTTATCATGGATCAGAAGGAATTTGCGACTCCACACCTACTAAAACTTGTTGAGCTGGTTTGTGGCTCAACCGTCCAGTAGTGAACCACAAGAAGCTAACGGAGGTCCTACTCGTTCCAACTCCTCAATTATTGAGACTGAAGTACTTATCAAGGATATTATTAAATAACTCCATCCTAGAGATAAGTAGTTTAGGTATCCGTTCACTAGTCTTGCGCGCACAGTCAGCGAACTCAAGGTTAGTAACGCTTTCCTAATATCAAACTTGATAGTAACCACTCTGCAGAAGGCTGCGCTCCGGAGCAGTAGATCTGGTGCTACCTAAATGGCCACTTCCGCTTGGAAGACGCTGCAGTAGTCAGGAAGTCTAAAACTGGAGCTGAAGGAAAGTTCCCGACAGTGTACTTCTCTACCAACTCAACGCCCTTCTCCTCCAACGTGACCTTTCCTCAATGCCCCCGGCGACCTAGTAATCCAAGTATTTTTAAATGAGATGAAAATGTGCGTGGATCTCAGAGTTCTCAGATTCATAGTCATCCAAGTAGCCAGATCTTCTAAGTCTGGACAGCTTTCGCGGCCATTAAAGCAGCCCCTTGGAACAGTGGACTTGTAACAGTTTATGAAATCTTAATTATTTGCTGAGATTTGTCTACAATCGAGTTCGAGGTCTCGAAAAGTGTTAGCAGGTTCGACCAAGTGTTTATGTGGTGTCCGCAATCTATCGAGCTGTAGCACTAAACACACAATTTTTCTCGGCGTCAATGGTCTCCATAACAGGGGTTAAATGCTACGGACGCAAGAGAAGTGCAAAATTTTGTGCATCAACAAAAGGAAGCTTGCAAACTTATAATTGTGGCATCTTTCCGATTCTTCCCTTTTTTATTCCACTTTTACTCGCTGATTCTTTTTTTCTTGTTTTGTTTTTTGTTTATGTCGCTTTCAGCTTTTAAGTGTTGTCGCCGCAGCGCTGTCTTATCGCTTCGTAGAAACTGCAAACGCAGCTTAAAATCTACGAACCGTCGTTTTAATGTCTTTATCTACATCGGAACTGTGGAAGGCGTTGATAACGGTTGCCCATGGATATGCTATATGTATGCAAGTGCATATGTATTTATATAGATTTAACTGTAAAAGGATTTTTATTCTCTTAACACACTCTCTTTGCACACTTAACGCTCAGCGCTCATATACTTTACGCAAAGTTGTATTGGCCACAGTTACAGTTGGCATTAAATACTTCATATTAACGCTATGATGCTGCATGCCACACACGCTTGCGACCATTCAAAACTAAGTACGCACTACGCTCGACTGGCGAGCGAAGTTGGCTGCGAATGCAGTGGCAACAAGAAAGTCGAAGAAAACAGTTAAAGAAATAAAAAAGGAAATGAAAGGGAAAACTGAAGAACTTAATGCTAGCAAATGGTGCAAGGCGAACGTGTTGCATGAAAAGAATGAAGTGATGAAAAAAATGAAGTGAGGAAAAAAATCTACGCGCACACAGACACACACATATATATAAATGCGGCACCACATTCAAAGTTGTTCAAGTTGTTGCGGAAAAAAGAGAATCCTTCGAACTGGTTAAACAGCCAACATGGAATACGAGCGCGCCTCGCACGCCCTTCCAGCCGCGGCGCGCGCTGGCACATACTTTACGATTTGCTACGCTCGCCAGTGCGGCATGTCCATTGTGACGCGTCTACATGAATACAGTGCGGGATTATGGGCGGATTTGTGAGCGACAACTCAAGGATGAAGCAAGACAAGACAAGAAAAAAGACAGCAACAATAAGAACAAAAGCGCGTTCATGAAAGCATGCGTACATATGTATATGAATGGGCTTGTGTGCGCGCTTGCTTGCTTGCCGCAATAACCGCCAATGCCATTCCCGACGCCTCGAGCGCGGTTACACGCACGCACACACACACATGCCGCGCGTACACACACTTACGCTGGCGTTGCTATAGCCCCGCACTTTTCGTTTGTAGTCACCACTGTACACTTGTTCGCAGCTTTTTGGTCATAAATCTACCAAATTCAACGCGCCCGTCTAACGCGCGCCATCATCCACACCCACCGCGTAACTCCTTCTTCAACGTTGGCTGCGAAATTTGCGAGCGCGCGACATAAAATGTAGCAGCGCGCCGCGGCTTATTCATAGAATCTTGCTGAGCTCGCTCAATTGTTTTTGTTTTGCTTTTGTTGTTGTTCAAAATGTTGTTTCTTCTTATGCGCTAAACATTTGTATGCGCGCATATGCGGGTGTGTGTGTGCGATTCGGTGTCGCCGATTGCTGCCATAATAACGAAATTCCCACAGGCCATGTCAGACAACAAGCGTAGCTCTTGAGCTGAGCTCCCTAGCTGCTTAAATGCGCGCAGATACCATTGAATTGCTATATTGATGGCGTCGCTGAAGAAAAGGCATTCGCTTGGCTTTGTATGTGTGCGTGCATGTTGTGCGCGCACCGCAAATAGCTTATGAACGACATTTTGAAGATCGGATTAAATGTTTTGCGCTTTGTGTATTGCCCCTATTCTTGCACTGCTGTGCTACATTGTTGCTGTTGCTTGCAGTTTGGTTCAATGAAAAATGATTTATTTTCAGCTGTTGGTATATTAAAAAGTTTCCGCTACCAAGTGTAACGGAAAAAGAATTCTTTCAGACTGTGGCGGGAGTGTGAGGCAACTTTGAAGCGAGACATTCTGAAAGTTTAACTGCCTTAAAGTGTTAGAGTTAAAATTTCAAGAGATTATAAAACGATTTCAATGCGAGACTAAAGCGCTTTTACTCATGAGCAGATAAAGTTCAAGACTCACAAAAAAAAACAACAACAAATGTACAACAAATTCAACACCCTGATTGTTGTTGAAAGTTTTTTTGCGCGTTGGTAGTATAGTGGCCTGATCACTTTCCTAGCGCATATTTAACTACTCATTTCCATAGTCAACACAAATTCGTCTCACCAAGTAATGCCAAGGACTCTCTCTACTAAACCTATTCTCTCACTTTGTAAGCCTTCTGTTTTTACTTTCTCTATCCATATCTCATTTTCTCTATTCTCTCTCTTTAGAGAGAATGCTCTGTATCAATCCTCTCTCATTCTTTATATCTCTTCCTTTCTTTTTTCTCTTGTCTTCTTTGTTGAATTTCATTAAAATATTTGATGATTACTGCTGCTTAAACACCACTTTCTCGGTTTATGGATAAACACTTCAAAGATTAGGTTCGGTTATACTGACCAGCTGTCGCACAATACGTAGATCTATGGGTTCAGTTTAATTTTAGCTGTAGTGCTCGTCACAAAGGACTCAATGCGTATTTAAGAATGACTTGATATTTAATTTTGATACTTCGTCAGGTCTCTTAAACTCCGAAGCTCCTAGACAATGGAGACGGGTTCTAGGCAGTGCTGAACACAGGCATAGGAGGTGATCCAGTGCCACTCTGGTGTCAACTTCAGTGCGCTTTCTGCATGTATTGTCATTATCTAAACCCATCCAACTCTCAAGAGATGCTAATAAGTTGTGAACTGTTATTAGGACAACAACCGTTCTGCAGTCCTTTCGAGTCCGTGTGGGTAAAAAACATGCGTGTTTTTCTTCAGAGTTCTTGCACAAGATCTTGCCAACCCTGTGTGTCCATCTCACCGATCCTTCCGTCTGTCAGTCCTGTCGGAAATTTAATTACGCATCGTTTGTACTCGTAGTAACCTATGTTAACTGCATTGGTTCCGTTGTCAGTTGGATGGCAATTTTGGCCATTTCGTTTCCCGGAATTTCAACGTGGTCTAGATCCGACTATATAACGGTATATTTATTCTTATCCAACGTAGTTACCAATTTTAGGTGCTTTCCTGACCGCAATGACTTCCACCTGAAATAAATTGTAGTATTCCGGAATTTTGAAGAGTCGCCTGAGATCCAGCTCCGAGCAACAGAATGAGGCTCCTATTCCATTAGCCAGTTTTGTCCGTCTGTGTAGATGCTGCCAGTTCCGCAGTTGAGCCGCATGCTCCTAGGCATCCATCCTATTTTTGTGTGGATTGAAACCCTCTCTTCCCTATATAGCCTATTTTAGCCACTAAACCTATCCTTATTGACTATGTCCGAAGGTCTTTGTGGAGAACTCTCCTAAGACTGTCAATTTTGCAGCTGGTTTCACTGCATATTTTCCATGTCCGTATTTTGTACCTCCTTGCAAAGACTACCATTTCGGTCTTATCGGCATTTGTCTCCAAGCTGGCCGATATCGCCCATCAGTCTATGAACTTTAGAGCTTTGCCCATCACCTTATTGATTGCGTCGAGGTACTTCCTCGTCACTTGTATAGCTGCGTCGTCTGCATAGGATATAGTCCGTGTGCTTTACTTTCAAATATTTTTCGGAAGCTCATTAGTCACAATTGATCATAGGAAATGCTCATAGTATATTTCTTACGCTCTAGAGCTCTTTATTCACTTGTGGTTAGCAACAATAATATTCCTTATTCAAAAGGGTTGATTAGTAACGGCGCAGGACTTAAGTTTCTGCGTTCTCAAATTGCCGCCAGCTTAATTTGATAATTGCATTTGGAAGTCTCTTAAGAAACCCGGTAGCTATTAGCAGCCAGTTGATAAAATAAGGGCTAAACGCCTTTGACTGCAACCCACCTGAGTTCGGATGGGTAGCAGGGGGCCGTATCAGACTCAGTAGACACTACTATGCCACAAAAAACGCCAGTCGAAACTGAGTGTGGTAGAGTTGCCAAAGTTTTCCTGTTCCTCAATTAAACTTCTTTCCAATTGTAAACACGAATTCACGCTTCATTTCTTATTTATTTACTCACACACTTGCAAACCATTCCATTCGAATTTTCGTTTTCCATTTTTTACTTTACACACTCGGCTTTTTTGTGCGAATTCAGGTGGTGTGCGCTTACATTGTTTGTTATTCACCGAATTTTTTCACTTGCATTTTTTTAACGTTTCTTTTCTTTGCTCTCTTTCTTTTTTTTCGTACACACACAGGAAGTTGCACTCTATGGCGAGTTCACGTTGCGCGAAACACTAATCTACTTCGGCACGATTGCGGCTATGGCCCGCAGCGATATCGATGACCGCACGGAATTTTTGTTGAAATTTTTGAATCTGCCAAATGGTTCGCGGCAGGTGAAAAATCTCAGCGGTGGCCAACAGCGACGCATGAGTTTGGCCGTGGTCCTGTTGCACGAACCGGAATTACTGATACTTGACGAGCCGACTGTGGGCGTTGATCCAGTCTTGCGGCAAAGGTAATTGAATAGTCTACGGCACGTGGGCACATACATTTACGTGCATGCATATTCTAATTTTCGGTTTTTTATCTTTCCACATGTTTCGCCTAGTATCTGGGATCATCTGGTTGACATAACAAAAACTGGGAATACAACTGTGATAATTACAACACATTACATTGATGAGTGCGCTCAGGCACATGTGGTAAGTTGACTAGAATTTCAATTTTTTTTTATACCCAAGATTAAGGTATCGGTATGCAGGTATTAGAGCTTTATTTGGACTAACAAAACATCGTGTTAAAGAGAAATTTATGAAATTTGGTTGTTTTCCCGAAGGCCGGCTAAAGTTTTCATGTCCTTGTCATGGTTTCAAATCTATTAAGCTCTCCAGGTTTCTTTTATGGACCTACGTATGCTGTAGGATAGTAGTACCAAAGAACAAGATATTAGCAGATCAGCGTGCCTACAGCAAAGGAAAGTCGGTAAACACTGCTCTACGCGTCGTAAAGGGGGCCCTTATGTCAAAGAATATGCAGCGATGACATTTCTTGATATTGTAGAAGCTTTTCACAGCGGCTGGATGCGATTATTAGAGCTCTTGAGAAGTTTGAAGTCGAATCTATTTTCAAGCATCTCAAATATTACCTTCTTTTTGGCAGAACCGTCGTTGTGGAAGTGGCGTTGTACGTAAATGATAATAAATAAATGAGGTTTGTACCGCGACCTAAGGTCTATTATACCCCCTACGCATTATGAAAGGTCAGAGTCCGTTGTGATTTACGTGAGTACCTGCCTGCGGAAGCCTAACCTCACGATGCTTTCTATTACTAGAATCACGTAGATCAATGCAATGCGTTGATCAGCGCCCCAATGCATAAATGCATTCAGCACTCATACCTTGGAGAACCAAAGTATGAATGCATTCTCCGCTTATACCTTGGTTCCAATTGGTTCGGGTGGAAAGGGACACCCTAGCCGCCTTGGTCGGGTACGTTAGGGTCATTATGAAATGTCAATAGGGCACTCTGCAAAGTGCGATTCTGCTTCCTTTACTCTGGATTTTAGTGGTAAATGTCTTAAAAAAAGAACTGCGGAGACCATGCTGTCTGGAGATTCCCAAAAGTGATGATGTTGCTCTAATGATTACATTTACTAGTTAACCTAAAGCGGAGGGAAGCGCCTTAGCTGTCAATCCAAATGAAACTGAACCGGTTTTGCTTCCCAGTAGGTATGAAATCCCAAATGTACTTCGTAATCGTAATTCGTTGACGCCTAATATTTAAGAGGGAGAGAGAGAAAAAAGAATAGGTCTATTGCTGTAAAGGATCTATTGAGTAGCGATGGCGTCTATGACCAAATGTTGTCCTTTGACTTTACGAGGCGGTGATTAAGCCAATACTGTTCTATGGGGTTTTTGTCAGGTACAGAGCCCACGGTAAAACCATACTCGTTAAACAGCTAGAATGTATTTAACGAGCTGTTTTTTTGAAGCACAAAATGTCATTCTACACATAGCTCCCATGGACATGGCCGGTAGATGCTTGCTGGGCGAAAGTTGCTCAGATTGCGGGAAAGCGGTTAAATTAAGGTTCACAGGATGAAGAGTCTTCGTTGGGGAGCTCTCAACCAAGTTTTGTCTTGGATTGTCCGACCCCTGTAGTGTCTTTCAGGTACAAGTGGTGGCCAAAAAGTTAGCAACATATTTATTTCTCCGAAGTGAAGCTTCTTTCAAGACGATGTGCATGTACTCCGATAGTAGAGCTGTAATAAAGTTTTTAATATTGTTGACAGTGCGTTTAAAGCTAGTCAAGAAGTGCATGAGCTCGTTAGCGGTGGTGTCATGGTGGTTTTATTTTGCATGAATGCCTGTGCAGTCGCTGCTGAGATTATAACCGAAGAGCTTGTTAAAAGGGCTAATCAAGTTTCAACAGCATGGGAATGGTGCTGTCCTGTTCTAATACGTCCTGGCGCTGCATCTATAGTATGAACATCGAGCTTAGCTAGCGTTGGTTAGTGACTAGCATATGTTCGGTAACAAAATTTTCTGGCTGAAAGTGGAATGTAAGAGGTCTATTTAATTTCTTGTTCTTAGCAAAGTTCATCGCGTCGCAATAATGAAATTTTAACGGAACAACTCATACGGTAAGGCTAAGGATTTTGGGGTACGCAACTTGTCATAGCTTCAAGTATAAAGTTGAGATGGAAACACCTGGGGACCTTCTGCTTCACAGTCCAGCTTCCGCCAGACTAAAATTGAACCATCTTGGTTGTGCTTCCCACTACGAACCAAGCAAATTTGTTGGAATTGATATAAGCCGTCTCAATAAATCTGTGGCAGGCTCGATTCGTTTTGTCGTTATGCGTCAATCTTTTTGATTCAAATTCAGGAGTTCTGGGCATTACAGCGGACAAGCGTGCAGTCACCAAATCATTTTAAACCATCTGCAGAAGGCTACATACACAAAAAAGCTTCTTGTTTGGGTGCCTCATAATTTGACGCAAAAAAACCTTTTAGACCAAATCAACGCCTGCGATATGCTGCTGAAACGGAACGAACTCGACCCATTTTTGAAGCGGATGGTGACTGGCGACGAAAAATGGATCACATACGACAAAATCAAGCGAAAATGGTCGTGGTCGAAGGCCGGTGAATCGTCCCAAACAGTGGCCAGGCCGGGATTAACGGCCAGGAAGGCTTTGCTGTGTGTTTGGTGGGATTGGAAGGGAATCATTCACTATGAGCTGCTCCCATATGGCCAAACGCTTAATTCTACCATCTACTGCGAACAACTGGACCGCTTGAAGCAGGCTATCGACCAGTAGCTCACAGATTTGGCCAACAGGAAGGGTGTAGTGTTCCACCAGGAATACCATACACTTCGTTGATGACTCGTCAGAAGCTACGAGAGCTCGAATGGGGGCTTTTATCGCATTCACCATATAGCCCGGACATAGCGCCGAGTGATTACTACCTCCTCATGTCCATGGCAAACGCCCTTGTTGGTGTAAAGTTGAACTCAAAAGAGGCTTGCAAAATGTCTATCTGAGTTCTTTGCAAATAAGGAGTTGGGCTTCTACGAGGAGGGTTTTATGAAGTTGCCGTCTAGATGGAAACAGATCAGCGAACGAAACGGCGCATATTTGAACCAAATTCAATCACTGTAACCCCTTTTTATAAAGCATTGAACAAAGAGCAAAAAAGCGAAAGGGAGATATTTGACAACCTCAAATATTCATTTCATGACGTTGCCAGATGGTTTTAAATATGAAACTCCTGTAATCAATTAAATTTCAATTTCAATAATTAAATATATTTTTAAATAGTAATGGATTCGTATTTCATGTGATCCAAAGCAAGATTAAAAGACTTTTCTATTCTCGAAATAAGACAAAATAAAATATTTAATCACCTCTCGCATCTGTTTATTCAAATGGATTTAGATTTCATGTGATTGACACGTAAAAATTAAAAAAAAAAATATTAATTGAAAATCGAAATAAAATATTTAATTCCTCTTCACAACCGATTATTGCGTGCGACTTCAATATACCAAATTAAAATACAGCGCCAACAGCAGCAGAGATAAATTAAAACTCTTATCTATAAACACATGGCTTGCCTTCAACGCGGTGACATATCAAATTAGACTCAAATAAATACACGCCATAAAAACTGAAATGTTTTCCCAGTTTCACAGCAGTTTTGATGGTAAATACGAAACTAAACGCTTAATACCGAAATTGATAGTTGAATAGATTTGCCACAACAACATTTTCTTTACCATTTTTACCGACAAGCGCCCAAAAGCAGGCTACGCAACTTTATTAGGAAAAAAAAACGAAATTTCGTGTGGAAGACACAGCTTTCCTACTACTTTCTTACCATATACTATGTATGTGTGCGTAGTTACATACCTTGGTAGCGAAGCCCACCTTCGGTACACAAATAGTCAGTGGCAATTTGCGCGCAGTCATCACTTTCGGCAAGTTCACCAAAAATTACATGCACGAAGACAACTGCGAAGGTTTAGATATGCTTGTATGTGTGTGCTGATGTTTGTATGTGTGTGCTGCTGTGTGCACATAAGTAGGAAAACGGCTGACAACGCTAAGTGTGCGTGTCGCGTATGAGATTGTTTGTTTTATCGTTACTTGTACGCTGCCAGACATAAGCATATTCCCACTATCTTTGTTTGTTTGCCTGCATATGTGTGTGTGTGTGTGTGTGACACGAGTGAGACACTACTCCTGCACAAATACAGGCATGTTGCCGTTGTTGTTACAACTCTCTGGCGCACGCATCGCCTAATCCCCGTTCGTGGCAAACGTATCTATCGCACTACTAGCGCATGATACATTGCGTATACGCCGTGTATGCCCAGCGGCATTAATGCTGCTTATGCCAACTGTAAGCGGCATCTCGCTGCCGCTGATGTGCTGCTGTGTTTGTATGTATGTATGTATATTTGTAGTTGTATATATGCATGAATGTGTATGTAGATGTGCGTGTGTGCGCTAGTATTTACGCGTGTGCTGAAACTCCTCATGGCAGGATAGTACTTTTCCTGGCTTTTAGCTTTTGGCGCTTACAATGTGTGCCGAAAACTTCGTATTGATATTAAATTAAGTTGCACGGAAGCCGGAAATTGTAAATAATGTCAATTTCTATGCTATTTAATCCAGTACAAACTCGAGGATTAACTTTTATTTATTAACAGATTTACGCGCAGGCCGCAGTGAGTAACGACTTGCCTTTGTTCGACTCGCCGCCTGCTGTGTTAGCTTCACCTTAAGGTGGCAACGCTGACAAATGTATACACATGTCCATATACAAACACACATATAGCTAACATATACATATATACTTACATATATGCACTCATTTTGTCTGCCCAAAAGTCAATACCGACAAATGTAAAGCGATTATTGGCGAGTAATACATCAACAAACACATTTGTACTCTTTCTCATATACACACGAACTTTCGCACATACACACATACACATGCATGCCATTCAAGGTTTTACCCTGCCTATATGTTTACATTGCTGTTCGGCACTTATGTTGCGCATCACAACGACCAGTCAGCCGGCGAAAATTGCTCGCCGTTGCAGATGCGTCCTTAATTAAGTGTTTCTTTGGTTTTTGCAAGCGTTGCGTTAAGTTTTGTTTGTATCGATGTAGTGAGTACACGTTATATAAAAAGGCGGTTGGCGCTCTTGTTATGTGGTGGTGAGCTACATACTTTAGTTTAACCCTGCTATGACTAGTGGGAAATGTTTGTCGGACAACAAAAATTGGAAAAAAAAGTAATGCAGCAAAAACGAAAAGTTAAGATAAAATAACTCAGCATTTTGTGAAATATATGCAATTATCTGGGTATAAGTCGGAAATTTATGTGGAGCAGTTGGGCGTGATTTCACTTTAAAAATGCCTTCCTATATCAGTCTTACAAATAGTATTTTCATGATAGTATTTTCATCAGACTTATTAAATTTATATTAAGGGGGTTAACATTTTCCATTATTTCGCATATCTAATCATCATAAATATTTCTTATCTCATATCATATATATTCCTTCAGTAGTGAAAAAATTAAGATGAAAGTAGCCGATAAAAAGCTCACTTTTTTAGTAACGGTAAGGCATAATTGATAGTTGAAAAAGTCCTTTCATATTTTATTACACCATATAGTGTTAGAGAGGTGAAATTTTAAGCTTAATTTAACCAAAAATAAAAATAAATACGGAGAAATTGAAAAATAAGGTACAGCTGTTCAGAAATTAGTGAAAATAATGACGAAATTCGCTATAATTTGAAAATTTTGTACGAAAGATATTCATCAAAAAGTTAAAGATAAAAAAAAACAACCAAAATAACAGTAATTGCGTTTATATTTGTGACCTTATAAAGGACCAGCTATAATTTTAATAATAACAAACTGTTTAAAGTCATAAATATTTTCTTTATGAACTTTTTTAAACCAATTTTGAAAGCGCTTTGAAAAGTGCAATTAAAGAAGAAATAGCATTTCGAATGCTTCAATTGCCTCTTAAGCCATCAAGATTGTTGACCGGTTAACTAACGGTTAATTTGAAGAATGAAATAAAAGTCCGTGAAAGTGAAATCAGCTCTATAATAGTGATCAATTGGATGAAATTCTTTATCTTAAATCATATTAACGATTAGAGCGTAACCCATCTGAGTGAGCTTCTATAGTTTTGGAGAAATTGGCGTGCTTCCTTGGTTTCTTTTCAATAATTTTCTTTAAAAAATTATTTTATGATATACTATTATATTTGGAATATTTTTAAATGTTATTCCAAAAAGTAGGTCTTCTTTTTCATTTGCTTTTCAAATTTTAATTCAAGAAAACGACTGCTTGAACCATATTGAAAGTCAAACATAAATAATATCATAAAAATATTCACAGTTTACATGTGGATTAAATGGTTTTCAAACACGATCTTTAACTTCTGTTTCTGTGTTTACTACAAGAAAAAATCAATTGAGTGAACCACTTTGATTCAATCTTTTTCAATTTGATTTTTTTGCTTGACTGGTTTTGCATAGAAACTTAAAAAGATTTTATTAAACTATTTATTCCTTATTTTGATTCAATACCTTGTGCCATCTTTCGGACAAAAAACTGATTTCACGTTCACACAATTGTTGTGAAAAAAGCTGATATCAGTGGTTTTTGACGTCCTGATTTAAGATGAAGATTTTCCCATCCAAAAAATTTGCAGCGCCCGCAACAAGAAATAGTCCGAACCTGCGAAGTCTGAAGAATATGGTAGGTGTGGTAGCACCACCATTGTGAAATGCTGCACAAAGTTGTGGCGAGTCAACAAACTTGTATGAAGTCTCGCATTATTCTGAAGGAACACCACATCTTTTCTATTGTTCAACTCCGGCCACTGCTTTTTGAGCGCATCACTCAATATGTCCAGCTGATCACAAAATACTTCAAAATTAAACGTAGTGTTGTTGGGCAAAATCCCAAAATAAACGATCCCTTTGAAATCTCATCAATAATATAATATATTCATTCGTTGGTGACTATCGGCCTTCAACTGGGTTTGCGCTAGTTGTTCCTCTTTAGATCATGATCTCTTGCGCTTTAATTAAATTCGTGTAAGCAACCTAGCTTTAGTTGCTAGTAAAAATTCGCTTCAAAAAGGGAGCACTCCTTGATCTTATTAAGTAAATCACTGTCATTAATGCGACAAAGCAAATTTTGTTCTGTAAGAACATGAGGAGCCCATAAGTTAAGCATTAAAATTGATCGTGAACGTTTCACGTGCTTATGAAAAGTCGCATTAGAAGAAGACAAAGCGTTCAGCAATCTATCTAGATGTTATTTGACGATTTGCATCGACCAACGACTTTATTTTGTACACAACGGGTCCAAGAGCCATTCCCAGGTGTGGTGAGCTCTCAATGTCGAAAGTGCAGGAATGAAATGTTGCAAAGCAATTTTGCCAACAAAACTCCATTAAGATAATATAACTTTCACCTGGCTTCTACTGCATTTTAATTAAACTTTGATATTACTATAATAAAATATTCCACTTCGATAGAGCACCAAACAAAAACCATTCCAAAAAATTTAAGAAAAATTTATAAACAGAAATATGTACTATATCAGCTAATCAAGTATGTAACGTTTGAGCGGTTAGGTGAGAAGTTGGCTGCGAAAAAATCAAAGAGTTCGGCGGTTATCGAAAGAAATTATTGATTCAACGATAAAGTATTATACTTGAATGCAGCAAAATAATAAAATCATTATATTCAAGTTAATGGTTAATTAACATATATCAATCAATTGAATTCATTACTATCCGCGTCCTCTATTGTAAATTAACTAACAGAGCTACTATAGCTACCAAAATTATCAAAAAAAAAAAAAAAATCAGCCGACATGGCGTATGCGTAAAATATTTGTCTAAAGTCTAAGGGCCCTTTTCTCAATGGCTATGGTTAACAGCCATCTGTCAGTTAATTTTTAGTTAGAAAAAAGGTTCTTTACCGAAAGAAAGAGTATTGATTAAGTTAAAAAGTACTTAAACGACGAATGGCTGCTATCAGCTATGGAGAAAACGGAACATAGAATTTAATTACTTGGGCGCAAATTTAAACTGGAACAAGAAAAAACGTTAACTTCGGTTGCACCGAAGCTAAATACCCTTCACAGGTGCATTTCTGTTAGTAACTATGTGTTCAGTTTGTATGGAAGCTATATGCTAAAGTTAACCGATCTGATCAATTTCTTCGGAGATTACATTGTTGCTTTAGAAAATAACATATACAAAATTTCGTTAATATATCTTGTCAAATGTGAAAGTTATGCATACAAGAACTTGATTCCGATCGTTCAGTTTGTATGGCAGCTATATGTTATAGTAGTCCGATATCGGCAGTTCCGACAAATGAGCAGCTTCTTGAAGAGAAAATGATGTTTGCAAAATTTCAAAACGATATCTTTAAAACTGAGGGACTAGTTCGTATATATAAAGACAGACGGACAGACGGACGGATAGACAGACAGACGAAAAGATCGCTAAATAGACTCAGCTCGACATACTAATCATTTATATATATACTTTATAGGGTCCCCGACGATTCCTTCTGGGTGTTACAAACTTCGTGACAAACTTAATATATCCTGTTCAGGGTATAAAAATATAATAAATAATGAATATAATGAAATATTTAAATAATAATAAAAGCAAAAGTCAAAACGTTCATAATTCACACGAAATCATTCACTAAAATTTCTTATTCAAAAGGTTTTAAATCTATAGAAACTTGTTGTAAATTTTTTCAAAGGGAAATCATTTAGCAAGTCTACGTATGGAAGTACTACACACAGTTTTCAATAATTTTTGATAACTAACTGCCTTAAAACAAGCTTAAATATTTGTTTTGTTCTTCAAAATTCTCGAACAATGGTCAATATATACACTATCTAGTCAACTGTACCGAAGAAAAGTAAAGCAATAGCTTTGAAAGGAGGCTCGAAGGTTTGATACGATCTTTTCTAAAGTTTAGGTTTACGTAAGGGTAAAATTCACTTTCCATTTCAAGAAAATATCTTTGCAATTTTTGGAAGCAGCTTTAAAAGTTGTAACCTTATAGGTGAACGTGCCAAAACTGGCTACTTGGCTACATCAGAATCCATTAGTTGCAATTATGTGGCATATTTTCTTTAGATTAGTAGTTTTACTGAGTTATGATCGACATTACTACCATATATACGATTGGTTCAGTTATATGTCCAGATATTCACTAAAATCATTATTTATTCAAATGTAAAAGTAAACCCAACTTACCGCTTTCCAACCTCTTATGAGTTGTACATCTCCATCGAGTGTCAGCTCAAGTACCGTGTAAAAAATATAATGAATCTAGGTACGTAATCTCTTCCAATGAATGCACTACATTACTTGGCGATTAAGCGAACTGCAATGAAACGCAAAAATTGGCAGATATTATTTAAAATTCCGGAAGTCAAAACGTATATTTCATGAATATAATGGTTATTACAATATATAAGACAAAGATATTTTGAGGCTTTATAACTCAGTAAAGGGAGATAAGGAAAATGTTTCTCTTAACTATATTACAATACATAAGTTATTGCCCAAAATAAGACATGATATCACCAGAATCGAAATGATTGCAAAGATGTGAAAAATTAGTTGAACCTAGTACTAAAAAACAGAAATATGTAGAGGCAAGTGAATCAAAAATTTAAATCTAATAAAGTTTGGATGGTTCCTCAAGATTAAAGTATATTGACTTAATTTAGCTGTTAACTATTTTTGTGGATTATATGGTAAGGCTCACTTATTTGGTCAGCATATGCATCTCTCTTATCCAGTTATATAAAGAAAAAATTATATAAAAGTCGGTAAAAATCGGTTATACATTGGTTATATATCAGTTATATCATAGCTTATCGGTATATAGTATAAAATTATAGAAAAATTAAAAATTGGTTATACAGCGGTTACAGATCAGTTATATATCGGTTATATCATACCTTATGGGTATAGTATATACATTAAGTTTTTCTGAAGCTGCTTTCATGAGCAATTTATTAGAGCCCATTAGACGAAGATCGTACTATATAGCTGAAATGGGTTTTAAGGGGTCCCGCTGGTATAGGACCCTCAAATTAAGGGTGTTTTCTGAATTTTTTTTAGGGTTTAAAAAAAGAGCAATCGTTTTAAAATTTTTACAGTTTATTTATACACTTATGAAAAGTACAAAATTTTTTTTTTTAAATAAAAAAGATTTTTAACAATATTAAAAATGGCGTCCAAAAAAAGCTATCTTAAAAAATGACTCCCGGTGCCGTTGTTGATTTTGACTTTTCAGAACATCTGAAACATAAAAACCAAATAAAATTATTAATCACTAGGAGTGCAGCTATCGCTGGAACTACAACCAAAAAAAAATTGAAAATTAAAAAAATTTCGCGCTTTTGAAGTTCAGATTCTCAAAACAGCCATTTTTGGACCAGTTTTAAATAAAAAAAAAATCGAAGTTCTTAAAATTAAAATTTGGTCGTAGTTCCGGCGATAGATATTGATCTTATAAACACCATATTAAAATTTCAAGTGATTCGGATGGATAGTTTTTTTTTTCGTCAACGGCCCGCCGAAAAAGGTAGTTTTGAGATAAATGACGTACAAAGCATCCATTCATTGAGCCCCTCGACCGCGCGCTACCTGCTAAAACGGCTGTAGAAGCTAAAATAATGTGAATATCCTTCCAAAAATTTTACAGTATATTCTTAAAGGACTATACTTTCGAACTATCAAACAAACAAAAAAATCGATTTTTTGAAAATTCTAGACCACCGGAACCCCTTAATGGCTGTGAGAACACCGCTAATGCTTGTTATGAAATCACAGTCAAAACCAACAATTCAGATAGCCACCAACGGCTACAAGCAAACCAGTTAGTAGCTTAGTCCAAGTTTTACCACCACTTCTTTGATTTTTATTATTTTTCTTCACCACAAAACCACAGAAATTCGCTTAAGCAGGGTTAAATAGAACTATTTTTCCTGTAACTGAAAGCAAAGTTCCGTTATAACTTGCTCAATCATTCGTACAATCTCACTTCCACGCGTTTTTTTTTATTACATCTATAGAGTTAAAGACTTCTTTCCTTTGCATTTCCACTTTTGCTTTATTTACTCATTTTGCTCTGCGCTTTACTCTTTTCATTTAATTTATTCCGGGGAGTGTCCGCTCATGTTCAAATGGTAATCAATTATTGTAGTTAATTTCCGCACGTCGCATTCATCGTATCTCACATACAAACACCCGCTTAACTGTTATCTAAGAATATGTAACGGTATTATGCATGAGTTGAAGCTGTGGACATTCAAGAGTATATTTATAGTGAAAATTTATTTAAACGTCCGTACGCACGTACAAAACTTACCCATTTCTAGCTCAATATTTTCTAATAAGAAAGGCAGAGAGCGAAGTAAATATAGCAAAATAACGGAACTGAAGAGCGATTGAAAAGCGCTCGTAAACGAAATAGAAGACACAGTGGTTAAATTTCAGACAGTAAAGCTTGCGGTTTCAATGATCTTTAGCTCCAATGAGGCAATATAAGTTAGCGTCAGTTGAGGTTAGGCTGCCTTGATGTATCAAGTTAGCGTGCTTAGACTCTGATGATCTTTGCAAAACCACTTAAAAGCGGTTTGAAAGTAGAAGCAGGCGGAGAAGTGACCAAAGAGAGAGATGTTGTTTTTGTTATAACGACAGAAAATAACTAATTTTGAGAAATGCGGCAGAATACATATCAAATGACTGAATAGAAATCTGAATACGTTCCTGTTACGTAGATTCGACCACACTGGGAATGGGATAATGCTCCTAAATCTTGACTAAAAGCTCTAATATAGTTTTTTTCCACCTTAATCGATCCTTTGTTGATGTTTGCTTTCATAACTGGCCACTTACGAGTATTTCCCATTAGTCTATGAACAGCTGGTCGTAGCTTATTTTCTGTTAGTTCCTTAGGTCCGATCTTTGTAACAGCTTAATGGATATGCATTATAAGCAAGTCTCTTTCCTGCTGCCGAACACTTTTGAAGTGATATAGGTTGGTTAACACCGATTTCTCTTCATATGTAAAGGTTAAATTTTAGCGAAGAGCCGATATGTTAGTACTTTAGTTCGATCACAACTATGATCTAATGTCATATAACTCTTTCGTCACTCCTCCAAACCATCAAAGATCTGCATTGTACCACAGCATCGTCAAAGAATTAGTCTGCATCTGTTCGCTTTAGCTAAAAGTTAAGTGAGTTCGAGTGCAGTGCTTGCGAGTTTGCTAGGCGTCGAGTTACGCTAACTGACGAGTTAACTTTCCTCTTTCATTTCTATTTGGTTTAAAAGAGAAACGGAAGGACAGACTGGCTGTACATATTTAAAAACGTACTCCTCCCCGCATTTAACTCCACGCTACCAGTTCATGTTTAACTGACTGACCAAAATTGATAGTCGAGTTGAAGTTGTGTACAATAATTGACTGCGGCAGAGGTCAAACCGAACTGCACAATGCGGTTTATCACAAAGTTTACTCGGCCGCAAGTGGCTAACTGGTCAAAGCACACATAAAGTTGCAAACAAAAACTTCGACGAAGCACACAGCTATTCAGACACGAACTTGTGTCTGCCTACAAATTTAATCTCACATACTAATTTAGTTTATTATTAACAAACAAGTTATACTAACCTATAGTATATATGTTATACTAACCTATAGTACACACGTTATACTAACCCAAAGTATGCATGTTAGTATATTCATATTTACACAAGCGGCAACTAAATAGCCACAAAACTGGCCAACAAAACTTTTTATCTCCAACTTCTCGATAATTTTTTCACTTCCTATTGTTGTTTTTTTTTGTCATTACTAGATCGGCCTTTTGCGTGGTGGTCGCATGCTTGCCGAGGAGGCGCCCACCTTTTTGCGCCAACAATACAATGCCAGCTCATTGGAGGAAGTGTTTCTGAAGTTGTCTGTCTTGCAGAATATGGGACGTCGGCGCCGTTCGTCGATTGCACAGGAAATCGTCGAACAAGTGCAAGTGCCAGCCATTTCGAATCCGGCTTTAGATATGTCTGATGAGCATAATACTGCCGATATATCGGGCGAATTCGGTGATAATATCTCGATGAATTCAGCAATACGTGATCCGATTACGGCAGCTGAGATGCCCGCTTCACCGCTGCCAAGCGATAAGGAGCCGCCAGCAACGCTAATGCAACATTTGGATGTGATAAGTTCGCATCACATGCGCGCCTTGGTGTGGAAAAACTATTTGTGGATGTTGCGTAATGTGGGGTGAGTTGAAGAACAAACTTTTAAACTTTTTATTGAATACTAAGTGTTAGGGAATACTAGTGTAAGCAAGGCATTGCCGGTTAAGCTTCTCTTTGAATCCTTCCGAAAATTTGTGAAAACAATTTAATATCTCGGGAGGCATAGGTGAGCGAATAATGTCTAAGTTTCATTGGGGTAGATACCACTTATGCAGTTATAGCCGAGTTTACAACAGCGTGCCAGTCGTTCTTCTTTTTCTGGGTTTCAATCCCACCACACAACTCTGGGGAGGAATAGTTCGCATTCTCACTTTAGCTCGCCTTCACACGGATGTTCTTTGGCTACCTAAGGGATACTTGGTCTACGACCGGAAGTTGTGAGCTGCATGAACCATACGTAAAAAAATCGTTTCTGGCCACTACCAAGTGAATGAAGCTGAAAGAACTTTCCTCACTTGCGTGAACTTCACAGTTCCTCATATTTCCATCCTCCTTCAAAACTTATGCGCAATATACTTAGGCATAAGTACTTTCTGTAACTCCCGTAAGATCTTTCGGAAGCTTCAAATATGTTATATTTAATGAACACCGATAGCGGGGCTGATTTCAAGGAAGATGCAGTATTAGCTCCAAGTGGAAGGGACAATAAAGTAATATATAGGTGGTGGAGCTTTTGACGTTCAACGATTGACTGGAAATAATTACAAATGCGTCATGTGTTTCTGTAGTTCTTCGAAATTAGAATTAACCTCGATATTTTTGCATCAGTTATGCGAGTCGGAAGTCTGCTGCAGATTCAGTTCAGAAGCTTATGGTTTCACGTGAGATAAAACAGATCAAATGGAATATAGTTTAGACTCTAAGGCAAGCATCTGCGTTCGAAAAAGTGGGCGCAGTGGACTTTTTCGTAAATTTAGAGATTCCAGTACAGAAACTGTTTAAATACGTTTTGATTACTTGAGAGTGTATATGCTGGTAGGAATTTAGAACAGCTAAGATCTACTGAAAGTCTTGCAGGTTAAGGCGTTATGAGCACAGTAGATCATTGATATTGAGTTAACTTTTGGACAAGTGGTCTGGTTAGTAGAAGAATAGAAGGCACTATGGAGAATTTAGTAAGGTCCGTTTGGTGCAAGTAGACTGAGTGAGAAATCCGACGATCTCCAGTTCTTTCTCAGATAAATATTTAATTTTCTACGCTCGCTAAAGTGCGAAAGTATTCTTGAAACACCACCGCTGCAGCTGACGAAAAAAGGGTCAGTTCGTTCGCGACGATTTCAGCAATACTTACCTTATATTTACCTTAAGATAGAAACAAAAGATTGAGAAACTAGCAAGCCATGTAAGTCATAACATTATTAAATTTGATTTTCTTTATACCCATAGCATAATGATGTTCATAGTGGCCTTGCCGGTTGTGCAAATTATACTCTTCTGTTATGCGATTGGTCACGATCCCACCGGTCTCAAGTTGGCAGTGGCTAATGGTGAGCTCTCCGAACAAATGGTAATCGATCAATTTTGTCCAGTTTTTCCCGGTTGCAATCAAACGTATTTAAGTTGCCGCTATCTGGATTTGCTGAAGAAGAATAAGAGTATGGAAGTGGTGAGTTTTTGAGAACATATTACATTCCATTTGATAAACTGAGACGTTTTGCTTTTCTGCAGAAATTTTTCCAAACCGAGGAAGCAGCCAATGCTGAGGTACGACGTGGCGATGCATGGGGCTCATTGGTTTTCGATAAGAACTATACGGACTCATTGAATGAACGTGTTGAAAGCGGACGTTATGCCGATAATGCTACCATCGACTCTTCGGATGTTAATGTGCGCTTAGATATGTCAAGTAAGTGATACATCTATTTTCTTAATAATCGGGCATGACTAACTTTTCGTACGCTCTTCATTCTTCTTATAGATCAACAAATCTCCACGCTGCTCTATCGCGATCTACAATACACCTTCTTCGATTTCGTCGAGGAAATACTGCACGATTGCGAACTTAATCCGAAAATTGGCCGCATACCCGTCGACTGGGAGAAACCGATCTATGGCACACGCAATCCGAATTTCACCGATTTCGCTGCACCCGGCGTCATTTTGACCATCATATTCTTCCTCTCGGTAGCGATCACATCGGGTGCCATGCTGATCGAACGTAACGAGGGCATGTTGGAACGTTGCTTGGTGGCTGGCATCACAGGACCCGAAATACTCTTCTCACAAGTGCTCTCACAATTCACCGTCGTCATATTACAAATGACCTTCGTACTAATTGTCGGCTTCGGTTTCTTCGATCTCACCAACGAGGGCAGCATGTGGCTGGTGATTGCGCTCTGCCTGCTCAACGGTTTATGCGGCATGTGTTTCGGTTTCGTCATTGCCTGTGCCGTGGACACGGAGCGCACGGCTACTTACGTGGCAATGGGCTCCTTCTTGCCAATCGTTATGTTGTGCGGCATCATTTGGCCCATTGAGGGCATGTATCCAGCATTGCAGTTCATCACCGTATTCTTGCCGTTAACCAAACCCACAGAGTGTCTACGTTCGATATTGCAACGTGGTTGGGGTTTCTCTGAACCATCCGTACATAACGGTTTCATCTCGATATCCCTCTGGGTGTTGGTCTTTTTGGTATTGAGCATATTATTCCTCAAATTTAAGAAGGGCTAAATAAGCGAGCGACCTTAGCAGGGTATATGTGTGGAGAGCGTGCAAGTGAGAGCGGTAGAGAGTGGGAGCAAGGAAGAGCGCGTGGTATTCTACGTGTGTTTGTGGCGTGTGAATGTGTTGTAAGAGCGTGTCTTAGCGCACGTGGTCGCGTATTGCGGTATTTTTCGGTTACAGGGTGGTAAAGTGTTAATCAAATTATTTAAGTTAGCGAACTAGAATAGTTTTTCATGTCTTGTGTTAACTTTTTTCTTCTCGTATAATATAATTTTATGTACTTTTATATATGTATGTAGGTACAGTTAGCAGTTTTATAACAGTTTTATTTGGATTTTGTTTTCCGTGACATAATTGCTTACCGCTGGCGCTCAATGTTGGCTGTGTTGCGGCGGTAATGAGCGTTTTTATGTAAAAATCTTTTTCCTATTTTTTTTTCTTTAAAATTTAAATGCTTTATTATTATTTTCTCCAATTTCGTTGAAATTTTTAATTTAATTTCCTCCAATGTTAGCTCGTTTTGTTTGTAGTTGCAAGGCTAAAGGATTTTATTATACTAAATATATAAAAAAAAATTATAATTATTTTCATTTGGGTTAAGTATGATAATAGGAAAACTGCAAAAAACAACAACAACAAAAAATACGAAACTAATTATTTGTATGTCGATTTGCTTGTACTTCACTTGTATACAAGCGGCAATATTTGTATTTGTATTTGTCTGTCTGTATGTATGTCGGCATCTGTTTTGTAGCCGTAATTTATGCAATAAAAATTATACACACAACACTGATAACGGTTTATTTATTGTGCGCGACATTGCTGTCACAACGCCGGTCACAATGCAAGGGCGTGGCAGCGGCAAGTTGCCTTTAATTATACAAATTATGCTGATTTAATGGACGACAACATGTTTGTTTATTGTAAGCTGATCTATAAAAATAATAAAATCTCTGTATACATCAATTTCTATACACAATTTTTTTTTTGTTTATTTGTATAAAATTTTTCATATGATTTAATTGATTTTTTTTTTTTTGTTGGTCGGAAAGGAAACGTTTATGCCGGACAATTTACGATTATTTGCTCATAATGTCAGGCTAATTGCTGAGATAAATTATTGACATTTAATTGCTTTTTTATTGTTCAATTTAATATTTAAAGAAGATATTTTATGGATAATTTGGCTTTTAGGAAAGACAAAAGGCAACACTGTGCTTGCTGCTGCTGCTGTAGTGATGTCAGTACTACAAAAAAAAGTAATATTTATGAAATAAACCGAAAACTCGATTTTTGGTAAGTAGAGTGGCTGTATGAAAAGGCACATAGGCCTACAAGAGACCCATTTTATAAGCAACGTGACTAAAATCTCTACACAATATTGTCTCCACTCCGAACCACTCATTGCTTTTCATGAAATTCATCTGTAAAAAAAAGTTTCGTCTGTGCAACCTCCGAAACACAAGGTGGAGTTCACTCTCCACCTTTTTGGATCCTGATCGTTAACGACCTACTTACAAAACTTGAGGATCATGGCTGCCGGGTGATTGCCTATGCTGAAGATGTAGCACTTACGGTCAAAGGAAAGTTACTGAGTTCCGTGTACGAGTTGTCGAAAGGGTATCTCAGCGTCGCAACATATTGGGCGATCGAAAGTGGTCTCGCCATCAACCCAAATAAAACTGAGATAGTTTTATATACTTAAAGATACAAGATTTCGCTGGCACCGCTGTCGCAAATTGGAGACATCCGACTGAAACTGGCGTATACAGTAAAATATAGAAAGCTTTCATGAAAGCCAAATAACGAAGAGAGAGAGAAAAAAGACATATATTGCTTTATACTTCCGTAAAGAAGCCGTTGGCGAAAGGTGGGACCTCTCACCGAAAATAGCGCTCTGGCTCTACGACACCATAGTCAAGCCCATTATGTTTTATGTTGTCTTTATGTAGTGCAGGGCTCTAGAAAATATCACACTTGCAAAGAAATTGAAGAGCGTTTAACTGACATCGCTAAACAACATGTGTTGTGCACTCAGGCACACTCCAACTGTGGCACTTAACACTATCTTGCACATGGTGCAAAAGTCGGAAGCTGCATGGCTGCAAAAGTTGTTATCAGACTCAGAGAGTCTGGGTTTCTAAAATAACACGGGTTGTGAACAACTGTCAATGTGTTTTACGTGGGTATCTGCCTACGAAGGCTCAAATCCACGGTGCTATCTATTGCTAGTAGCACATAGATCAAATTAATGCGTTGATCAGCGCCCCAAAGTGTAAGTGCATGCACAACACTACACTCTGGAAGAAACCAAGGTATGAGTGCCGCCCCACACACATACACTTTGGTTCCAATCGGTTCGGGTGAAAACCAAACGAAACTCCCTAGCCACCTTGGTCGGGTTCGAGGCCCATCTAAAACCTCTGCCGTACTCTGGGTCCGGCACCCGGCCGCAGTGCGACTCCACATTGGACAATTGCCCTTCCTGCATTTAGGTTTAAACCACAGCCACCACGAATCTCCCTAAAGGGCCAAGACCCAATGAGCAGACTGAAGCGAACTTCAGGGGCGGCTGCTCCCCGTGGTACCATGTTTTAGTCTTTGGTGTGACCTGTAGCCCAAGCTTGCGCTTAAGCTACTGCCAGTCGAGCCCCCAAAAATTCCGAGGAATTCTTAAGAACCCGACTGTATGATCTTTTTGTTATCCCTTCAATTTTTGTGTTTGTTATATAATCGCAAACCCATTCAATGAATTGATAGTATTTCAATATAGCACTTTTCTGACATCTCTCACCATGCCGACATTCAATAAACCAGACATGCGAATGTCGGACATAGTGCATTTGGATTTTAGTCGCCTCATACGACAGGCATGCCTTACCGCGGGAATATTCTTATCTCCCTCCCCGCAGGGAGACGGGTTGTGAACACTCAGAAATCCTCACACACTTTGAATTCATACCGGATGACTTGGATCATGGAGTCGCCAAACCGAACTTTGGTGGCTCCTTCTCTGCCCATATACCGGTGAGGCAGTTGCGGATGGGAAGAACCCTTTGAAGGAAAGGAGCAGTGAGCTTCTTTACGGATGGGTCAAAGCTTAGAGGAAGGTTGGTGGAGGTCATTCGGGGTTGGTTAACCTCACTATCTATAGCATCGACATCGAGTGTGTTTGTGATAAGACTGGTATGAGTCCTAGACCACAGCGCGTACCTTCAGACATCCCACCGAAATGGCTGGAGTGAAAATTAAACGCCCAACCAAATTTGTATTGGCCACTAAGCGTTTTACTAGTTTATAAGTTCGAACACAAGAGTTTTTCTTTTCTATGGCTTCACAAAGGATTACATATAGCAGTTCATGTGCGATCTCTCTAGATCAGCTATGTAACTTAACTTAACCTCCGAAATATCGTCAACAAACCTTCGAGAGCTGCCATTAATTACGTCTACAAAGCTTTGCATTCGCTTAGAAGAGTTTAATTGCCTTCTCTTTTCCTATCTCCTGACAACTTCTCCAATAGTTTTTATGTAGCGTTCCTAGTCTTCTGGCATATCTGCCAATTAGACAGTGCTCTTTTTGCACTCCTAGTAAAGTTTTTATGTCATTCCTTGTGAATTTTAATAGTCGGCATGAGCAGCTCATACTCCATTCATTCCATTGACGCCACCTAGACTCAGCTATATTTATAAGATGTTCGTCGATTAAAAATCTACAAGTAGACAGATGCACATAAATTCCTTCTTTTCTGGAGTCTAATTATAGGGTGGAGTCTTTACGGTTACCAGGAATATCAGTATGTCCTGGAAACCATTAAAGATTTATATTGAAAAGAGATTTTAGTGACTTAGCTATCTACATATATAAATATATTCCTTGTTGTGAACATACTCTCTGTCTTGACAAGAAGGCTTTCTATAATTGCTATGATTTCAGCTTGAAAGATGGTTAGAAGCCCATTTTGATATCCACTTTTACTGAAAAGACATCTCCTCCCACGCGATTATGTGGTTTTAACCCATCCGTACAGATGCTTATCCCAGCGCCTCTGTCCACCTCGCCTCTTTAAATTGGGCTTTCAAAAATTTCCACAGCAGTTAGTTTTATGAATTCCATAAAAAAATGTGGTGGTACGTCGGAGTCAAAAAAAATTGACACAGTCTTGCCTTATATTCCCCGCTCATGCAAAGTCAAGTACACAAAATTTTCTTTTCAGTGGAGGAAGACCTATCTTCATTCAAAGCAAATGGCTGAAGGTTTTAATACCGATGAAGGAAGCTACGATTCATCATAATAATTTCTCCTTTATTTAAGAAAACATGTCCAATAGTATTACTCAAGATATTACTTATCTAATGCTATAACATTTTAACGAAATTCGAAATTGTTTGGTGTCTTCTCTGTCAACACAGACAGCTGAGGTAAACAAAGTAACCAAATAGCTATTGATCCTAAAGTATTGAAATTTAAGATTTCAGCATATCATCAGGCTGCGAAATGAAGTAGACACGTGATTTACATTAACAGAAGATCTAAGATCGAAATTATCATCACCAAAAGTAGCCAATGCAATAAAGTGAATAAGTCAGCATGGCGAAAATATTGTTTCAAGTAAACTTAATTTTATTATGACTGACTGCTGCCAGAAAACGCACCAATACCATGTTCAGACCGACACTTAATCACACGATTTCAGCTGTTGAGTGGTTTATCCCACTAATCTTATAAATTTATCAAGATTTTGCCATACAAAAATGACAGTTCAAAATCACATCATCGGAGTGATTTGAAACTAATCCACGCTAAATCTCTCTGTGCGACTCTGCTTTTGCGCCAACTACTTGTCAGCATTGAAAATCTATTACATTATCACAGCTGATTTAGACACTACAATGGGGAAAAAATGCAAACAAACAAATTTTTATAAGAGCAATGAATCTAATTTCTGCTGAAAATCGACTTCCCAAATGAAAAAATGCGTCCATTATTTCCATTATATGGAAAATATTTAAAAGAATACGGCTTTTATTACAAAATACTATATGACAATGTTTTCTTTTGATAAATATTGAGCGATGTAAGTTCTTGAATGGCAAAAATAGCTGTTTTTAATGTTTTCAACGGCAGTAAAAACACTGTTGGGTTATGAAATGCTTAAATGTAATCTAATCTTTTAAATTTTCGGTCTGAACATGGTATAAGAATCCAACAAGCGATTACCGACCTTTAAAAATTAAATTCAGAATTGAACTCATGAGTTAGAGAGTGGCAAAGTGTGAATATACTCCTATTCAGCGAGAGCAGAGTACTTAGTTTCTATACCTAAAGATCACGAAAATATTCGAGTTAGTTTTCGCAGAGTAATTGGGGAGTTGAAAAGGCTTTGTTCTCAAAGGATACATTTTACTATTAATGACATTGAACTCACAATTTACAAGTTTGTATTTCTTTGATATCTCAATCTTTGGGCGCAATGAAAAAGGAATATTTCTTATGGGATAAAGGTGAACAGCACATACAAAGAATGATATGATTATGAAAAGTCCCATGTCAAACAGAATACGGTCTAAGATTTTATCAAGAGCCCAAAAAGAGTTCGTCTCCCAAACTTAACGACATTTCAGAGCATCAAGCCCTTTCTATTTGATATTCTCCACATAAAGACTTATATGTTCAACTTTCGAAATTCCGGCATTTTGCTAGTCAAAGCAATCTTATCTTCAATGAAAAATTGGCTTCAGTATCTTCAATATATGTTTCTCATAATAATTTCTTGAAGAACTCAAATCATACATAAAAACTGCTGTTAACTCCTCGCACTAACTCGCACATCTTATGATAGAATACTCTGAACTGATTTATGTTAGTTAAATTTTAATTATCTTTTTACTCACTATTGTTCGACGAGGAGTTCCTCTTGTCATTGTAATCAGTAAAAGCGAGCGTGAACCCATAAGTCGGCGCATATCACTACGACTGCACATTCCTGTGCCAATTTACAAAAATATTTCAAAAATCAAAATATTTAAACCGAAAAACATATGTCAAACGCTCAACAGCACATCGAACCGTCGTTTGTCATCATTGACATGAAGCTGTTCTAGAATCTGCAGCCCTGAGCGCTTTTAACCACAAATAAATCAAAATCTTTTCAAAACTGACCAAGTAGTTAGTCTGGGTATCAACTTTCTGAAATGCGGTTTCCTATTTGCATAAAATAATTGTGATTTCGGCACACTCGTGATCAACGAGTGAGGACTTAACTACTCACACTAGAGTCCCATGAACAATAATTAAGTGTATATACATATGTATGTGTGTGTGCGAAAATGTGTGTATTTAGAAGTGAACGTGTCTGCTACAAACATCGGTTAAAAGCAAGCAACACAGCAGTTAAGCCGTCAGTGTGGCTCCAACTGATTTGCCGGATTTGTCAGATTTGAAAATTCTCAGACAAATTTCCAATTGAAGTTGTACCACCTTTTGACTTTAACCAATATTGGTTAACAAAGTTAGCTGCTGTGGCAATGTAAGAAATTCAAAAAGTTGAAAATAAGTTTATTACAGCCAAATGCTGCATTTCCGATTTGCACCAACAAAAAAAAAAACAAAAAAAAATGCTGAAAAGTTGACAGCCCAAAGCCACTTAGTCCAGTTCACTTGCATCCAACTCATTGTGGGGAAAGTAACAAAAATGCTGTTAAAATTCGTTATGTGCAAATCGGAACCAATGAATATGTGGAAAATACTTAGCTGCCCAGTAGGAAAGCTGCGGCATTGTAGGCAAAAAGATCATCTTTTTTTTTATTTGGATGTGTCTGGAACCAAGTGGAGAGGGTACTCTGATAATGTTCTAACGAAATTGAGGCGTTGATTGTGGATCGCAGTTTTCGCACTCACAGCGTCGCCTTCGCAGAATCAATGAGATTTCATTAAACGACGTGGGAGAGAATAAAGAGAGAGACATTAGCTGTCATATCCCCCGTCATTTTCATTTTCACCATGTTGAACTCGAATATGATAAAAGAAGATAACTCAATACATTTTAAGTCGTCAGTTCTTTTGCGCTTACGAGCGACCCTAGACTTGTGCATCCAAAAAACTATGCTAAAAATAGTTTATCAAATCTCAAAGATTTTTGAAGTGAGTACGTACAGCTTACAGTAGGTTAGTTTAAGTAAATGGGCTAATTTCCCCAGAGGTCACGAATAATCGAACTTGGATAGCTAGAGACGCCTGATCGTTGTGATGTCCAGAATTCTAGGTATGGATCAGAAAGACCGTCGCATATAGACCAAACACCTAGAACGTGTCACTAAGTTATTGAGACGGCTAATACAATTTCAGCGAATTCGCTTGGTTCATCAAAAGTATGGCCATCAAGAGGCTTCAATCTTGAACCGGCGAAAACCTATGCTTAGATCTTTCCACCTCATATTTTTTGGACAATTTGCGTCTTGCAAATTCTTTAGCCTCACCGCGAGAGTACTAATGGTACAGTATCTAGCGCCAGCAGTTTAATAGACATATGGTATTACGTTTTACTCTGGATCAGAAGGTTTTCGTAACCCCAGAAGTGCTGGTCGCTGACCAACGTCTACTGAACTCCAACGAGGTCCATAGAAGTGAATCCTTAGATCTTGCGTACCTATAACAAACCAGCCTCTTGCAGCAACCCTGCTGGAGTGGCAATGCTTTGCCAAACGTATGGTAAATCGTAATCAGCCCAGATGAGTACAAAGCCAACCGGTGTATTAAAGATTTACTGGTGTTTCTAATAACCTATACAAAAATACCTTCCGCCCACATTCATCCGGTCTGCTTGTTCCAATACTAAGCCCTATTTGAAGATACAAATTGCTCTTATTTTATCATGAACATGATTCTTTATTAAGGCCTTGTCAATGTTATCAATATTAGGTTAGTTTAGGTTAGTCTGGTAGGCCAATGAGTTAAACATTGACCAGTTTTGGTCCTTGCGATAGTTGGAAATTAGTTACTAGGTCCTTTAGGATTCCTGCGCTTGACACGAATATCAACAAACTCTGTGCCTCATTCTTGCTTATGCGGAACAAGTGCATAAGAGATGCTCCATTGTTTTCCTGGTGCCTTGCTCTAGACATTTTCTGCAGTCTTCTCGATCGTGCGGGCTTGCCAAGATACTTCTGGCCGATATGCGATACGAGATATGTAGATGTTGACTCTGGTATTGCCTATAGATGCATAAGAGGCCAGTTCTGTGGCTTTCGCAATAGAAAAGACCTCAGCTAGAAATATACTGCAGTGGTCTGGCAACTTTAAAGGTTGCCTTATGTCTAACTCGGGACAGTATATTCTCGCACCTGCTCCTTCCTCCATTTTTGAGCCATCCGTATAAATGTTTGGAGTATTACGTGAAGCCAAATTTATTTTTAGGTATTTTTTTCGATATCTCTATATCTAATTTAGACCAAAATATGATATGATATTTTGGATAGAATTCATCATTAGTTATTTCTCTCCCATCAGGATGGCTGTTCCTTACCTTACTGGTTATTAAAGTGCCCACATTTTGTTGCATTGCTGGGCTCTGGGATAAATCTCATACAATAAACTTATCGGAAGCTTTTCTTTATTAATGTTTTGAAGCTGTAGGCTCGAACTGTAGTTGGTTGACTGGTTCGGAAGATGTGAACTTCGACGATTCCTCTCTGTAAGAATTTTCAAACCAGCGAAGATTGAAGGTAAGCAAAACGACCGGAATCGGTATAATCCGTATATGCCAAACGATCACTGGAACCAAGTGCATTATTTGTAGAAGACGTCCTGAAACTTCGCTAAGGTAAGCCATTTAAAGAGAACAGAAAAATACTAAAGCACCATTTTATAGCTACAATTTTCAGTATTTGATACATCACATATTTACTCAAATTATGCGCTGCAATGTAGAAACCTTGAGCTGGAAAGTGCGACGAACCGACACATGCATTGAGAGGCAATTGCCTGCAGCTTAACCCTCATTCAATTTGCCACTTCGTTGTTTGATCATTTTGACACACATTTCTCTGTAAATCAACATGTATCCCCAATTTTGAGACCCACCTGCCACGCTCCCCCCTTCAACAATGCAACATAAAGTGGCTATTGTATGGAAGATTATTGGAAAATGTGTCCTCACTATCAAATTATTATTGTTTCCTTAATTATTTATTATTAAGAACTTCCAATCGGGTGCAATTTGTCTATATGTATGCACAAATACATACAAAGACTTGTGTTTATACTAGCAGAGGGTGAAGTGTGATGCAAAGTGGACATTTGGAAATTACTCAACGCATACTCACATGCTACAACACATGCAAGCATGCATGAGAAGAAGAATGAATGTGTGAATAAATTTTTGGCATGTTCACAACCACAGGCGACTGTCAACGTCAATATGCAAATTTCGTACAAATTGTCATCTACTCGATGACAGCAATGTTGCAACCAATTTAATGTCATGTTCTACTTAATATACATATATGTATGTATATGTGTATGTATTTATTGGAGTAGGTGAGTGTCTGCGGAGAATCGAGCATTGATTTGTACGTATTTATGTGCCAAGTAAGTCACTCGATGTCGCTTTGTCTAGGAGGAGTGCGCAATGCGACCAATATGTAGTGCATATTAAGGTGGTCCTTAAAACTGTGTGTGAGGAGTTTGTTCAGTCTCTTCACCCGAATCGGTAATACTACAATCAAACGTCTCACAATTCCACCTAAAAGTCTCATGAAATAGGATTATGTTTGGTCACAAAGAGCTTAACGTACGGATTAACCTAACTGTCATCAATCAGGTCCAAAGTTGTGATTTGGTATTTTCAAGCTCAATTCCAGTAATGTGAATATGTACATAATTTCGTCTTAATAAATCTCTAAGGAATATTCGCATATTTTTTATTACTACTCCGCTTTGAAAACAAACAGCTTATAATGTTGCCACCTGTTTAAAATATTTTAGTTAACCAATATATAAAATAAAGGGAGAAAACAATGTGTGCACCGAACACAAGGGGTTTCAGGCTGCTTATATTTTAAATACATTTTTTGTAAGTGTTGCCACCTGTAGCAATTTTATTATATTTATTAAATTAAACTAACTAATGCAAAAAATGTATTAAATCTATAATGGTTAAGAAATTTTTACATTTATTTTTTTGTGAAGAGTTGCCACCTTTCTAAAAAAACATATGAAATAAAAAATGAAATAATACTACAAAATGCATACTACGGTATTGAGATTTCGAAATTCCTATAATTGAAAATATTCTTTTGGAGAGTTGCCACCGCTGTACACACAGTTTTATTTTAAAACAATTAATAAGCTATATGTACTATTGTAAAATATACAAAGTATAAAATCTGGATAAAAAATATTTCTGTCAGAGATATACTATATAATTGTTGAGAAAGTTGCCACCCTCGAAAAAAAGTTGCATTTATAAAAATTACAATATTCCTGTTTAAAATATGTTTTTTAACTAAAACTTAAAATGTGAAGGAACTCAATATAGGTACTAAGTTGTTGAGTTTTCGAAATGCCTATAGTTAATAAATTATTGTTCTGAAGAGCTGCCACCTTTCTAAAAATATTTAATGAAACTAAATTACTATTGAAACTTGGGTACATGACTATTCAACTGAAGAGGTTGCACAAATCTTACAATCAAAAATTATCTTTACAGTTGTTGCCACCTGTTTGAGATAATTAATTTACTAAAATTTTAAGACCTATGTAAGAATTATTATAAAACAAAAAGCAACTCAATGAGGAAAAAATTCTTCTTACAGTCGTTGCCACCTGTTTAAAATAATTAAATTAAAAATTTTTAAGATCATTGTACATATGAATAACTATAAAGCGGGTATCAACTCAATGAGGATTCAAGATTTTCTCTTTCAATTATAGAGTCAAAAATATTTTTTACAATCGTTGCCACCTGTTTGAAATAATTAAATTAAAATTTTTTAAGACCATTGTATGAATATTTATAAAACGGGTAACCACTCAATGACTAATTAGGGATTTTTACAAAGCAAAATATTTGTTTGAAGGCAGAGTTGCCACCTACTTAAAATATTTAATTTTATTAATAAAATTTATTCAATATAAAAAGCGGATATCAATTTATAGAAGTATAAGGAAGCGCACAATTTCGAACATTTATTGGTAAGGGTTGCCACTCTAATATTTTTAAAATTTTTTGTAGCCCTTTTACACTTGTATATTGACAAGATAGACAAAATACTAATTTAGTAGTGTTAAGCCAAGAGCTTAATAAGAAATTTATGTCAGAAAAGTAACTAAATATTAAACAATTTTTATCAGGTGTTGCCACCTGCATTTTGTTTAATCAAATAAAGCCTATAAACATTACAATAATTTTGTTCTGTAAAGGACTTAGATATATTTCACAAAAATATTTTTTGAAAGGGTTGCCAACTGTTTGAAAGTTCTTAATTTTAACAAATTGTAAAGATATATTTTTAACACAACATTGGTGTCCTATCATATACACATACATATAATCACTAACCATTAAAAAAATTTTACTGGGTGTTGCCAGCTGTTAAAAATTTTTTCCTTAATCAAATTAAATATATAAACTATTACAATAAAAATATTGTTCTAGGAAGGACTTAGAGATATTTTCACTTAAATATTTTTGAAAAGGGTTGCCAACTGTTTGGAAGTACTTAATTAATAAATTGTAAAAATAAATTTTTAACAAAATATTGGTGTTCTATAAAAGTTTTGCGTAAGCAAACGACTTTGAATTCTTTCTCAAATGGACGAACCACCTTTATATACATATTTATGCACGTATATATGTATGTATAATATATGCGATTGTCTGCTTGTTCATATCCAGGTATCATAACGGTATCTTTACACATTTATCCAAACAAGCCAACCCAAAGTCATCAGTAGTACAAGCATGCAATAACGCCTGGGGTTTGATCGAACTTAATTTGCTGCTTTGTTTCTTATTTATTTGAGTCTGTATTTGCACGACTATCTGCTCAGCCGGCGACTCCTACTACGCTCATCCACTATTAACGTCACTTCATTGTTCGACCTACCTACACGTTGTGCCATAAACAACACAGGTACAAGCACACACCTACAGTCGCATAAAGTAGGTGAGCTGGTGAATTGACACCAATACATGTGTACATATGTGTATGCAACGCAGACAAAAGCCCAGAACGTAGCAAAATCCATGTTCAATTGTAGCAAGTGACAAGCTAGCAAATATATTGTCTTATTTAATATAACCCGTAGGAGCTTGGGTTCGTTAAATCAAGTAAGATGACTAGTCTTCTGAGCGATTTCGTGGATTTATTATTATTGTAAATTTAATATGTAGTCTAGTATCTGCTAGACTTTTCATCTCTTCTAAGAAGGTTCTAATTTTTTCATAAGAGGCTCCTCACCCCATAAAAAATACAAATCCGTTCCGGTCACGTAGATCCGACTGTCATAGGAACGGCCGTTCCGGTTACCTAGACTTGACTATCGCAGGAATGGACGTACAAACAGATGGCTAAATCGACCCACTCGTTACTCTGATCATTTATATACAAGTATATAATATACTTTATAGGGCCTTTGACGTTTCCTTTTGGGTGTTAAAAACCCCAGGGCAAACTTAATATAACCTGATGAATGTATGAAAAGTATGAAGCGCTTCAGGATCAATACCTCGAGAGTAAGTTGTTACGTAGCACAAATAGATTCGAACGTTTTGAATGCATTAAAGATCATTGAATGTTTGTGTCATAATCCTACGTCGACACCAATCTTAATAAAAGCAAGTTGGGCCCAAGCGTAAAATTATATATCTTATTTTTGCGACTAGAAGCACTTCGGATTTGTCTTAGACCTAGGTTTTCCAAATTAATGGTCGAATTCTGTAAACAAATTTAAATCTAAGTTGGTTAGGTCTGAGTTTAGGCTGGTTCAGGTGTATTACAATCACTGTGTAAGGCTTTGGAACTCGTGATTGAAGGAACCCGTGATTGAAGCTGCCAATGTGAGCAGTTATGCTGGGCTATCTATAAGGACCACCTTAGAATCTTTGCTATGACCAGTTAAGCCAATCGACGGAACTCAATTTTAACTGAAGGAGTCTTATCCAATAAATTTCTCAAAGCATTACCCTTTGAAGATCGTAGGAATAATAATATGCGCTATCCAGGCACAGGATTCCGTAACTTGCTGAATCAAGCTGGAGTCTAACATCCAGTGAAAGGCATAATTTGGCCGAAATTAGACGGGAAATGCTCCAAGGGAAGAAATTCAGGCAGCAACATCGTGCCCTAATATGAAATTCTATAACTATAGAGTCTAGTTTAGAGAAAAGTCGGATGAAACAAAGCTGAGATGACTGCATTTATTTCAGTCTACCTCAGAGAGCTTCCGCCATCTTATAAATTGTTATATTGTTCCAGCACAAGCAACGCCTGCCGAAATCCGTCAGCAGAATACCATCTACCCAAGCCTAAATTATGTGCTCTCGGCAAAATATTACTTCTAGTTGAGCTCTAGTTAACCCGTCAGTTAAGATGGTATTTGCGATATTCCTTTCCTTTGATCTCATTTGGCTGGACTTGAGAGGCATCTTTCAAAAAAACGTAAATGTTTAAAGAAAAAAATAAGAAGTATCATCTATCTGAAAAAAGTAATAGAAGCTTTCAGTATTTCAAGGAAAGATAAAAAATGAGGAGACTCGTTCTTCTTCTTCTTCTTAATTGGCGTAGACACCGCTTACGCGATTATAGCCAAGTTAACAACAGCGCGACAGTCGTTTCTTCTTTTCGCTGCGTGGCGCCAATTGGATATTCCAAGCGAAGCCAGGTCCTTCTCCACTTGGTCCTTCCAACGGAGTGGAGGTCTTCCTCTTCCTCTGCTTCCCCCGGCGGTACTGCGTCGAATACTTTCAGAGCTGGAGTGTTTTCATCCATCCGGACAACATGACCTAGCCAGCGTAGCCGCTGTCTTTTAATTCGCTGAACTATGTCAATGTCGTCATATATCTCGTACAGCTCATCGTTCCATCGGATGCGATATTCGCCGTGGCCAATGCGCAAAGGACCATAAATCTTTCGCAGAATTTTTCTCTCGAAAACTCGTAACGTCGACTCATCGGTTGCTGTCATCGCCCAAGCCTATAGCAGGACGGGAATTATGAGCGACTTATAGTTTAGCTTTTGTTCGTCGAGAGAGGACTTTACTTTTCAATTGCCTACTCAGTCCGAAGTAGGGCTAGAGACTCGTTCAAAGGTACGTAATTCTTAAAACAAAATGAAAACGTAGCAGCTCTCCTAAAGGAAGAAAGTTGAAGTGCTCAGTATTACGTTCTTTGACGATTTTAGATTTGCGGTAATGCACGGAGAGAAGAGGAAAAGCCAACTGAGCTTAAGAGAACTCGCTCAAAAGTACGAAATTGTTCAAAGAAAAAATTAAAAGGCAGCAGCTCTCGTAAAGGATGGAACGAGAAGCTCTCAATATTTCTTCTTTAGACGATTTTGGATTTTTGACGATTTTTTCTTCGAAGAAAATATTAAGAAGTAACAGCTCACACGAAGGAAGGCATGTCGTATGTCATGTCTTAAAGTTTCACTTCAATGCCTTATTTTAACCTTAAGACACTAATAAACACTTTCGAATAGCCAAAATCACCGGAAGGTCTTATTTAAAATTTATAAAAATCAAATTACACTAATTTGCAACACCTTGAAGATGCACAAATCCAAAATGAAAAGCAAGTCATTAGCTAAATTGCCAACTATTTAGTTCATTTTAGCCTGCGCCACTCGGCCACTCAACGGCGACTATCGGGTATAGGAGTACATGCGGCGCTGTCTATAAACTACACAACTTCCAGGCAGTTCATTTACGGGACTAAAGGTATATGTGTACGCCTGACTGTGTGTGTGTGTGCGTGCGTGTAGATGTTTTGTACCTTTTCGTAATGGCAAACTGCAATAAAAGAGTACACAAGTCGTTTCAGGTGCATGAATTTCGGTGCGACAAGCGGAGGGTGGGGCAGCGCCGCGTGCCAAGTGAGTGAGAGAAAATGGAGGAAATTCCAAATGAAACGAAATGTGTCATGTACTCGCAGTTAACCCCTGGCATACGGCGCCCTACCGACGCCATTATCTTACTTCCACTTCCACCCACCACTACCACCAACCCCCAACAGAGTCACAGCCACTGCCGCTGCGAAGTCTCGGTCTTCAACGAATTACACTGATTTTGCTTACTCGCGCTCATCAAGCTTGCCAGTTCGGGTATGTGTACGTACGTATGTATGTATGTACGTCTATTTGGTTACGGTTCTTGTACCTCCAACTCCCAAGTGGATGGATGCAATTTGCTATCAGTCGTCGACGCCGTGGCCGTCGTAGTTGAGGCTGTCATTGCTGCAGGAACTGAATTGAACGCCCAGCAGTAGCGGCGGTGGCGGCGGCGGAGACAGATGTGAGACATTGCTGTTGCAGCTAAAAGAATAGTGTGTATATATATTTTTGTAATTTGTTGGTATGTGTGTGCGTCTGTGTGTTTGTGTATGCAGGTGAAAGGCAACATAAATGGTCGTTGAGTGCATGGAATGTCAAAGAAGTGGTTTGCCGTTGCCACAGTGGCAAACAGCGAGCCATGCAACAACCACCCGACAACCACACCCCGTTCCACGCTCTAGCAAGTGAGGCGTCGACCAACTGCAGTTGTAGGAGCGTCAAGAGCGTTGCGGCAGCGGCATTCGGTGTTCACGTCGTAACAATTTAAAAGGTGAAACGTGGAAAATTGGCCCTTCAATGGGAGCGTTGCGTTTTCGTTTGCGAAAAGCGAAAGAATTATAGCTGCATTATGCGCACAAATTGCCTGCACGTAAATTTATTTCACGTAAATATTTTATTCATTTCACTTGCACTTGTTTGTCTTTTTTTATTTCATATATTTTTTACTATATTCTTTTTTTTGTATATTCTTTTTATCATCTTCCGTCAGCCCACTTAGGCTGTGAAGTATGCAGCTTTGCTGTCGCCGTATGGCAGCCCAGCGCATTAAATGCGAAATGCTTCTCGGCATGTAAAAAGTCGTTACACACACACATACACATGCGCAAGCCTGTATGTGGTCGTGTGGCATGTTGCAAATGCATTTCTTTCTGCATTGCCTCGACAGTTTAACGATGAAATTTCGGCTGCAGCGTTTTCCGTTATGCATTTGACGCTAATGAGGTCCCCAGCGCATTCGCTTAATGTGGAATTTTCGAAACTTTCACAACAACAATTGTAAAAACTATTCTATCTATTATTGCTTTTATTTTTCGGCGGCTGTGCATGGAGGCATTTGATTTTTAACTATGATAAAACTATAAAATATTTTTATTGGTATTTGTAGTGAAGGTTCGATAATAACGATTGGAAAAACAGAAAAATACGCTAACTTTGGTTGCACCGAAGCTAATATAAATATTAAGCAGTAATCCATGTCAAATTTCATGAAGATACCACGTCAAATGTGAAAGTTTTCCATACAAGAACTTGATACCGATCGTTCAGTTTGTATGGCAGCTATATGTTATAGTGGTCCAATATCAGCAGTTCCGATAAATGAGCAGCTTCTTGAAGAGAAAATGACGTTTGCAAAATTTCAAAATGATATCTTAAAAACTGATGGTGTAGTTACCCTCATACTTTATAGGGTCTCCGACGCTTCCTTCTGGGTGTTACAAACTTCGTGACAAACTTAATATACCCTGTTCAGGGTATAAAAAATAAAATTTAGTTTGTACGACTGCCACAAAGTGCTTCGATTTGAGATTCTTTTTGGAAGACTATGTCGGCGGTTCCAAGAAATGAGCAGTTCCCTGCCGAGAAAAGAAAATGTACAAAATTTCACATCGATAACTCAACTACTGAGGCATTAGTTCACGTATATACAGATAGACAGACGACCATGGCTGTACAGTTAAGTATTTTTGTTTTAAAGTTCGCATTTTCAGTCAATTAGTCAATGAGACCGATGATTCGATGAAAGCAAGTTGCCTCTAAGTACTACGAGATGGTGCCGGCAGGGCGGAGAACTATTCCCCTTTTATGGAGCCGCGTAGTAAGTGAGCTTCATCAAATCATCAGACAGACGGCTGCTTACGAACAACGGGATTCGTGCCAGTGTTTATTTCATTTCAGGAGCGTAGGTAAACCCTACGAGTTTGTACTTGTTCCCGCAGAAAAAAGTGGCCAGAGGAACTTGCATTGTTTGAGGAGTACGCGCGCGACGATGAAGACGTGTCCTCATGCAGTGGCACACAGAAGATTCTCATTAGGAACCAAAACGAGGGCATCAATATCTCGGACTTCAGGGTACTTGACAGAAGCATCGAGGATGCCGGTTGGAGGCTCAATACCACCATAAATGATGAGTCATACAAATTCATTCAAAACGAGGTGTTCACGTTGAACTTTAGGTTCAGCGCTGTGATAATGAAGCCCAGAAGACCTAAGCCACGGCGGTGAAGGACACGTCAGAAGACAATATGCTGGTGGATGAGGCACCTACTCATGCCGGCACCTAGCAAGTTAGAAGAATATGATCAACCTTTTCCATGACGAAATTGGAGATACCAAGCTCAGCCAGGCTCTTTTCTGCCTGACCTTTTCAATTGAGTGGAGATCTTTCACTTCCTCAGCTTTCTCTGGCGAGTGCGATACGACAGTCCGCATCGTACCACTTGACACGACAGTTTCACCCTTCAGAAAAAATAATAGTTTCGCTTGCAGTTGTATGTAAGGAGCTTGAAATGCCATCACAAACTTACACTATATCAAATTGTTAATAAGTGCTCTCAGAGAGCAAAAATGCAAGTCGAGTGGAAAACGTCAAACATTGCTTGAGTTTGTAGACGAGCGTACTCGAAGTTTGTTGCACAGAGGCGAATGTGTACTTTTGGTACAACAAGATATTCGTCTGATGTTAGGTACTCGGAACGTACGTATGTTAAGAACACCCAAACATGTCGCTTATCTATCACAACTTTATTAATCTGGTTTTGAGCTTTGAGCGATCCGGAGACAACCAAATAGGTTGATGAATTTTCTTATCCTGAAGTCTTGTATTATACTTGTAGATATTGCAGGTCTCGAAGAAGTCGCTCAGCCTAAGCCATTTGGAGAACTTTGGTCATGAAGGCTGTATTTAGAAGCCTTATTTGAGTGGATTGATTCTGCTTACAATTTCTGCTTAAAATTTTATTAGTGGCATTTAGGATATTTTTTCTAAGAGAAATCGCCCTAAAACCCATTAAGTTATGCTCAAATCTTATAAGACCCATCACTCTTTCAATAACAACGTGGTATACTGAAGGAATTCAAGTACAATTCTATTGAGGCCACATCGTGACGCAGCGAATTTATTGAAATGTCACAGGTAAATTAGCATCTCGTCGTTGTTGTCCAGGGCCAAAGCCAACGAACTGCCTTCCGGACAGCACAAATTTCGCCGACTCCCCTCCTTTGTATTGTGCATTAAATAAAATGGCTAATAACACCGTTATTTTCCTTGAAAAGTGTCATTAACTACATTTGTACATTTCACTCTTTGACAGAACGCTACAGAGGCAATGAAATTTACAAACTACTCCATTAATCATAGAAATTCCCACTTTTACTTGCATTCAAAGCAAACGTGATAAATCATTAATTACGAGAATTAATTGTCTAAGCCATTTTTCACTGTACACACTCCCCCCCACACACACACAAAAACACAGAAAATAACGAGTACTGAGCTTGCGGTTAAGCAGAGAACCGAATAAGTTGGAGTGGACAAACCCCTCCATCCGCCGAACTCAATTTGAAAGTTTTCCATTTGTTAATAATCACGTCTTGTCATGGCGCACTTTGCAATTGCAACAACAACAACCACACAACTATCAGATATGCCAGCAAATGACCAAATGCAAATACAGAAACAAATGTACATTCCCATTAGATTAGAATCAAAGTAGTGAGCCATCAGACCGATAAAACAAAATGAGAAAAAGAAACTATTAACCGCAAAGCAATCGCAGAGCGAGTTTTTCCTTTTTGTTTTGTAGCCACAACTGTTGTGTCAATTCATAATTAAAATGATTGACCCTAATCCCGCAAACGATTTCATGGCACGGCCTCAAGCATAATTCATAGCAGACGTAATGGACATGGCGGCGGGGCCAATCGCTAAGGATGCGCACATATTGAAGTACAGACTAAGGCAGCGACAAGAAGGAAGAGAGTAGAGAAAGAAAAGAGTTGAAAGCATTGAGTAGAGTGATGATTAGAAAGCTGAGAGTGGAATTTATAAACATCAACAAGTAAGCGCATATAAATTTGACACCAGCGAGTCAAATTTTAAAATCATAATTTGCTTTTTTGTTAACTTTATCGCACTTAGAGAAAACGGTTTCTTTCATCACATACAATTTTGTCTATATACTCGTGCAAGGAATAGATGACCATGGCTATATAGCTTAGGTTAGGTTAATCTGGTAGGCCAATAAGCTACGCATAGACCAGTGTTGGTCTTTTATGGTACCAGATCTAGTTCAGTTTCTAGGTCCAAGTAGAGTAGTCATCCTTTAGGTTGCCTGCGAGTTTTAGCAGACTTTGCGGCTTCAGTATCGATATCTCTTGCAGTGTATCCTACCCTGGGGTCCCCAGATGCTTACAGCGTAGTCTTGGCAATGTGGGACAATTGCACAAGAGATGCGCCATTGTCCCTCTGGTGCCCAGCTCTAGTAATTTATTTCAGTTTTCTCGTTCTGTCAGTCCCATCCCGCGTGCGTATTTCCCCACAAGACAGTGACTAGTTAGTATTCCCGTCATGTTCCCACAGTCTCTTCTATCGAGTGGTAATAGGAATTTTGCGTACTTCTGTTCTAGATTTTTGCACGCCACTTATGAAATTTTGCACTCAGATAGTTCTTTCCGCGGGTTTTGATTTTCTTTTCCGTGCTTCTGTTGAGATCGTTGTATAGACAATGCATGGGTTACCCAATACTGATCATGTTTTCGGATGTTAGCCCTACACCATTCTTCCACTATCTCATTTCCGTCGATGTCTCTGTGGCCTGGCACCCTGCTGCCCTGCTTCCCAAGACACTTCTGGTCGATATACATACGATACGAGGTTACTGCCTTGATTGCTGCTTGGCTGTCTACGTATGTAGGTGCTGACTCTGGAATAGTCAGCAGGTGCATTAGAGATCAACTCCGCGGCTTTCGCAATGGCAAAGACGTCAGCTTGAAATATACTGCAGTGGTCCGGCAACTTAAGAGGTTGCCTTATGCCTAACTCTGGACAGTATATACCCGCACCAACTTCATCGTCCATTTTCGAGCCATCCGCATAGATGTTTAGAGTGTTTTAAGAATAGCATATGAATTCAAGACGTTATCTATGAGACTGACTGTGGGTTTCCATATGTGCTCTGGACTAAGCAGTGATATCGGAAGAGGATTTCTCTAGTAATAAATACTGAGTGAATTGTATAAGGAGCAAAATTTTTTTTTATTAAATTGACTCGAATATGGTCAGGTATGAAGACCGATAGATTCCGCGACTACTGTGGAAGTACTAGTAGTTAATCGTCCTTAACAGAACTTACATAAGAGAATATCATTAGTTTTATACTTACTCACTTTTGTATTTTCCTATAATTCTACTGTGAATGTCTGACCATTAGGTGAAAGATTACATCAGAATGTGACCTTAAAATGATTACCACTGCACAGAAACTCAGCAAATTGAACTGAGTTCGTCTCCTCAATATAGCCCAATAGCCTAATCCTTAGACATAACATTTCTAATGAGAACTTTTGCCTAACTTCATGCCTCAATTCCGTCAGCTGTTGGCTCATTTGATTAACACTTATCTTCTACCGAAATGAGTTTGATTTTGTATCCAAAGTATCAAAATGTGGATCTTTGTAAGTTCAATCTGACAAAAGACTTGAAGTTCCATTCGTCTACAAATAAGTCACTCTGCTGAAGCTGCCTAGAAAGCTCGATTTTAAACACCCGTATTTCGCTTCGTTGGTACCCTGTTATCACCAGTAATTCGGCGCATTGCTGTGCTATGTTCACAGCCTAACAGAGCACCGTCTCTGAGCAACCCATCTGCACTTTGTGCGAAGTAAGTAAACACAATGGAGAACACCGCAGCAGTTAGCCTCCGCTGCTATACCCCCTGTCTGTCGCTGTCATTTTCTCAAACTATGCACCGTTTCGCTTCAATGAAATCCAGCTGATGATACATACATATGTCCGTGGAGTGATTGTATTTCGGTGCTTTTGATTAACACCAACAAAATTAGTAGCAAATTTCTCTTACGTTCACAGATGGCTTACTATGTAAGTAGGCAATCGCAGAAGGAAATCGCAGCGCACTTACTGTCGATACGCTTACAGGCGGATTAAAACGATGATGGATGGATAGATCGGTGAGTTTTGATTTGAGTGATCTGTAATTTTAAGGTGTTAATTGGCAGAAATGGAGCCTAAATTATCATATCAGCTAAAGATCTATACTATTAGAATGGACGAGCAGAGCTTAAACATCAGAAACACAACTGAGACGACAAAATTTTCAACTGAATATCGTTTACAAGAACATTTTAGAACAGAGAATTTAATCAAAGTTGTCGAATAAAGTGATAGTGGAAGTGACCTAAACACACATTATTTTATTAATCTCAAAGAGGATTGACGTTTCGACTAATTCATTTGAAATGGGCTGGATTTTCACAGAGTTCGTGACATGTTCTGTTCAACAGAGCTGAAGTTTGAGTCAGTGAAAAACAAGTCGGTTCTTCTGAGTTAGTTCAATAGTGATTTCTCAAATTTCGGGTTTGCGTCAGTCCAGAAAATGTCGGTTCTTTTGAGTTAGTTCGATAGTGATTCGTCAGATGTCTAGTTTGAGTAAGCGTAAAAAGAAGTAGGTTCTTCTGAGTTATTTAATAGACATTCTTCAGATCTCGGGTTTATGTTGGTGTAAAAAGAAGTCGGTTCTTCTGAGTTAATTCGATAGTGATTCTTCAGGTTTGAGTCAGGGTAGAGGGCAGTCGGTTCTTCTGAGTTGTTCGATAGTGATTCCTCAGATCTCGGGTTAGAGCCAGTGTAAAAAAAGTCGGTTCTTCTGAGTTGTTCGATAGTGATTCTTCTGATCTCGAGTTTGAGCCAGTGTAAAAAAAGTCGGTTTTTTCGAGTTAGTTCGATAGTGATTTCTCAAATTTCGGGTTTGAGGCAGTGTAAAAAAAGTCACTTCTTCTGAGATAGTTTGATAATGATTCATCAGACCTCGGGCTTAAGTCAGTGGAAAAAAAGTAGGTTTTCCCGAGTAAGCTCAATTATAATTCCGTCAGATATTCAATGAGATATTCTTTGAGCTTTAAGAAAGTGTGGATGGGAAATTCAGGGCTATGCCAAAAACTCTATTTGCTGATGGGTGAAGATAATTCTTTAAACTCGTGCTGCACGTACAAATTTACCGAAATCGGACGTTAATCAAAATTGAAAGGGTTTAGTAATGATGCTGAAGAGAACATAATCCAGAGGAGGTAGCTCGCAACTTATTGCTGCAGCGTGTCTTGATGGAAGTAATTCTTCTCAATCTGCGTCTCACTAGTCCACAATCATCATATTATAGTGCCACTGCATCCAGGCTTCGGTGTTTTTTCTTGGATCTATACTGTGTACGATTATGAACTATCAGGGGAGAGAAGGGCCTGGTATTTATAGGCTAATTATTGTTATTTTACTCATCGTCCACTATAATTATGAGTAAATTTGACAGCGACAAATCAAGAAACCTTTAGTTAAGTCAATATTAGCAGTTCAGCAGTTACTACGTGCTTTTTTATAAAATTCAATCCATATCATTAAACCAAAAAGCTTAGGTAAGACTAACACGGCTACTTGAACTGAATACGTTGAGCTAAAAGACAGCTGAATGGCTACCCGGCAATCCGCAGCTTTATCAATCAGCACTCGTCGGCACAAAGCTGAGGTGGCTGACGTTGCCACTGACGACGCTGAACTAATTTAGACCAACTGATGACCGACTTTCGATGGACTCACTTTACATTGACTTGACGCTAAATAGCAATAGTTGTAGTAGTAGTAGTGTGGTTGTTGTTGCTGGCATGAGTAGTGCTGTCTGTCTTCGCTAGCATGAGTATATACTATAAGTCTATGCAATTGTAAGTAAGCAGTGCGAGTCACTATCGCAACCACAGCCGCAGTGGCAGCTATAACGGTACAAGTAGCAACCAAAGACAGCCGCAGCAACATTAAGGATATGCAAATCAGCGACAACCGTTATGTGCGGCGGCGCGTCCCAATTGAGATTTGCTGCTCGAGTGTGAAGCAATTGCGTCGGAGCAATCTAATGTGAACACACACTCATACATTTAAACCGGGCAATGAAGGCAGCATAGCTAAGTGGTTGCTTGCATGTGCGTGTGTGCGTGTTGGTGTTGGTGTGAGTGCAAGTATTCATGATATTGTTAATAAAAATTCTTACATTGTCTTCGAAAAGTTTATATGCGTAACTTTCATAAGTGGCACGCAATCTACTTGTACAAGTGTGCTCGGCGAAGTTTCTACAGTCGACACAATGGCATGCAGTGGCGCTCTAGACACACACACACACACATACATATATATTCATACAATTATACATACATATATACATGCATATATGAGCACCATTGCTGGGGAGCACGTATCCTTGTGGTATGTTTGTGCTTGCAATGAATTAGATTGCTGCACTGCAAGTTTGTGTGTGTGTGTGTTGTGTGAGAGTATGCGTGCGGCATGTAAATGATGCGCATGTTGCTGCTATGCAAGTGCCTACCATTAGGGAGCAGTGTGTTAAGCAGCCACGCATAATAAGCTGAGTTTACGAGCCGAAAGGAGGCAAGCGAAGACTGCTTATTAAATACTCGTATACACATACACAAATGTATGTATGTGTATGTTATTCATATATGTATGTATATGCATATATGTGGCAAGTAAACAAATGTATATGCCTTAACGCTATAAAGTGGTTCATTGGATTTCGAAAAATTACCATTAGTTGGAACGCGCTTAACACACAGCATTTGCTTTGGGCTACCATGTCATTGATGCATGCCACTTGTCTGCAAAATGATAAAAAATTATCCGAAATTGAATTATAGGAACGAAGTCAATCGAATTCCTGTTGGAGAGCGCTAAATGCGTCACGATGTACCAAGGTTCATATAAAAGACTTGAGTATAAATAATATGCTTTTTGGCAGAAACAACAAAACTCGGTCAGAAAAACTGCGAATATTCTTCTATTGACATTCTAACTGAACTTCTCAAATTTTAGATGCATGCTAGTGAGTCTCAAATAAGCAAATCTGCTTTGAAATTGATTCGAATTGAGACCGTCCAACTACTGCTTGTCCGGAAAGTAATAGAAGTGAGTCGATTTTTAAAAAAATAACATTTTATTTCGGTGCACCAATCGTAACAAATCTTTAAAACATCATGTCTCTATATACATACGCCCCAAGCATCTCGTAAATACTATAATGTGCTAATTCGAAAATAGGAGATTGTTATTCGACACGTACGTAGGCACTCAAAGCTACACTATCTCGAATGGAGTACCACAAATATCGATCGTAGGTTCTTTATTATGGAAGTTGATATATACTAAGGTTGTCAAATATCTCCCTTCCGCTTTTTTTTCTCTTTATAAAAAGTGTTGCAGTGATCGGCTTTAGTTCAAATATGCGCCGTTTTGTTCGATAATCTGTGTCCATCTAGACGGCAACTTCATAATACCACCATCATAGAAGCCCTCTCCTTATTTGCGAAGAACTCGGACAGTCACTTTTCACAAGCCTCTTTTGAGTTCAACTTTACGCCAACAAGTGCGTTCGCCATGAAGAGGAACAGGTCGTAATCACTTGGCGCTATGTCCGGGCTATATGGTGGATGCGATAAAAGCCCCCATTCGAGCTCCTGTAGCTTTTGACGAGTCATCAACGAATTGTGTGGTCTGGCGTTGTCCTGGTGGAACACTACACCCTTCCTGTTGGCCAATTATGGACGCTTATGGTCGATCGCCTGCTTCAAGCGGTCCAGTGGTTCACAGTAGACGGTAGAATGAAGCGTCTGGCCATATAGGAGCAGCTCAGAGTGGAATCCAATCCCACCAAACACACAGCAAAACCATCCTGGCCGTCAATCCCCGCTTGGCCACTGTTTGGGACAATTGACCGGCCTTCGACCACGACCGTTTTTACTAGATATTGTCGTATGTGATAAATTTTTCGTCGCCAGTCACCATCCGCTTCAAAAATGGGTCGAGTTCGTTCCGTTTCAGCAGCATATCGCAGGCGTTGATGCGGTCCAGAAGGGTTTTTTGCGTCAAATCATGCGGTACCCAAACATCAAGCTTTTTTGTGTATCCAGCCTTCTGCAGGTGGTTTAAAATGGTTCTGGGCGATGTCAAGAGAAGCCACATGCCGGTCTAACTCGATGTTTTCCATGATTTGATCGGTATTCGTCGTCACAGGTCTTCCGCCGGCTGTCTTATCCATGGTGTCGATTTCACCCACTCTAAGTCGACGAAACCATTACTCCGCAGTTCGAAGGAACGGGTATGTCAAGACTTTTCAAAGATGTATTATTTCCAAATACGAGCTAATACGACGAGGTGTTAAGAATACATGAACCAAAAATCGTGAAAGCAATAGTATATGAGGATGACGTCATAGTGACAGCGGTGGCTAAGCTTCTGGTTGACTTTGCGCTCAAATGCAAGGATAGGATATATGGTCTGCTTGCCACCATGAGTTTGGAATTGGCTGAGCAGAAAACGGAAGTCTTGCACATTAGCACAAGGAAGGTAGAAGAAAGGGTATTATTTCACAACTGAAATATCTGTTAGTAATATTGGATTCGAAACTAAAATTTAAGGAACACCTGGCTTATACTTCTGACCAAAAAATAAAATGCTCTATCAAGAATGATGGCTAATAGGGGCTGCGTGCGTTTAAGCTCGCGAGCTTTAATAGTAAAAGCAATGAGGTCAGTAATATTGTATGCGGCACCAATATGGAAAGATAGACAACATAGGGGCCTAGACTTCCACCTAATCCAAATACTGGACATGGAAGCTTTAGCAGCTACCCGTAACGATTCCATCACGACCTTCGTCTGTACTGTCCGACATATATAGATATATTTTTTCAAAGCCTTCGTTTTTCAAATGTAAGGGAAGAGTTAAAGACTTCACTTGGCGGTAGCTTTTCGGTGGAAAATTTAACAGCACTCTTGTGTCTTCTCGTAAATAGAAAGCTGTCAGTTCTAGTTATGACAAAACTGAGACATATACAGTGTATTAGGCGTCAGTCGTTCCGTATGATTGATGAGAATTAAAATCTTTCGCTCTCCCATGAAGTAATACTTAATCCGGTAGTTCCGTAGGAGAGATATGAGTTGGGAGTAGGTTAGGTTTAGCGGACTAAAGTTTCGCACCACGGCTTTCAATGCTTCCTCCTACTAAAAAGAAAGAAAAAAAATCACTTTAAGCAGTTTGTTCTTTCTGTATGTTACCTATAGCATATAATGGTCCTTAGACAATAACCTATGCCATTGTTCGTAAAGATATCTCGTCAAATGTAATACATTTCCTCACAAGTACTTGATTCCGACGGTTAAGCTTATTTAACAGCTATGTGCTATAGTTGTCCGATATTGTCGGTTCCGACTAATGACCAGCTTCTTGGGAGGGTAGGAAAGAATATGCGAACAATTTTATATCGATACCCCAAAAACTGAACTGGTTCTCGTATATGCAGAGAGACAGGCGGACAGATGGCTACGGTGTAATCGATTCTGTTCATCACGCTGTCATTGATATATTTACTAAATACACATTATAAGGTCACCGATACTTATTTCTGGGTATTGTAATGGCAAAATTAATACATCCAGCTCAGGGTATAATTATATATATTATATAATCCCAATGGAAGAATGGTTGAAATAAAGTCCACGGAAAAAAAACAACTCGGATACTTAAAAGAGAACATGAAAAAATTACCGAGTTTATAAGCGACAATGGACTGTTCGAAAACCCATAAACATTTTGTCGATTTTTGAGCAAACTTAATGGAAAACTTCCATACAACTTAATACAATTGTCCCTATCAACGTAACTTCGCTGTCATCCCTGTACTGGAGGAACTGTATGGAGAAGCACTTGACCAGGTATTTATGCTGAACCAATTTATGTATCAAAAATAAATGATTAATCACTTTACTTATATACCGCCAGGACAAATATAGTCGCCGCTAGTCAGTAATATCACTCATAGTATTAAAACTTTAATCGAAAAAATGTCTGAAAAAGACAATCACCTTATATGTGAATCAAAAACTCCACTAGAAATTGTTTCAGAGCTTGTTTTTCAAGAGTTCCTAAACATGCTATTTTTCAAGTGAGTGGTGTTGCAAGACCAATGTTTAGAAAGATACGAGAATATCGCTAACTTTCTTATAATATTTCAGATTAATGTACAATATGGCAATCAAACGCGAAACAAACCTCGCGTAGAACTTTCACAATATTGAAAGAGTAATTCCTCCGCAGGGATAGAATTGATGAAAAATATGTCAAAAATTCCTTTTGTTGAGTAACTATTCTAATTCCTAGAATTGTATGTTTTTGAAGTTCAGAGAGGTCACAAGTAAAACTAAACCAAAGTTCGACCCGAACCCTAAGTTGCCGAACCATTGCAATTTATTTTAAGCTGAAGTCTTTGCATCTTCAGGCGATTGAAGTCCACATATACGCAGTAACCTCGTAACGCATATCGGCCAGAAGTGTTTTACGAAACAGGGCAACAGTTGGCAATACCACGCTGCAAGCATCTGGGGTCCCCACGGTATGCTACACTGGAGGTAGTATCGATAATAGCTTTAGATTTGAGCACTGCTAAATGGATTGAACCAAAAAGCTAATGCTAACTTCTTGTTCTTCATCGCTGGCTCTAAAACGGTGTGGATGTTATGGGTCGAAAACAGAAAACTTCGCCAGTTGTTTCTATCCTTTGCAAAGCCACGCTAGTTATACATCCGAGAGAGGTTCTTCAGCAAGTCCTTTCATTGGATGCGTTCATGGCCTTGTTTCAGTTGTCGAATCGAAAGAGTTTTCCGCTGAAACATCGTCTCTCATGCCTATGATCTAAACTTTTGCTACTCATCGCTCACGCGTATGGGTCTGAAGACTTTTCGGAGAACAGTTTGAAGTGCTTTCTCAGCTCATTGATCATCAATCATTGTTTGTCAATACATACAGAGATCTACTTCTGAATTGCCACCCGTTCCGACAGCAGCATCTTTTTGCAAGATATATTCTGCGCTTGATTATCGGGCTCAGATTGTTGTTTGTATTAATGCTGGAGCCGAGAGAGATAAAGTTCTTCATTTTTTTCAAGTTAAACAAGTTGCCAACAGCGGTATAGTTCCCAAGACATATGGAATCTTTGTGTGTGGCTTCTAGGGATTTTGTATTGCCTCGTTCAAAACTTCTTTCGTTTCTTTTTCTAGGCTGCTGTAAGAACTAATGCGATTAATGTCATCTGCGTGCCCCAGTAGATTTGTACTTTTAGAGTAGACATTGCCGCTGCGGTTCTGATGAGCGGCATGTCTCACCTTTTTCCAGCATTATATTGAAAAATCATTTAAACTCTCTGTATAAAACATCGTTTGGTATCGAACGGTTCGGAGTAGTTCTTCTTGGACGGACGGAGCTAATGATTACACTCAACGTCATTCTACATAACTGTATGTGTTTCGCAGGGGCACGAAATTTAGATATGGCGTTAAATAAGTAGCTCTTTTCAGTGCTGTCGAAAGCGGCTTTGAAATCGACATAAAGGTGATGCGTACTGATCTTTTCGTGCTCTGTCGATACTCTTCTCCAGAACTTAACTTAACAATAGTAAATCTTGTGCTTTGATGACATTTGGATCGAATTTATGAGTCGTTAAATCTATTTTATTGCGATTTAGAGATATTTTCGAAGGTTGGTGAAGCGTTTGCTGACCCAAAGCTTAGGAATTAACTAGACTAACCTATTAACAAGTGAAACTCTTTCGATTAAACAGCGCGTTATGATAAGCGCAGGCTTAAAAAAAACAAGCAAGCGGAATAAAACGAAGAAGTAGTAGAAGTCAGCTGCGAAGAAGATATTCTCACAACTTTCAAATAAGAGAGCATTTTTATTGAGTTCAACTTCGTGAGCACTACTAGTCTATAGACACAAATATCTACTAGCATAAAAGCTTATACCGAGCAGTTGCAATGATAGCGTCTCACGTATGCGTGCCTGTTTGTCTGCGGCTTCGCTTTGTTAACCGACTGTGTGCCGCTTACTTAGTTAAATTTAAAATTCCATTTTAAAACTGCGAGCACAGTTCGTTTAAATTATCACACACGAGCGTCTATGCCACTGCTCTTACATACATACATAGAAGCGCTGGCTGTGTGTGTCAATAACTATGTGTCGGCAGATACTAAATATATATACAAGTATGTATATATGAGCGCAGTGAGTAAAACGCGGCAAGTGTGTGTGGCAATGTGGCATAACGCCATAACACAGGGGCACAGGAGATTATAACGCGTGCCGGAAATGAAAATGTGACGCACATGGGTACATGTGTGTGTATATATGTGTGTGAATGTGCGTGTGAATAACGCGCCGGGTGTAATTCGTGGTATGTGTGCGGTGCAGTGGCACATGAAGTTCAATCGTCGGTGACTAGATTGGAATTTTAAATAACCTGCGCTCGCGCTGCCGTCACCTATATATGTACATATATGAGTCTATGAGTGTGTTTGTGCGCGTGTGCTGCTATTGTTTGTTTTCATTTCACGCAATGTCAGCCGCATTCGTCCTCCAAGCGTTGCCAACGAAAAACTTTTGCTACATTTAATGAGCACATACTTGAATATAAACTATTAAACTGGCGAGTGAAACAGGCAAGAATTGCATAAATTAATTAAGCCGGATACGCAAAGCGGTGAGCGGAGCATAAAAGAGCGCCCAAAGCGACTACTGTAACGGTATATAACTACAGTAGTAAAGTTCGTTAACAATTTCAGACATTTTGTAGTTTAATTTTCACTGGCAACACGCAACTACACACACATACAGGAAAACACACACACATAAACAATATATAGTACATACTTTGTAGTAATACTTTATGCATATTGGTGTGTTCATGTATGCTTTCTACAAATTTCCTTGCCGTATTGAATGTGAGTCATATTTGATTAGCAAATATTTAGTTAAGAAATGAACCACAAATATGTGTCTGGTCAATATAGCAGCGAGAGCGAGCTGGAAATGCACTTCACAAGCGCTAGGCAAATAAGTAACTGCTTATATATCTATTCACCGTTATCAATTAATTTCTGTTGCTTGTTAAATCATCTCAATTTAGAAAAAATTTGCATATTTAGTATATTAGTAGCAGCAGGCGGCATATATGCATTGCTCATAAGCATAATTTTAGGCGCAGCAATGTTAGCAACTCCTTTTGTGTTTAAACTGCGTGAACTTGATTGATTTTGTAACTAATACTGGTGTCAATGACACAACAAATATATACCACTCATAATACCATTCAATAAAATAGGCATAATTTTAGGCGCAGTGACTTAAGATATAAATTTTGTCTTTAAACGGTTTGCAATTTATAAAACTTGCAAGCAATATGTACCACTTATAATATCACTCAATAAAAAAGATTAACTATAAGCATAATTTTAGGCGCAGTGACTTAAGCAATTCACTTTATAATATAATGAAATTTCAAGCAACATTGCTATTACTGACATGAAAACTATTTCTCAAACTTACTTTTCAGTAAAATACCTTAAATTTAAACATAATTTTAGGCGCCGAAATGCAGTGAATTAAAAATTTGTTTAAACGTGGTAAATGTTTTTTTAATATTTTTCTAGTGCGTTTGTGGCACGAATTATTTTTGTTTAAATTTCCGTTTCAGTACAACAGGAAAACTTTGTTGAAAGCATACCTTTAGGCGCAGTAATGTAAAAAATTTATATTTTTTATAGCGAACAAACTTTGCTTTATTTAGGCTTCACATTTCTATTATCTGTACCACGATGAAATTATTAAAATTTCTTTTGGTAAAACAATTTAAATATAAGCATAGTTTTAGGCGCCGAAACGTAAGCAATTAAATTTTCATTTGAATTGCATGAAATTTAACAAATTTCTGTTATTGGTAAACTTGATAAAACATACGTGATTAAAGAGTTAAATCTGCCAGGTTCCGGAGAGTGTTTGGTGGTTCCATCGGAAAGCCTGATGATTTCGTGGAAGAGACTTGATTTGGGTATAGGTTAGGTTTAGCGGATTAAAGCTCTGTACTCCGGCTTTCGAAGCTTGCCCTCACTATAAAAAAACAACCAGTTTTGACAACTTCTTTAGGTCGAACTTGACCACCAGAACCAAACTCGCATATTTTTGTAATAGATTTCAGCCCAGAAAATATTGAGCTCGACGCAACCAAATGGAGCAGTCGAAAGATGAGACTCATAGTTCTATCAAATATTCATAAAAAAGTAGAGCTAAACATTTTCAACAATTTGTAAAGCTTAGTAAATGAAGGCAAAAAAATTAGGACATTCAGATTATCATTACTATACAAAAACGTGCCTCAAATTTCTTTATGTTTGGAAAGTGGAGTCGACCGGCATATTGCTGGGTTTGTTATTCTTTAACTCGATCAAAATAACGAAGGCTTTATCTGAAACTTTTTCATGTTAATCCATTCTCTGTTAATAATCATATTGGAATCCTCACCGATAACTACACCATGGTCCAGATAGCTTTTAATTTCAATAAACGAGTAGAACACGCTTTTCGAAAACACCATGTGAGTATCAGTGAATCGATTTCTGCAATTTTTACTCAGTATAACAAGAAAGATTGTAATATATCCACTAAACGAATATTTGATCAAGAATGAATATCATAATTCGAATATGAACCAAATGGGCTTGATTGTATGAAAGAGCAGGCGGATCCAGACATCATGTACATATGGGTTATTATACATGCTCAGCTCAATATAGAAGTCCTAACGAGACACTAAGATTGTCCAATAATATTCAATAATATCCAATAAGGAGGCTCTTGAAGGTGTTACAGAGAGATTCTCTTAAGGCTGTATGTACCTTGACATTTAAAAGAGATATAAACAGACTCAACTGTTTCAAAATTATAAAGACGCGCGTCCAATCGTGCTAGTTTAGGAACAGTATAAATATTTCTCGATTGGAACGATCCTTTGGAACGATCACCATCATGTCAAAGGTGTTCTTGAGTGGGGATGACTAGATGAATGACATTTTTACTGACTCTAGTTTCAAGATCAAACGTTACCACTACGTATAACGCCCAAGCTGTAAATATTTCTTTCTTTTTATCAAAAGCCTTTAAAAATATCAAATACAACTTTGTCTAATTCGCCTTCTTCATATAACAACATTCATAGATGAAGGACAAAAGCTCGTTAAGTTTGAGAAAATATGCAGTTTTGTACTTAGTGAAGGAAGTTAAGTAGACAAAAAATTATTCATACCTTCCCCGAATTTCATAAATTAAATGACGCAAGGTTTGATTTCACTACAAGGTTGCCTTTTGTATTTTGGTATTTGGTAGCCCTATTGTTACAATCTGGTAACTCACTAACTTATCATAAAGTTTGACATTTTTGATGTTAAAAATACTCAGCATGTTTGTGTTGTTTACAGTAACTTAAAATATTCATCTTAGCCAAAAAACGGCGAACTTTTTTACGCAATCAGTTTTACAACTTTCGAGTTGGATTATCTCACCAAAAGTCCATCGCTGAAATGAATTGAATTTTTGACGATTAGGCTCCGCGAAGCACTGGTGTTTACCTATGGTATAATGAATTCAATCGAGGTCGAGATCACTCCAATACGGTCGTTCAAAATCGATTGTTGTTCCGGAAACTAATGCCCTCTGAGCGCAAACTAATATTGCAAAATCGTCAAGCGACTTATCATGAGATTGAGACAACTATAGATATTATTTGTATCAGTATACATTCAATATTGCATGAACACTAGATCCTCCGGCTCAAATGCAAAGATAGCATAAATGGTCTACGTCAATGGTTTGCTACCATGAGTCTAGAGTTCGCACAAGGAAGATGGAAGAAAGGTTACCGCTCACCATAGGGGAAAGCGGCATTATTTGACAGCCGCAGCTGAAGTATCTGGGAATGATATTGAACTCCAAATTAAAATTTAAGGAACAGCTGGCGTATACTTCGGGAAAGGCAACAAAATATATGATGCTCCAGCCGGCGAGCTTTAATAGCAAAAGCAATGAGTTCAGTAATATTGTATTCAGCACAGATATGGAAACAGGCACTAGATATAGAAGCATATGCAAAACAAATAAACGCTGTGTATAGGCTCACTGCTATCGGAGTAACAAGTGCCTTCTGTACGATATCAAGTGACGCTGCTAAAGTTCTAGTTAGTACGCTATCCTTTGACATCCAAGGAGACGAATTCGGGCGATTTGATCAGCTATTAGAGCCGTCTGTAGGCGTAAAACAAAGCGAAGCGAACCAAAAGATTCAAATTGTGGTAGCAACTGTGGCAAACCTCAACCAAAAGACGATGAATCCACAGACTAATCACGGACAAATATTCGTGGATAGGTAGACAACATGGTGACCTAGACTTCTACCTAACCCAAATACTGAGTGGCCATGGATACTATAGAAGCTAACTCTTTGACTCGATCACGACTTTAGTCTATTACGTCCGACGTATACAGAGTGCATAGAAGGTTCTGTGCATGTACTTTTTAAATGGCTTCGTTTTTCAAATGTAAGGGAAAAGTTAAAGACTTCACTTCGGTGGAAAATTTGACAGCACTCATGTGTCAGTCCCCTGATAAATTGCAAGCTGTCAGCGAATCGCCATCTGAAAATATGACAAAACTAAGGCACATACACAGTTTATTAGGCCTCAGTCGGTGCGTATGATAGATGAGACTTAAAGTCTTTCTCTCTCCCATAACGTAATACTTAATCCGGTGGTTCCGTGGGAGAGATATGGAAGGTAGTAGGTTAGGTTTTGCGGATTAAAGTTCCACACTCCGTTTCGATGAGTTCTCCTACTAAACAAAAAGAGATAATTAGACTGTACTATATTGAATTGTCCTATAACTCTGTATATCTCATAACTATATTCTTGGCCCGTTAACAGTTGATTAGAGCGCCTTTCAACCCAAATAAACGCCGCTGACAGAACCAGAGTTGCATTTACGAATTTGAAGCGAAAATTAACAAGAAATTTAACACATAATTGCCCATAACTGTTCCGTTATATATTATAATTATAACAAACATTATTTCATAATTATGTTATTAAAGGAGATAATCAACATGGGTATTAAATTTGAGGACCTAACTGCATACTTCTCAAGGAGGAAAGCGGAAGTCGCACTAAATTTGAGGAAATAGCAGATATGTTGGCATGTATACATACAGATATCGAGCATCCCATATATGCTATATATGTATATCTACAATCAGTTACGCGTACATGCTTCATTCCTCGCAATATTTCATTACGCCCAAGAAAATTATGTATGCCGCACGAAGAGAAAACGAGAAAAGTGCGCCGTCTGAGATTTTTGCACACCGGAAAACACGCATTCATTGAGACTGCTCGTAATTCAATTACACGCACACACATATACACAAACAGCTACATACAAAAGTAATCAAGAATGAGAATACTTATATATTTTCACTTATGCATATACATATCTGCATATGCGTACATATATATAGATATATAACCGAAGCTGTATATTAAATTCAGTTAACCTTGTAGATGCATAAAATATGTACAGTTATACCAACAGATATAACTACACACACATACATACATATATAATAAATAATGAACTTCAGCTCATATATTTGCTTGTCCGCCTGCCTGTTTTTGGCCAAAATCGAGTCCATTGCTTTTGCGTGCCTGCTTGTGCATAACTATGGAGGGGGCAATGGTTTGTCACTGTTGCTGCTGGCACTGTTTGTTTGTGGTTTGCTAGCGAGTGTGTGTGTGTGTGTGAGTATTGGGGCGTGTTTGCTTGTAGTCACAAATTTTATGAGAACTGCCTAAGCCTAGATATGAACAATAACAACAACAACAACAATATTAATAATAACAACAAAAACAATAATAATAACAGCAACAACACCAACAACAACAACAACAACAACAACAACAACACTGCATATAATTACAACAAAAACAACTTAAAAAATTGATAACATCACACCGTGAACAACAACAATAACAACTACCGTAATAACAACAAATCCAACTAACGTTAACAACAATAAGTCCACTAACGATAACAACAATAGAAACACCAACAATAAAAAAACCAATAACAACAACAAAACCAACAACAATAACAACAACTAAACCAACAACAAAAACAAAAGCAAATTCAACAATAATTCCAACAACAGTAACAACAAGCAAAACAGTAAATACAAAAACAACAACAACACCGCAACAACAAGAATAACATAAAAACCAAACACAAAACAACAACACGGCTAACAAAAACGCAGAGTCGCAACAATAACAGCAAAAATACCATCAACACCGGCACAACAACAACAACAGCCCGCGCAAAGGGCACACAGCGCTGCAATTTAGACAACAGTGTGCGCTACAAATATGGGCCAACAACGACAGTGGCGACATAATTTAAAATTTATCAGCGCCAAAGCAGACACTGCCACACTACCCCACCACCGCTGCTGGTGCAGCCGCCGTTTCCTATCGAACGCCTAGATAAACGCCCATGCGTGTGTGTGAGTGTGTGCGTGTTGATATTAAACTTGGTGCAAACAAGCATGTAACCAAGCTAACTGTTTACATATGCGCGCACGTTTGGGCTGTATGAAGCGTTCTCCGAAGTTTAAGTACACACAATATTACAAGTAAATATATATGTATGTATATGCGATGAAGGCGTTATGGCGCTAGGTCGTGTTGCTCTTCTACTACCGCCGCCGCTGCTCGACCTTTGTCGTCTCCAAGCAACGAAATTAGGACTAAACAGCATGAGGTAACGATGGCAGCATGGCCGGCTTGCATGAAGGCATTGACGATGGCGGTGACGATGGCGGCGGCGGCAGCTTATTGGGCTGCTTTGGTTGTTTGTCGATTGGTGCGTCGTTGTCGTTGAGAATATTCTATTGTTGTTGTTATTTTTGTTGTCATTGATACTGTTGTCACTGTGTTTGTGAAAGTTGTTGCTGCTGCTAAAGTATTTGCTCTTATTGTTGTTGTTGTTGTTGTGAAATTGATTTTTGTTCTTGTTGTTGTTGTGAAATTGTTTTCTGCATTGCTGCTTTTGTTACTGTTGTGGTATTGCTGCTGGTGTTGTTAATTCCTGTTAGCTGTTGGTTGTTTGCCAGTTGTAGGCTGCTGTTGCGCCTAAATTTATGCCACCAACTACACAAATGTGCAGTTATACATTAGGGAGGCGCAGAAATACAGCCAGAAAGTCATAGATCGATCCATAAAGCTAAAGATTCCAAAGATTGAAAGCTTTCGGTGCCTCGGACAATCATTCATGCAAATTTTTGGGTTGTCTTGTGAAATAAAAAAGATTCTATACAAAAAATATGTTACTTTCGTTCAGTTTATATGGCAGCCATACACTATAGTGATCCGAAACCGGCAGTTCCGACAAATGGGCAGCTTCGTTGGGAGAAAAGAATACTTTCCGAGCGGTATCTCTGCAACTAAGAGGCTAGTTCGCCTAGTAACAAGAATATCCGGATCGATAATTGAAAAAAATTAAATTAAGTACCACCCTAATAAGCAATAATGCATATGGCACCACTGTTAGCAGCTGTTGAATGTAACCAATATAGCTTTGCACCCACCAAATACACTCGCGTGCTTGATACATAGAATTTGGGACAAAATTAATTCTGGACCTCTTGGTATGAACTGCTACTATACTACATACTTACTGCAATAATGAACAGAGAAAGCTTTTAGGGCAAGGTAAAATAAAACAAACAGGTGTATTCAATGCTGGGAGAATTTATATATCAGTTTTGGAAGACTCCTACATAAATAAACTCAAATTTCGAAAATAATATACATAAAAAACGAAGCAAATCAAAACCGCGACCTCTTGTGGCAGCTTTAATTATATTATGATGCAGTAATGAAATTCGCATCATTTTATCGTACTACTTTACAGAGTCGCGAGATATGCTTCAAAGGTATTGTGGCTAACGTAGGTAGTATGTGAGGTCATCATCTATCTAGGCTCACAAATAAAGCTTAAGGTTTTTTAAGAGAATGAGCTTTCAACCTTAAAACTACGAAAGAGCTTGAGTTTAAGAATTACCGATAGATGTTGTATTTTATGAAGAACTAAGATGCATATTACTGCTCAATGCTATTGGAAGAAATCTGTCAACATTTCTATATGAGAATAGGAGAAATTTTTTTTTAAATATACAAAGAAGAGCCATTTAGATATTATCAAACGTATAGTAGGCATGAGAAAATGATATTCTTCCAGTGCACCCGAATAAGCTTTCTCTTCGTGTGTTGTACGAATGCAACTGAGAAATTAAAAGTTCGAACTACTGCTGCTAAGAACGTGAGTTTTCCGCCGATAGTAAAAACTTAAACTGAACAGACTTTATATGGCCAGAACTATAGTGGTTTCCTTTCTCTTCCCTCGCTTTTAAGGAAAGGCCAAAAACAAACTTACTTCAAATTATATGTGCTTTGAACTGTTACTTTTATAAGTCAGTTGTATACTATTACACCCTTTTAATACCGATAGATGGGCAAAATAGACCAAAAGTCGCAGTGCATTTCTCGTTTATTAACCGAGAGCCTAACAAAACCTTTGACAACATTTTTTTGAATGTACCGATGTCTACGTACCTCCAGCTACATCGAGCAGAAAGTTTCTTCAATCAAGAAAATATACTTTCCCTTCCCTCTAAAATAATATATACTCCACGTGCCACAGAAATTCTATAACATTTAGGCACTGCCTCCTCCATTGTTCAGCCTTTACAAAGCAGAGACTGAAACATCTTGGCGATCATACCTTCGGCGAAACAGCAGACGTAGCCGAAATTAACATTGACCACCTCAACAACTTTGCGAGCGGCTCAAAGCGACTTGTCGATTTATCCGATTCTCTATTTTTTATTATTTACCAAGCGAGATTTTCTTTTAAGCATCGAACTTTTTAGCCCAAACTAACCCAATCTGTCAAAGGGAAACTTTCATTTCTTCTCGTTTATGTATATTTCTTGCTTCCACCTCCCGAAACCGGTGGGAATATGATTACAATAAGGCGAATAGTGTCTTTGAAAAATTTACTAAAATTTGATCTCAAGATGTGCACCCCATTGCCCTTAGTCTGCGCTTATAAAAACTCCAGAGTTGATTTAGTGACTGATGCGCGAAGCATAGTGAAATAATAGAGGGGACACTTCTATAGCTTGCTTGATGGCAGTGAAAATATAATACTTGGAAATTGTGAACCGATTCCCCAATCGATGACGATGGAGCAGACGTTCCATTGCCCGACCATGAAGAAGTTCGAATAGCAATTACCCGTCTGAAGAACAACAAAGCGCCGCGGGCAGATGGATTGCCGGCCAAGCTATTCAAACACGGCGGCATAGAACTGATAAGGAGCATGCATCAGCAGCTCCGAGCTGCAGAGCTTAATCGAGCAGGAACAATCTTCTTCAAGAGTGTACAGCTGCTGGCGTAGGCTGATGCTATTGATATCATTCGCCTCAATAACCGCGCCGTTCGTTCTGCTTTCTCCAGGTTGGACAAAGAAGTGAAGCAAAAGGCTCTGGCAAGACGAAATATCTGCTGTCATCAAACAAAATCAAGAAGATACGAAAGTCGATTGTAATTTATTCACAATTTCGTCGAAAAATTAATGATCAACTATCTCACAATATTTTTTAATACAAAACTTTGCTCGCACCCAATATAGTTTCCTGGGGTTTGGTTCTTGCACGTTGAAAGAGTATAAAATATTCGGTTGGATCCGAACTTAGCGCTTCTTTACTTGTTTTTATGTTTGTTTTGGAATTTGTTCGGAATTCCAAGCAAAAATCCTTTCACACTGCCAGAAATCTTTCTGCGAAATCTTTCTGTTCTGTACTTGAACATTACTCTTACTTGTATACACAAAAAACAATCACGAGAAAGAAAATCATGGTTTTTCTGACTTGGTAATTGATATAACCCCATCATCCCCGATCCTCTACTTTTCGTTTAATTAGAGACTTCTACGCTCCATATTGCTATTAAATTGTTACCTTCAAAGTCGGTAGATGGTCCTCGCTTTGCAATCCCTTATCATTCTGCTGATAACGCCCTCTACGATCGACCTCAATTTCAAACCGAAATTGCGGTCGCGATTTGTGCACTTCATTTAAAATATCTATGTACATATGTAAGTACAAGCCAATTACTGTTCTTATCTTGGCTTTGTTGTGTGTATCAATATGCATGTCTGTCTGAAAGTTTATTAAACACTATTTATCTGTGCTGCCATTTGTCATTCGTCGCTTATCTACCGGTGATGCACTCATTTGCCGACATTGCTGCGCATGTAAATGTGTATTAGGGTGTGCGTTATTTCGTAATTTTTTTGTTTTTGTAAAATCGCACTGAAGTTTCAAGATTTGCAATAAAAAAAATTATCCAAATAAAGTAGCTCTTTATGATCAATTTGCCTGTCGTAACCTTTCCCATATATTTAACATGCGATTTTTTGATCTTTTGTAATCACTTTTGTAGCGCCAAAGGAAACAAATCTAAAACTTTGGAAGTAGAGTATTCGCGTACAAAATTTAGTGCTCTACAAATATGTCTGAATATTTTTTTTTTAAATTACTGTATTTTATGTTATACGCAGTTAAAGTCATGCATCAAATGTACTGAGCTGTCCTACAGGAGCCTTTATGTAAATTATGTGTTGCTCATACGTCATGTAGTCCAAGCCAGGTGCCTTTAAAAATGAGAAAAAGTGAAAAAAAAATCATAGTCGGTTGAAACTTATTGGAAAAAACACTAAAATAAAATTAAAATATAAATTAACTTAAATTAAATTAAATCAAAATAAATAAAACTAAATTAAAGAAAATAAAAATATATAAAATAAAATAAAATAAAAATAAAATAAAATAAATAAAAAAATTAAAATAAATTAAATCAAATTAAATTAAATAACACTAAAATAAAATAAAATAAATTAAAATAAATTAAATTAAAGTAAATCAAAATAAATAAAAAAATAAAATTAAATTAAATTAAATTAAATTAAAATAAATTAAATTAAATTAAAATAAATTAAATTAAAATTAAAGTAAATTAAATTAAATTAAAATAAAATAAAATGAAATAAAAAAATATAAAAAAATAAATTAAATTAAAATTAAAATGAATTAAATTAATTAAAAGTAAATTAAATTAAATTAAATTGAATTAAAATAAAATAAATTAAATAAAGGAAAAAAAATTATATTTTCGCCTTCATTTTGATTTAATTTCGGACAGGGACAGTTGTAGGTTACCTTTTTTATGGCAAAATATTTAAAGATGCGATTTTATATAACATACATAGTAAAAGAAATTTGAGTTAGTCACGGTTTAAATTGAAATTAAAAAATTATTTTCTGTTATACTTTTTTGGCTCAAAAATTGAAACTTCAGCTGGCGTTGGCCATAAAAACAACTGTAGAATTATCGCACACCCTAATGTAACCATGATTATGTGTGTGTGCATTGTGCAACTAGCACCTTTATGACCTACTCTAAGGCCAAGTAGGCGCACCTGCATGCAAATATCATATGTGTATCAGTGTAGTTGTATATATGCATGTATATACATATGTATGTATGTGTATGTATACATATATTTATATATATGTATGTGTGTATATACATGAGCCTTTATGCGCTTGTTTATATTAGTTAGTTTGCTCGTACGCCCACAGCAGCGTTTGTGCGTTCGCTCATTAGTCTCCACATTCTGGGCGGGTGGGTGTGTATTTGTTGTTGTTGTGGTTGTCAGCCTTGTTTGCGTATGCTAATGACTTCACAATCACAATCGCAATCAATGTGCATGCAATCACAGCGCTGTACATACTTTGCATAGTCACCGCAACTACACCTTAACTATTGTTTGCTGGTGTTTCTGTATTTCTCTGCCTGTATGCGTGTGCGGTAATTTCACTGCCACACCCCGCCACCGCCTGGCAATAAAGCGCGCGCCTAAATTAATATTTATTATGTGCGTAATTTTTTTTCGTGAAATATAGGCGCGTGGTTTATCGCGCTTGCAAACACCCATACCAGCATACATAAATAATTATATACACACACACTCAGACATGCATGTATGAATGCATAAAAATGCGTGTGATAATTAGAAAATTTACAACGCGCTAAAAGAGTATGCCTAGCGGCCAATAACGGTCAATGTGCTTGGGTATGTGCGCGTTGCTTTTAGAAAAATATTTACACGTATGTGTTTACCGTTAGCTGAAGCGGTTCATACATACACGCTCACGCCCCTTGTAGCGGCTTTATTAACCTTGCGCCAGCGCATTAATTCAAATCAAGTTCATGCAAACGCATGCAAACACACTCGTATATATGTGTGTGTCTAAGCACAATACATACGCATTTATACAAATTTATGTGCTTGTGTTGCAGCTGTGCGCGTTGCATGGCATAAATTCGCTAATTAGCAGATAAGCTGGTGCAAATTTCAACGCCCAGCGCTTACATACCCGATTGAAATCAGCGCGTGCCCAGCAGTATCAACAAAAAAATGGAAAACAACAACAAGAACAACAAGAGAGCGCTGTCTTCGACTGCGCTGCAGGCTTTATACCTTTCATGGGCTGAAAGGTTCTTTTTTTAATGTAAACAGATATTATGTTTTGGGTAAGGAAACTTCATAACTGAACCGTCGGTTGTATGACAGCTATATCTTATAAACTTCCGATCCCAAAGATTTTTACACCAGATGTTGATATCATTGTTCGTAAAAATACCGCGAGATATTGCGTTCGCAGCTACAAAAGTGTGAGAGTTGTAGTGCTTAATCTCAAATCTGATCGATCGGTTATATAGGCGTTATACGAGTATGTTGTACTACTCCGATCTTAATGATTTTTACTAATCTTTTCTTTATTTAATATTACCTTAAATCTAATCAATTTTTATGCTTCTAGTCACTTAAATAGAGAAGTTATAGTGCGAAATCGGTTATCTGAACGATCCGTTATATGACAACTAAAAGGTATAAACACCTAATTAGTTTCAGTTTCCATCAAGAAAAATTATGTCTACTTATAACAGATAAATATCTGACATAAACTTCTAGTTTCTAACAACTAAATTGGCGAGGATATATGGTAAAGTCTAATAACTGAACAATCGGTAGTATTAGATATTACATCCGTGTTATAGTTATCTACAAGGTCTGTCGCAAAAGAAACAGAACTTTTTAAATATAACTGTTTCTGGTGGCGCCACCTATTGGTGGGTGTATGAAATAAAAAGTTTGATCTCTTGTTGACAGTTCGTAAAAATTTTAAGACAATTGGATAACTACAATCGATGTTATCGATCAAAAAGTGACAGCAGCTTTTGGTCATCGGTCGTAAAATGCAAAGAGCAAATATTAAATTTTGTTTTAAACTTGGGAAAATGTTTGCTGAAACATTTCAAATGATGAAAAGAGTTTATGGTGATCAGTGCCTATCCCGTAGTAATGTGAGTGAGTGGTTTAAGCGATTCCAAGAAGGTCGTGAGGACCTCTGTGACGATCAGAAGTCGGTCGTCTTCAGAAGTCAAAAATAAAGACAATGCTGATTTGTTTTTACGATTCCGAGGGTATTGTACACCGAGAGTTCGACCCACCTGGCCAAACGATTAATGCTGTGTTTTACCTTGATATTATGAAGCGTCTTTTGACACGCATTCGTCGTGCTCGACCACAATACAGTGAGGCAGGGTGCTGGCGCCTGTTGCACGATAATGCGCCGTGTCATCGATCGACGCTTGTCACTGATTTTTTGACAAAAAACTCCATATTAACCATTAATCACTCACCCTACTCACCTGATCTGGCACCCTGTGATTTTTATCTATTTGGAAAACTTCATTTGCCCATGAAAAGCCACTGGTTTCAGGACATTTCAGCGATCCAAAAGGCGACGACCGATATTCTCAAGAGCATTCCGAAAAATGACCTTAAACACTCACTTGAAATGCTAATTGACCGGGCTAAACGCTGTATCGAAGCACAAGGAAACTACTTTGAATAAAAAAATATAACTTTTTAAAAATATTAATTTTTTGTTATCTATTTTAACAGTCCTGTTTCTTTTGCGGCAGACCATGTATATTACGATCTTACTGATTTACAGTATCCATTTTCCATTAATGATAAGAAAATAATAGGAGAAACAAATTTTTTAGCTAAGCTTCTAAGCAAAAACCGATATCTGAACGATCGGTCGGTTATATGGTGACTATTATTTATATTAATCCATATTACATTGATTTTTGCTGTATCTTTCCTCTACATAATAAATAAAATTTAGAAATTTTGTACTTTTAGCCAATTAACTTTGAGAGTTACAGCGCAAATAGTCTCACTTCCAACTTATCGGTTGTTTGGGAACCGTACGTTATAATCAGCCGATATTGATTATTTCCACCCTACAGTTTCTGGTTATGACGTTAATATTTTATAAAATTTGGTATACATAGCAGTTTAATCTAGGAGATTGTGATGTAAAATCTAAACCGACCGATCGTTTGATCGTAAACGAGCCATAGTCTATTGTTATCGTATATCGATATATCATTACTGTTCGATTTCAATAAACTTCATAATATACATATTTCTAGAGAATGAAGAAGAAATATACTATGATAACTTATATTATTAGTGCCAGAATTCAAAAAGGCATAGCGCAAAACCTACAAAACCTTACAGTACCAAATCTGATCGGTTACTGTCTGGTCCGTTTTAGTCTAGTTCAATCAGGTTTTGTTTATTCGAGTATTAGACATTCAGATATAGTTCGTTTGATTATAATCTTAACGATGGAATACTTCCACTAAAATTTCTTTGAAACCGTACAAATAATTCCAATAAATGTACACTAGGCAGTAAAAGTCTGCGTACAAGGCACAAAAGTCGATTAAAGATATCCTTCTTCGGAGTTGCTCTTAAAATTTAATAGGAGGTTGGATATCCCCTCTATTTTAAAACTTCTGCTTGGCGTTTTGGCATTGAAGCATTGTTCGAAGCTGTTTGGGCACGTTGTAGAGTAATCAGTATGTTGTGGTATGCTTCGGGTCGTTATCTTGTTGGAATTATTAGTCGTTTCCTAGACCCAATTCTTTCGTGCTTTGGCTCAAATTTCTTTTTAAAATATTAGGTTAAACCTATTTGTCCGCATTGGACTCTATAAATTATATTCGGCCCACTCCATTACTAGCCACACACCTCCATAGCATTGCTCCACCACTACTATTCTTCACAGTAGGCATCAAGCTTCCTGCCAAAACTCCCAATATTTTTATACTTAGTTATTAAGCGGGTGATTCCCCTTTTACCAATTGTACGCAGACTTTTTCTGCTTAGTCTATAATATATGTTATGATATGAATCTACTGCTCATACAAAAAATACTGTTATAAGTACTTTCATCTTCACACACAAAACTTTATCACAGTCATAATACGAGATTCAACTCATGTGGGGTATAAATTGGTTAAGAGAAAAACTTTCCAGCCATAAAGCGACGAAAATCAGCCAAAACCATTACAATAACTACCGCTAAACGGCGAAACCATCGCTATCATATCAAAGTGATTTGCCAGAATAAATAAAAGCTACAAAAACATGCCCACGAATAATCGCACTCGCAGTCGTGACAGCAAAACAGGGTGCTTTGACCGAGTTTCTTGTGTGTGCACGAACTTCAACTCGGCCCCCTAACGGTGGCTGTTGCTTTCCAATTTCACTTTTAAGGGTCGTCTGTGTCAAAGTGAGCTTGGAAATTGGCCTAAGTACTTTCCGTTTTTTGAACCCCAATTTAACGCAGTTCGTATTTATTTAAGTGTAGTGACAGTGTAAATATATACCTACGAGTAATTAGGGGTAAAATGATATTTCACGGTATTAGCTTCAGCCCAACAACAACTGTGCGGTGATACTCTGTGCCATGGCGCAGAGATTAGCGACTGAGTTCGGCTCGCAATTTTACAGTAAATGAAATTAACAAAGGCTAATATTGACAGAGTCGCATTAGCGGCCACCCCATTTCTGAAATACAATTAACTCAGATGGCTTGTGGTGGCGTGCAAGTATAATTATTTTTGGGAAATTTTAGAGAAATGGTTTCTATTTATTGTTTTTTTATTTATTGAAATATGAGGTTTTAAAATTTTGTTTATGAACTACTTGGACTGAACAATCCTTAATTTCATGAGATTGGAATCGAGTCGGTCTGTTTGTGTTCTGGCGTTGGACCATTGGAACTCCGTGAGCCCAGCAAGCTCTGGTCAATAGCCAGAACTTACGCAGCTGCCAAACGAGAGGTGATCCACACTATTGGCTCTTGGCAAAACCAATCTCGTCAAAAACTATAAAAGTTCTTATTGGATGGAGGAAGACGAGGTGAAATCACTGTCACTTTCTCCTCGGTCTTTTCTAGACTCAGATTGGAATATCTCAGGAGACACACCTTTGGCAAACACAGCGAAGTTGCTGGGATCGATACTAACTGCCTTAACAAGATAGTTTTGTAAAGCACAAAGCGATTTGTAGATCTAACACAAGGGATGAATCTCTGTCCAAGTGAGATTCTACGACTTCGGATCAACTCTTTGGAACAACTGTATCAACAGACTGGATTTGACGACGTGTCCTTACATCTTCCATCATTCCATATTGTTTCACATAGTTTATCTCTTTATTGCTATCATCCATATCAAGCAGTCAAAATCTAGGCTCTCCTTTGGAGTTGCTGCCAATTGTCTACCTCCTTCACTTCTACCTGTTTAACAAGACACTATTGGCTGGACCATTGCTTCCGCCAGTGTATACTTCCAATTCCGCTAATTAGTACATTCCTCCGACAGTTGGCGAACCATAAGTCCTACGCTTCTCTCCACTTAACCACCTAAACATTAAGCGTTTTTTCATACCTGAAGTACCTCTTAAAAGCAGTATCTTCCTTCTTCTTCATCAGGTCGTTAAAAATGGATGAGGAAACTCATTGCAAGTGTCAAAAAAATCTGATAGACATTCAATTTATGTATACAATCGGTCTACAGCTAAACCTGTACAATCCAACTCATGCTTTATTAAGACTTATCTGACATACGTCGAATCAGCCGTTATTTGCTTAGCTTTTTTACGACATTCTAACTAGTTCACAGTATCAGTCTTTCCGTCAGACTTCAGAAATTTTTTCTCAAAAAACTGAGTCTTCAAAAATGATTGTAGTATTCTCCTTACTATACCAGCGTCTCTCCGTTTAAGTAAACTGCTGCCATCTTAATCTATATGCAACCATACTTGTGTAGTTGATATGGGCGTACTTCTCTATGTTCAGTCAATCCTCAAATGGACAGAGTAGAAACAAGTACTTGTAGACGAAACTTCGTGACTTTTTAATTCCGTACAATGCAGAACCCAGGCGGCAGCACTTAGGCCATCATTATGTCCACTGTGCGCCCGACCGGTGACTAATTGCGCCTTATTCAAGAACTCAGTGGCTTTGGTAAAAAAAAATTCCACAACAGCTACCCTAAAGCTATATTGGAGTATTGGTAGATGTGGAAGATATTCCGCATAAACGGCTGAATACTTGGCATGAGTAGGGCTACTATTCTAGCGTTTTGTCATGCTCTGGACTTGCTCTCCATTCCACCAAATTCAGTTTAACAATTTTCTATAGGTGTGACCTTTGGGCTAGGTGCCTAAGATGACCCCTATAATATTATTAAGCTTAGTCGAGCCTAAAAGTAGATGATTTTTGGTATGACCACCATCAACCTACCACAAAACACTTTCGAGGTTTGCGTTATGTTGCTAGTGCTCCAAGACCTGAGGTTTTCCTAGAGGGTTCATTGTTTTGAAGTGACAATTTAGTGTCCAGAGTAGCTTAGAGAATGGTGTTTTCAGCTACCCAAAGCTATCCCAATTATTTCCTTCTATTCCTATATGTCTGAGTATCCCGATATATTTGTACGGAGTTTCTCCTTGAGAGTCCAGTTATTGCGTCCCTGCAAAGCTATATTTGTAGCTTGCCTGTCGACTTGGAAGGATTATGGACTTTTCACCGATCGAGCTGTCCACCAAATCCTATTACTTTCAGAAAAAACATTCAGACGTTTTAAGTACAAACAACTTTAACTTTCAATTTTTCATGTCAAGTCTGAAAAGAACTTACGAAATCTTTACCATTCCCTTGCTCCATCGAATTTATCAGTAATAACGGCTTAACATTTGGTATACACCGAAACTTGGTAAAAAAGGTAAAAGCCGAATGATCGAACTAGATAAATTAATGAATAACGTCTGTAAACGATTTTATATAGACATGTCTTGATCTATGTAGGTGTGTTATTATGATTTTACGAGGTCAACGTTGAACGAACTATGAACCGAAGTCAAAGCTAATGCTAAAACAAAAGCCAACGATTTGTTAGAGATAAACATAAGGATAAAGATAGAGAAAAAATTAAAGATAAAGATATACCATGTGATCAAAACTGATACGAGCGCTATTTACAATAACTTAAAATATTCATCTCGATCCAAAAATTGGAACTAAATCGCTTCAAAAATGAGCCGAAACCGAAAACAGCACGTTTCTTTGATTGCCGTAGTGCGTTTCACCATGGACTCCCGCAACTTTTGGCCAAACACGAAACGAAAAGTCATCCCTTAGTCAATGATTCGGCAGATTTGGTGCTATGTGATTTTTTTCTGTGTACGAAACTGAAAAATCCGCTTCGGGAAAAGTGCTATGAATGCCTTAAAAGCCATACGCTAACGGCACTGAAGCCCATAACAGCCGTGGTCAGCTTCTAATGACTCAAAAGAAGTCTACATTGAAGCCGATAATAAATATTTGTATGAAATACGTGAATTTTTAGTTTTTGTTGTCAGTCTGGGTCAAATCTGATGAGATGAAGGTAGTTAAAAATGAAGATTAGAAACAGTTGAGGATAAGTTAGAAGTTAAGACAGAGTTGAGATAATGTTAAGGTATGAGTAGAGCTTAAGTTATCAATAATCCTAGTATCAGTTACTGTCACACCTTCCAAAAAGTCTATAAATAACACAATGATTAAATTTCCAACAACATTCACAATTCCAAGCCAGCAGCTCTGACATAAACATCCAAGTAGCCGTAAAACTGTTGCTTTTTCTTTGCGCAGAGATCCATAAAACTCCCGTCATATAATCTGTCTACTAATTTATTCATATGGCTGACATTTCGCCAATTTAAAGAATTAATTACGACTTTTTTCCTCGCACACACAACAAAAAAAAACAAAGAAATTAATTCATTTTCATATTACTTTCTTCTGCTTGCTGCACTCCCTCGGGCGAACAATAAGCGCGTTGCCTAAAGCAACGAATTAAAGCGAAGCGAAGAAAATGTGAAAAAATGTAAATAATTTCAAATTAGAAAATACGATATGATGCATTAAAAATTAGAATTCGTTAAAAAGAGGCGACGCGCTCGCACTGCCAACAGGCGCATGCCAAGCGTTACGTTACCACTTAGTTCCCGGTGCGTAGCCAATTATTTGGGCGCTCGTAATATGCGACGATGGCGCGCCAAGAGAAATTTCACGGACCAAAATGTGAAATATTTAAAGAAATGACCAAAAGAACAGGCAATTACACTACTTGAGTGCCCACATAAGTGCTATTCAATGTCGGCGCTACTAGCAGCGGCTGTTGATCAGGCAAAGCTAGTCAAACCTAGCGCTTAGCGAAGGCATACTTGTTTGTAAATGTGTGCGTTAGCGAGTGTGCATTTGTGTGCGTGTGTGTCTGCATGTTGCGCGCTGCCAACTGCCATTTTTCGGTGTTTCTTGCGTTTCCCTTTTGATTTCGCCAACGTCCTTTTTTTTGCACTTTTTCCCCATTTGTTTCGTGCCGCGCTCTGACCAGAGATAATAACGAAATTATGCAAACAAGGTTGACCCATCGTCAACAACGTTAAATTGCCTTTCATTTACAATATTTGCCGAGGCAATGATGGCGCAAAGTGAAAGCCAGAGTTGGCTTGAGCGCTCGAGCTCACTGACTGACTGCAAATAGCGGCGAAAACGGCAAGGGAGTGTGGCAAGAGCGCACGGCAATGGCGAGTGGCAAAGACAAGCGTTAAAGCGATAGGCGCACACACAAACTAATATACAACAACACAACCGCACAAGCGCTTAGTGCTCGACAGAGTCACAACCAAGTCAAAGTCAAAGTGAAGCCGCGGGGGAGCTACCGCATAGTAGCGTTCTTACTGTGCGCGGGCGCTGGCGGGGCGCGCACGAGTAGCAAGCGGTGGCGCTGAAAGTGAAAGTTGGGCTTGCAACTTGAATATATCTGACCAAAGGTTTGTCGACGGCAATTTCCCAAGCCTTGTGTGTGTCAAAGCCAAAAAGGTACAGGAAGGAAGCAGCCGCCAAACGGCAACAGACACAGACACCGACCGGACGACAGGCCAACTCCGGCTGACCGTAGGTAAGTGGAAAGCTGGCGTAGACAAACGCGCGGACAGCAGATAATAAGATAGCGTTTTGAAGAGTGCAAGTGCGCCTGCTTTAGTGTGTATGTATGTGTAAGTGTTGCTATGTGTGTGTGCGTGGGTATATTTTGCTACTTTGCGCGGTGTTGTTGGCGCACAGGCGAGCGGCCGAGCATGCCGACAGCTGCCATTTGTAACCATTAACACTCCGTTTAGCTATTTCCACTTGCGTTTCCACGTCGACAAGACAACAACAACGTGCCTGCACTTCACTTTGTAATGCCTCGGCTTTCTAACTTTGCGCGCGGCAGCATGGCTGTCACCACCAACACGCGTTACTCCGGCACACTGGCGTGCTAGCAGCACCGCAAGTTGGCTGCCGCACGTATTTTTGTGAGTTTTGACTTGTTGTTGCCTCTTTTTTTTTGTTGATTTTCGCTTTCGCTTGGTTTGCTCTTGCGGCTGTGGGCAAATTTTTGAGCACTAATTTTTGGTAATCTACACAAGCCGCAGTAGCTGAGCAGCGTACTATATATATCCTTTGGCCGGTAAGCTAGTCAGCAAGCAATAATATGTTTCAAGCTTCATTGCTTGCGTTTTTCATAGCAATATTGAAGTGTTTAGCGCTGGTGTGCGCTCAAAAGTAGACTACGCGCCATAAGACAGCGTTAGTTAGAGAGCTTTCGGCTGTGCAAAGTATGGGTTTCGGAAAGCAAAGAGAACTGTGAGCAGTGTAGAGCAGCTAAAAGCGATAACAACAACAATTATAAAAACAACAACAAACAACAAATTGTTGTTAGCGATTTTTCAACTGGCACGCCGGCTACGCACTATAATGGCAAAACACTAATGGCCGAGCGCAAAAGGCAGTCAAGCGTGCAACAACAACAACAATAGCAATAACAATAATGCAATAGACTAGGACATCCGCCGCCAGCGCCAATGACTGGAACGTTGACATTATCGAACGTGACTGGGCTGTGCGCAGCAATAAAAAAAGTGAAGAAGAAGAAGAAGCAGAACTGTAGTAGTCGCCTGAGACAGTGGCGGCGACAACAGTAACAACAATACATTTTACAGCAACTATTTTGGTAATAAAATCAACAACAAAGCCGAAGGCATTCGCTTAAAAGCAAAGTTTATTGCAGGTGTTGTTGCTGCTGTTGTTATTGCACGTGTCCTACTGCTTTGTCAAGCTGTAGCATAACGACAGAAACAACAACAAAAGCTAAAAACAGCAAAAAGTAAAAACCGACAACAAAGTGCTGTTAGTTCTGCTAATAACACGTAGATTAAAGCGCCAGTGTCGGCTGTAAGCAACAAAAATGGCGAATTAGTCAAGACAGCAATAGCAACAACAACGCACGCCAACGGTAGACAAAACACCAAAATCTGTTAGCAACTGTTCAAAATTCCCGTCAACTACGCCATCCATGGCAACAACCTTACCATGTTCTACGGTGACTGGATGGTGGCCTGAATTTCTTGTTTGCATTTGCCATTGCGTTCGTTCCTTTTTGCGGTAGTCTATTGTTAGGCGCTTAAAAGCGTCTTTATCCAGCCACAATAAGTAACACGCGGGCAGGTAGTAAAGCTGTGGCCTGTTTACATAGCACTTACGAGTTTATTTTCCCTTCCCCTCCCCCTAGTTACAACGTTTTATGCCAATGTATGTTATTTGCAATCCGTAGAAGACTTAAAATTGGTGGCTGTGTTTGTTGGCAGCGAATAGGCAAACATTTTTGAAAACTTGGTTTGATTATAGCGAAACTAAAAAACATATTTAAAATGTTCATAGAAAATCTTAGTTAAACTTACTAAAAAGTAAAAAAAAAAAAACAAATTAAGAGAACTAAGAAAAATTTTTATAAAAAAGGGAAAATAACATTATTATTCCGATCTGAACAATTTGTTCAGCGACTGTACAGCTGCCTCGGATAATGATTCAGGGCAAGTTTCGTCAAGGTACCACGCCAAACAAGAGACTTTTCCATACAAGGATTTGAGTTTGATCTTTCAGTTTGTATGGCAGCTCTATGCTATGTGATCCGATATGAACAGTTAGTAGACCTAAGCCAAATTTCGTCAAAATATCTCGTTTAATAACAAAATTGACGTTTTCTGCAAATGAGCAGCCCTTGCGAAGGAAGGAACGTGTGAAAATTTCAGAGACAAACGGACTTGGCTAAATCGACTCAGTTTATCATGCTGGCTATTTGTAGATATATTTTATATGTTCCCCGAAGTTTTCCTTTTGGTAATTTAAATTTCGTTGCAAACTTAATATACCATGTAATATATCCCTTTGGTACTTGCGCTGTCGCAAATGCCTTTTGGCCCAAGATTCATCAGAGGAGATCTGGTGATCTCTTTGTTCTCAGTACGGCTAGCCTATCCGTAGTTGTGGGGCTTTAAACAGGCCATTGCCGTAGTCTTACCAGACGCCGTTAGCAGAATTTATATGGAAAAAGATTGGGTGGAAACAACTCAACACTTCCTTCTTGACTTTCCCTCGTTTGGGAGTTCAAAGCTTAAGGGGGTATTCTAGTCTAGAATTTTGAAAAAATCGATTTTTTTTTTGGATATTCTTAAAGACTGGACCTTTAAGAATATATTCCTCCCAGGAATTTTTATAACTCCTATTATTTACCGAATTATAGCTAGTTTAGTGACGCAGCGTGCAAACCGGCTCTGCTGTAAGTATAGACTGCCTGCAGTTAGACTCAAATCTTTAATCGCGTTTTTCTCGAAATTACTATTTTCAACTCTTCTGACATGATTTCTAATAAACCGATTAACTTGAAATTTGGTGTGAACCTTCTTTATATATCTCTCTATGGTTAGAACTAGGATTACTACAAAATTTTGATTTTTACTATTTTTAAAAAATTTTGATCTTTGCCAAAAAACTGGCAAAAAATTCAAACAGTCGCCATTTACTGAAAAATTTTTTTTTTATTTTTTTTTTTTTTAGATCCCCAAAGTGTTGGAATCGTGTCAGGAAGGGCGCACCCTTATTTTCAACCCCCGCCACGCCACCACGCCGCAATTAATCAAATTATCACAAACATTTTTTTTTTATTTTTTTTTGTATTCTTAAAATATTAATAAATATCTGATAAAAAATTGGATGATAAAAATGTTCTTAGTGTTTTTTTTTAATGGACTTTAAAAAATGCCGTTAAATAGCATTTCTAGACTAGAATACCCCCTTAAACACTTAGTAGCGCATACCTGCAAACATCCCACCGAATTAACGTGAGTTGAAATTAAACGCGCACGGAAATATGTATTGGCTACTAAGCGTGACATCTTCGATCAGCCATCCAGCCTAACCTAACCTAATACACCCTTTACAGCATATGTTATGTATTTGCCGGACATTATACGAGTATAAAGCATAGCTTGCGCAGACACAAAGTATCTTTCAGTTGAAATTTTCTGAACAGAGTTGCCATTTGTTTGCAAATTTTAACTTAGTGGAGCTATAACTCAGTAAATTTAAGCGGTTTGCCAAGACAGTTAGTTATTTCAATCTGTTTGGAAAAGTTTCTCCGCTAACTTAACATGAAGAAAACTTCAACCGTAAGTCTTCATATTTTGGTGGAAATTTATGTTGAACATGCTCTAGCTGAGCGAACGTGCCGAAAGTGGTTTGCACAATTTAAAAGTGGTGATGTTGGCTTGATAGATGAAGACTAAAATAGTTTGAAGACAAGAAACAGAAAGCATTATTTGATGATCAAGAAGTTTGCGACTATACACGGGACCATATTTTCCCTCATGTCTACGCTTGACCTCATATTGCATGACCGGTTAAAAACTATTTGGAACACAGCGGCTGGAAAATCTTGCCTCATACGCCTTACAGCCCTTGGCACATCTGACTACCATTCCGTCAATGCAGCACGACCGCTGCGGAATATGGTTCACATCAGCACAGGCAATCAAAAATTGGCTTGATTCATATTTATCCGAGTCGGCTTGGCCTACAAATTGCCGAAAAAAGAACTCTACTTAAATTTTTGTGCAACCATTGAAAAGAAAAATACCACGAAAATATTTTTAGGCCAAAAATAAGCAGAAATGTAGAATTTATTTTTACGTATTAGCTTAAAAATATTTACTGCCAAACCCAAGCATTCACAAATATAAAGAAATATACAAATATTTGCATTTAAAAAAAATTGTTCTATATTTAAATAATGCTTTTGCTTATTTGATATGGTTTTAAAAACAAATTTTAATGGCAAGTTTTTTGGTGGTGAATTTTAGTTTTAAAGCTTTTCGTGTCATGTTTTTCATATTTATTATCATTAAATTGTAAAAAGATAGCATTACGCATACAAGATATTTATTTTTGAATGAAATTTTTTATTTCCAAAATTTTTTTTTAAATTATCTTTTGCATTATTAAACTACCATTTTGCGATTTTGCCTCATCGTAATTTTTTTTATAAGTATTTTTTTATAGAAATATTGTTTTTCACAACCAGCACAAATCAATTGTTATTTTAATATACACTGTGACAAAAAAGTACCCGGAAATTGTATGTAAAACCCTAAAATATTTAATTATTCATCAATATTTATTTTGTCGCCTTCAAAGTATTCGCCACCAAATGTAATACACTTATGTTAAGGATCTTTCCAGTCTTCGAAACACTTTTCATAAGCACCTTTTGGGTTGGCCTTCAGCTCCTTCATTGAATTTTTTTATCTCTTCGTTTGACTGAAAGCGGGTTCCACGAAACGCCAAATTCAGTTTGGGGAACAAGCAAAAATCATACGGAGCCAAATCTGGTGAATACGGTGGTTGATCGTTGGTATTCATTGCGTTTTTGGCTTTAAATTCGGTCACAATCGTGGCTCGATGCGATGATGCATTATCAGCGTGTAAAATTCATGAATTGTTCTTCCATAATTTCGACCGTTTTCGACGCATGCTTTCACGCAAACGCCTCAATACAGCCAAATAAAATTCCTTATTGACCGTTTGTCTCTCTGGAACAAGCTCATGATGCACCAAACTACGAATATCGAAAAAAACAATCAGCATCACCTTGATTTTTGTGCGGTTTTTGTGTATTGTTTTTGGTTTTAGCTCGTTTTGTTCACTCCATTCCGATGACTGTTGACTTTTTTGCATGTCAAGGCCATAAACCCATATATCTTCGGCAGTTATAATGTTTTCCATGAATGTGGGATCGGAACACGCACGATTAAGCGCGTCCGAAGAGACTTTTATACGGTGCTCTTTAAAAAAAATCCACCTTTAAAGGGGGCGAGTTGAGCAAGAACGCGTTTCATACCCAAAATATATACCAAAATCATTTAAACGAACTCGCAAGAGATGTTGAGCTCTCTTGCCATCTATTTACTATATTATTTGTCTGACGATTTTCAAGCACCACATTCTTCATTCTTTTAATATTTTCATCAGCTGAAGAAAATGAAGTTCGCCGAGAACTAGGCGTGGCTGCAGTGATCTCTTGACCGTCTTTAAAGGCTTTGTATTACTCATAACTAGTTGACCGATCGCTTTCATATTTGGCATAGTTATTAAGGACAGTCCTACCTACTTAGCAAATACATTTCTTTGAAATATCATTTAGTTGGGGAATTTGAAATACAATTTCCATATTGTTAGCCCTATAGACAAAAATAATGGTCTTTGTTAGAAGTTTTGTTTATAATTATATATTTTTTAGTTCAACTTCTAGCCATTAGTTCAATTTCTTTCAGCTTTTCAAAAATACAGTTTTAATTGTAAACTTATTTGGCAACCTTTAAGGTACTTTTTTGTACATGCTTACTTTTAGCGATTTTGAGTTTAGATTCAAAAACACCAAAGCAAACTAAAAGAAAGTAAGTGGAATATTAATTTTTATGTAATTTTTCTCATAATCACAACTTTTAATTGGCAACCCTATTTGGTTAAAGTATTTTTTTTTATTTCAATAACTTGTCATAAACCACAAACATGTATCCTACTTATAGGCTATGCAAGTAACAACCTACAGAAGCGCACACTTTTCATGCGCGCCACAGCCCAAGAACACCTTAGTCAACTAGTAGAACAGCTTAATATACACCATCTATCCCCTCTATTAGCCCGCACAAGCTCACCTTGCCCAGTTAAAAGCTATTTGTCCATACAAGTACAATGGCAGCGCTTTACTTAGTCTACTTTTAGGCGCGTAGCGTGCAGCTTATTGATGTCTGTTTATCTACCGGCCATATATAAACACGAGCACCTACACACAGACAGCCGCTCGTGTTGTGTAGGTGTATTTCTAAAGGTTTGTGTCAAAATAGCACACATTTTTGGGTAATCCTGTGGTTAGTCTACTTTTCAGCGCTTGTGATTAAAGCAACTTTTTAGTAAAGCACACAACAACAACGGCCAACGAGGCAGCAAGGTGTTCAGGCATAAAAGGCGACATAAAATTTGTGGCATCTAATGGCCGGTTTGCCTTCGGCTATGCCACGTTTGAGTTAAGTCGGTGGAAGGGTATTTATAGCTGTAAGTAAGTAAGTAAACATTTGTGTGTATTTATGTGTATATGTGTGTGTGTGGACGGATGTTGAGAAAAGGGTTCAATGGCATATTGCGAACAGCTGATTACACCGCGACCAACACCTTCAGCTTGTCCCCCCGGTTTGCTAACTTGCCACAAATTTTGATATGTTGATTAAAGCAATTTTAGTTGAAAGGGTTCTTCCTGTGGCGACGCGTCGCGTTGATGATGGCGCCATTATAGGTTGGCCCACGGCATGGCTGGTGAAAATTGGAAAATTTGTATTGCTTTTGAAATGGGTTTAAAATTTGTATTTAATTACGCTTACCTTTAGGCGCCCCGCTTGTTTCGCCTTTCGCCTTCGGCCCTTTGACTACGCGCGACCTGACAATTTGAAGACGATTTTAAAGCTTTCTATTAAGGAAAGTTAGGCCAGCTGAAAGTGATTGTGATTTATTATTATTAGCCGACATTTTCGGAGTGTTCGTTATTTGTGGAATTTATTTCGAGTTTAAGAAACATTTTAAGTTACGTGAGTAATTAGGATAAGCGGCGAGTTGTGCGTGGGCCGCCAGCTTGCGTTATAAATGCTCACTTCACTCTTGGTATTGTTAAGCTTTGCATCATTTATTGGCTTCAGCTTGGGAGCAAAAGGTAAGTGGAAAAGCTTAAACCTTGAACCATTTGCGGGTTGAGGAATTTAATTTAAAATGACAGCATTGAATGGTGTTGTTTTATCAGCAAAATTTATTGAATGCGAACAAAAAAATAGCCAATAAATTAACCACTGCTGTATTGAGGAAGAAAACTTTTTTATGGACTTCTTCCACATAGATCAGCCATGCTTTAACGATGACTACTCGTATTAGAGTGCCATCTGTACACTCGCATTGCTACTTGGAGTAAAATATATGAAAATAATCCAGCCATATAGTATTTGGCACAGAAAAAGTAACCATCTACACAGCGGCTACATTTTTGTAAACAAAATATATTAATTTCAAGTCCCAGCACTTCGGTTCTTCATCTCTGAATCCTATAGCAATAAAATGCTGCGTCCCACATATTTTCAACAAGCTTAGAGCGCAACTCAGTTCAGTGATATTACATAATGCTGTATTCAGCTTTTTATTAAGCTATGATGTTTTTAGCTGAATAAGCGCTGAATACAGAAACGCGGATAACCCTCTACTTAAAGTGCAATCTTAGGACATCTAGAGTAGTAAGTGGCAAGAAGCACCTAAAAAAAGACAATTCTATAGGATGGGAGACGCAACCAGGATGGGGTGAGCGAAGATCGCCGCTGAGAAACTTTGAAAGCCAAAGACAGCTTCTGAAAACAGCCATTGGTCGTGGTAAAAGAGTCAGCTTAGAAAAACTTTATGAAACTTTGTCCCTGGGGTACTGTTTACAAAATATGTATGTCGAAGTTCAAAAATAAGCCGCAGCAGCCAAAGAACCCATCGTTTATGAGGAAAGTCGTCGAAACATTATTTCCGACACATGATCCCATTTCCTCTGGTAAGTGACACGGAACTACAGAGTCACCCCAATTAGTCATGGAAGATGAAATATTGACAATTGTGTAAAAAATCAAAAACACGAAGGCGCCTGCAATTGATGATATATCAAATAGAGCACTGAGAGAAGCAATGTACAGTGCGTGTACAGCAGAAGAGGTGTTACCCGATCCATGGAAGGCACAGCGTTTGGTTCTACTTCTAAAACTAAAAAAGCACCGTATGGCAGGACGGGAATAATGAGTGACTTATAGAGTTTGGTTTTGTTCGTCGAGAGAGGACTTTGCTTCTCAATTGCCTACTCAGTCCGAAGTAGCACCTGTTGGCAAAAGTTATCCTGCGTTGGATTTCTAGACTGACATTGTTGGTGGTGTTTACGCTGGTTCCAAGATAGACGAAATTATCTACGACTTTGAAGTTATGACTGTCAACTGTGACGTCAGAGCCAAGTCGCGAGGGCGACGACTGTTTGTTTGATGACAGGAGATAATTCGTCTTGCCTTCGTTTACTACCAGACCCATTTGCTTTGCTTTTACGTACGCACTCTTGTAAAGGATTGTACTTTCTCTATTTATCTCTGCAGCTCGAATTATTTTCTCCAGCAGCAGGTTGAAGAAATCGCACGATAGGGAGTCGCCTTGTCTAAAACCTCGTTTGGTATCGAACGGCTCGGAGAGGTCTTTCCCGATTTTGACGGAGCTTTAAACGTAGCTGTTGCTCGAAGAGGTCGTGTGTGTCGATTCTCCTTTCACGGGTCTTTTCCAAGATTTGGCGCATGGTGAATATCTGCTCGGTTGTTGATTTGCCATCTAAGGCCACAATGATCAATCAGTTTGTTGACATCGCAAATTAGCAGCTCGCACTTAAATTCCCTATCGTTCTTCGCCGCCGTGTCGCTTCCACCGGCCCCCGCTGCTTTGTTGTTCTTCAGTCGGTTAATTGCTATTCGAATTTTTTCATGGTCGGGCAATGGAACGTCTGCTCCATCGTCATCGATTGGGGAATCGGGTTCGCCTTCTTCTGGCGTTGTACTTTCACTGTCATTCAGCAGGCTGGAGAAGTGTTCCCTCCATAATTTTGGTATGCTCTGGGCATCGATCACTTTTGTGGGTTCGACAAGAGAACAGGTGTTAGGAATACATCAACAAAAAATGAGAAAACAATCGCATATGCGGATGACCTCAAAGCGGCTAAACATCTGGGTGATCTCCGGCTCAAATGCAAGGATAGCATAAATGGTCTGCTTGCTACCATGAGTTAAGAGTTGGCTGAACAGAAAACGGAAATCTTGCTCATAAATACAAGGAAGGTGGAAGAAAGGGGAACCTTCACCTTAGGGGAATACGAAATTATTGCACAGCCGCAGCTGAAGTATCTGGGAGTAATATTGAAATACAAATTAAAATCTAAGGAACAACTGGCCTATACTTCGGGTTACAAACAAAATATATAATGCTCTATCAAGAATCATGACCAATAGGGACTTCGTGCTCTTCAGCCGGCGAGTTTTAATAGCAAATGCACTGAGTTCCATATCACCAATATCGTTACAGGCATTAGATATAAAACCATAAGCAAAAGAAATAAACGCTGCATAAAAGCCGCCCATTGCAATCCTTGAAGATGAATTCGCGCGATTGGACCAGATGTCAGAGCCGCATGTAGGCTTCAAAAAAAGGAGAGAACCAAAAGCATCATAATCTGACAGCAGCGATGGCAAACCTCAACGGTAGGACAATGGACTAATCCCGGACATTTATTCGTGGAGAGATAGATAACATGGGGATCTAAACTTCCTCTAACCCAAATACTGCGTGAACATGGTTGGTTTAGAAGCTATCTGTTCCGATTCCATCACGACCTTAGTCTATACTTTCCGACGTGTACAAAGTGAATAAAAGACTCTGAGCACGTATTTTTTCAATGCCCTCGTTAATATCTTTGTATGAATAGTCACTAATCATGATAACAATAAAGTGATTGCCGATGTTAACCAGAGAGTGATTTGGAAAAAGCATTCAACTCTCATGAATCGACCGCCAAGATCCGTGCAAATGCTAGTACTAAAGGGAGTCTAACTACTGCTCAAAAGATGCTAAGGAAGGCTCCACATTTGAATTTATAAAAAGTAAAAAAAAAAACATGGTTTGTAAAATCTCGATCCGACAATTTCGATCTTGAGCATGCATCACGTTGTGGAAGCACAAATGAAGCCGATGTTAATAAAATAGCGTCGCTTCTTAATGAAAATCGTCTAAATATAACTCGACAGACTGCTGAAAGCTTTAATTCCTCTGGTGCAACTTAACTTAAAAGTGCTCAGGTTCTTAAAGAACAATTTGCTTCGCCGAAAAAGATAAAAACTGCATTGAAAGAGGAGCCAAAGAAAAACAAAAAAAAAATCGTTTTTAATTGTTTTAAAGATTGGAAAAACGCTGGCAGAAGTGCAATATGCGTAGGTATCTGGAGGTGGTGACTTTGAAGGGAACAAAATAGATAATCATGAATAAATAAACACTTTCTTAAGGAAAACAAACTTCGAGATACTTGGACGAATTGAGAAATAATTCAAATAGAGACTTAGAACCTTCGTAGCATTACTTGTGTCGGTATCTCCAAAATTTTTTGGATCAGAGAACCTTCACTTCAAATCAGCACGTCAAGAACCACTTTCAGCAATTTTCAGACTGCAAGGATCAAACATTTTATGATAGTGAAGTCAATTTCTTAGCCGAAAGATGGCAAAACGTAATGACACAAAATGCAGAATATATAATATTACAAAATTTTTTATACAATTAAAAAAAATTAAAACTAAAATATTAATCGGTACAATAATACGCAAATATTTAAATTGGGGGATCTTTAAGGTTCACTTTTCTTATTGCATCTCGCAACGGAACTCCATCTGGCTATTTGCTCATTAACCTACAAGACTAACCTAACCTAACCTTCAATTAGTTAGTACATAGCATAAATTTGAAGAATCGAGCGAAGCGTATTTGCCTGGTAGTGAACGAGGGCAAAACGAAATATATTCTGTCATCAAACAAACAGTCGTCGAAATAGTGACTTTGCTTCCATGTCACTGTTTGACAGTCATAACTTCGAAGCCGTAGCTAATTTCGTCTATCTGGGAACCAGCATAAACAGCAACTGCAACTTCAGCCTCGCAATCCAACGCAGAATAACTCTTACTAAAAGGTGCTTCAAATTTTGTGGTGAATATTTTTTAAGGTGTGGGATATTAAAAAGTTAGTTGTTATAAGGTCGGCGCAACCCTCTTACAATAGATGTTTAAATTAATAGTTTTCGAAGCATTGAAAATTTTGTCAATTTCGCTCATTTATGTTGCATATCTTAATCTCACCTTCGGTAAACCAAAAGACATAACCGGAACTGCTATAAGTCGTCTCAACAAATTTGTGACAGGCTCAAAGCGCTTTGTCGATTTGTAAGAGTCTTGTGATTCAGTATTTAAGAGATTTAGGTACCACAACAAAGCAGCGTTGTAAGCTGTTCAAGTGAGGCCCCTATAATGAACGAACTCTGCCTGGAAAGACATTTTAAAATTATTAGTAAATTTTTTTCCAACCACCAGCACTTTCATTTGCAAAGTACAGCGTTTACTAAAAGTTCATTTGCGCTTACATGAAGTGGAAAAGCATAATTTACCTAACCAATTATTTATAATGAAAATGCGCACAGAAGCTCCACATTTATTTTCAAGCATTTCTACTTTTTCCTGTTTTTTGTTGAAAAGCGCGAACGCCAAATAATTTACACCTAGTTAGCATACTTCAAATTGCATATCCTTTAAAATGCAAATAAATTATAAATCATTATACGCAAAAAATACACATATATTATCATATATATGTATATGTACACATATATTAATAATAAAGTAAATGCAAGAAAAAAATAATATAACAACTCCATTATGGCTCAAGTGCCTCAATCGCTCTTTAAACAACAAATTGTTTGGCACTTCTGATAAAAATTTGTTAAAAAATAATCTATCGCAATAAATTATTATTAACGATGGCTTTTATGCTATGAAAAGCGAAAAAAGTGTACAGCTTTTTGCATGACTTGTCATGCCACCAATTTGAAACCACCTGTTTCTGTGTGCTGCAGTCAGGCGTTTATGCTGCGCATGTGTGTATATGTATGTGCTTACGTTTGCATATGTGTAAGTGTGTATGTGTGGTTACTTATATGCATGTAGTACTTTTTAAAATTTATTATTTATGGCCTTTAACTCTATACAGTCAGAATATTTACTGGAAAAGGCGCAGCTCAACACGGCGTATGAGCGACTTTTTTACTCTTGCTGAAAGTTCATGTGTGACTCTGTGCAGTTACATATACATACATACATGTATGCTTTGTTCAATGATCCTATTCTCTGGCCATTTTTTCACATTTTTTTTTATTATTTCATCAATTTATTTAAATTTTTTCAATTTTTTCCTATTTTTAATTTTTATATTTTTTTTAATTCCAAATTATTTTTTCCATTTATTGCTTTTCAGTTTTTATTGTTTTCTTTTTTCCGGTTTTTATTATTTTATTTTTTTTAGCTTTTATTATTTTACATTTTTTCGATTATTATTATTTTAATTTTTCGCATTTTTTTTATTTAAATATTTTTTCCATTTTCTCACTGTTTAATTTTTTTTTCACTGTTTGCTTGCTTTTCCTATATTCCCAATTTGGCTCGAGCATGCGGCATATCGATTATATTTGCACGCACATAAATAACTGATGGCATTTCATTCAAAATTTCCGTCGGTTAGTGCCGCAAATAAATTTGAATTTCAATTTCGTTTGTAGGGCTTTGGCCGAGAGGTTGGAAATTGCCATTGTACTTGCATTGAAAATTTTTGTTATGAGTACATTTATTAAAATATACAAATGTATTTATATGTTTACTCATATTTTATTTACCCACTATAGCTCTGATAGTTTTTAAATTTTGTTCAGCAATTAAATGTTTGGAAACGCATGCATTTTTCTTGATTAGAAAATTCCTCTAAGCAAACATAAAGGGTGATTTATGAGAAGAAGTTTAATATGGATAAGAAAAAAAAGAATGAAAGAAATTAATTTATGTTTCTAGCCTTAAGCTGTGTGACTAGCACTCGCCGATTAATTGTTCGAAACACACAAAAAAGATTTTGAAAAATACAAATATTTTCCTGAAAACGACTTCAGAGTTGCTCAAAGCTTATTAACAATCATTTTGTCGGCTGTTTCGGTTTAGTAATCGAAATTATCTAAGGAAAACGTGAGACCTCCACATGACCCCAGCCTTATCTTAGTTCTCTAAACTGTTTCAAAATTGAAAGCTCAAGTGAAACCAATTTTCCACTATTTAATTCTGTCAACGCAGAAAAGATCTCTCAACTGCCAGTAGCCATAATCATATTGCATACTTTTAGTACTGAAGTGTCAGCATGCCGTATCACTCTGGTTTACCACTATAGAGTCAAATTTCTAGCATCTTCAGCTGAGCTTGAGGAAACAGAACTTGCCAGGAGAGGTTTAATTGCCGGAATTTACGTGCTTGGAAAAGTATTGCAGAGTTGTTAATGTCTGTTTGGTGAGAGGCTTTTCGCAGAATATATAAGCACTTTCTGCAAAGCACAACAAACAACGTTAGATATCCAATGTTCCTGGACCACCTCATTCAACCGAAATGATAGTTTTGCCGCCGACCTCCCTTACACTATGGCACATCTTGTCGTTAACAAAAGCGGCTCGGATGACCGTATAAGATCGGTATACCCCAACAGCCGACCGTTCCTACGACAGGTACAAGTAACTAGTATTTTTATTCGGCCTGTAGTTCTTGGCACCACTCCTCGAAATTACTTTAGGAACAAAATCTGCCGGTACAACAGCAGCCGACTTCTGAGAGGAATTGGCAAACTGACAGCTTGAGATATAAAAGGCTACCACGTGGCAGTAGCTCGGCCTCGACTGGAGTGGCAAACCACTCGACGAAAAAAATTGTCATAACGTGTGATCCAAGTAGAGATACTTTTTTCAATAGCCTTCTTGAGACCCAGCTTTCATTATTAGATAATATTCAACTGTATAGACAACGTCCAGCTCGCCGTGAAGAAAATATAGCAGCCGTAGCCGAGCGACCGTGGAGAGTCGATTCGAAGTCATTTGCAGACAGTCAGACCGACGAATGGAACAACTTGGCGCATTTTACGTCAAGATCTTAACTTTAAAGTGCACAAAATACAGCTTGTGTAAGAAGTGAAGGCGCTCGAACTTCCCAAGCGACATTGCTTCGCTCTATGGGCTCTTGAAAATTTCCAAGAAGATCCCACGTTTTCGCCCAAATTTTATTAAGCGATGAGGCCCATTTTTGGCTCAATGGGTATGTAAATAAACAAAATTGCCATAATTGGGACAAAGAGCAAACTGAAGGGTTTCAAGAGCTTCGATTTCATGCAGAAAAAACAGTTTGGTGTGGTTTGTGGGCCGTGGAATCATCGGTTCATATTTGTTCAAAAATGATGCTGGTGACAACGTAACCGTCAATGGCGACCGTCATTGCACCATGGTAAACGAATATTTTTTGCCTGAAATTGAAGCTCGTGATCTCGGCGACATTTCGTTTCAACAAGACAGCGCCACTTCCCACACATCGCATCAGTTAATGGATTTATTGAAAGAACACTTCGGTGAGCAGATAATTTTACGTTTTAGGTCGCTGGTGACCAAGATCGTTTGATATTACACCTTTGGACTGTTTTTCCTGTGGGGATTTGGAAATTTAGAGTCTATATAGACAATCACGCTTCGATTTAGGTCTTGGAGCAAAACATCACTCATGTCTTTCGCCAGTTACCAGTCGAAATGCTCGAACGATCATCGAAAATTGAATTCAACGGATGGACCATCTGAGACGTAGCCGGGGGCAAAAGAAAGAGTTAAACTTGAAACGCTAAATGACAAAAATGTTTTTTCGAATGATAATAAATATTCCCCATTAAATTTTAAGTTTTTGTGTTTTTTCTTTAAAAAATCAGGGAATCTCGGAAAAGCTTTCAATCAGCGCTTACGTTTTCATGTTGATTCTTTTCTGGCGTTAGTGTATGGAAACACTCAAGTAAACTACACCAACCATTAATCATCTCCATTTCAATAATCGGAGGAACTTATTAATAGTGGAGACATTTCCGAAAATTCGAAAGATGCCATAATTGTCATATCGCAAACTACTAAAGATGCAAATCGGACATTAAGCGACCTCTGCATTCTTCATTACATTATACCTAAGCCCAGTTAAGCTCTAAAAAGTTACTCAGACCGAACTTCCTAACAGAATAATTCCCAAGTTGTACGAACTAACTAATGAAATAATGCGCACAAAATATGCGTCACCTCTAGATTAAACTGCAACACCCTGTATTACATCGAGTTATAGCAATAAATGTTTTCAAGCATATTGATTACGCCTGTCAAAGGAAAAATGCAAACAAAAATGTAAAACACCGAAATAATTGCCACGCGTTTTGTGTTACATTCCACTTTAATTGACTGATATTGCAACAGTCTGTTTAGAATATAATGGTTAAAGCCAAATGATTTCATAACGAACAGATGAATGCGGTGAAATATTGAAAGGGACAATGTGTGGCGGAGCATTTTATTGTGTTACAGATAAATGCAAAGTGGACAGAAAAATTTTCCAATGAAATATAATTGTGGCATAATTGAGCAAAGATAACAAAAGCTCGGTATTTTCATTTCGATTGATATTTGTTTCTGTTTTCGTTGAAAGAGCATTTATGAAAAGTTAACTAAGTTGGAAGAAATTCCAAGTGTTTTCATAAAGCTGACAAAATTATAATAAAGTTTTGAAACCAGATTCGAAAAAACAACATTAATACGAATTTTAATACAAAACTTTGTAGTCGCCTTCAAAAGCGGATCTGTTGAACCAACACAAACATTAAATGCTCAGTTCAATTTTCTCAACAGTTTCTAAAAACCTCGCGATTTCCTTCAGTGGCTACAGAAAAAAACTTTTAATGGCTTCAATGCACTCCTGAATTGTTCCCCGAGTCGGACTTTTAATTTCGAAAAAATCACCGAGAGCCATATCTAGCGCATAGGGTGGCTGAGTGATAACGTTTTGTGTTTGTTCAAAAATTCAGTCGCAATTTTAGAAGAAAGTGACGGCGCATTCAGGTCTTTTGATATGAGTCTAGCAGTGATACGTTTGATACCCAAGACATTAACCAAAATTTTGAGTCGATTCATAAGCGATGTTGAGAACCGCTGCTACCACAAGGATGTTCAAGCACTGTTTCTTTAACTATGAACGCTTTGTGCAACTTAAGTTCTTGTGTTTGTGATAAATTAGACTACCTTGAACATTTCTGTATCATTATCAGTGATGCTATATCGGAAGACTCCGGCTTTAGTTTAAAATTCTCATTATTGCGACAGTATAATTACATGCATAGTTAGTTGAAGGATACACGCTGTAAGGGTTTTGCTTCAAAATTCAAACAAAGCTCCCAATATCCATAATATCCCGATCATATTAACTCTTTGAAGTATTCATAACACCCCTCTACAGGACTGCAACTCACTGAAACTTATTCGGTGGACAGTGAGCCCAAAAAAAACCTTGTACAATGTCGAAGAGTTGATTTTATGTAGAATAAAACTCGGCGTTATTAACTTCGCATACGCCTTCTGTTATCACAGATTTCAAATGGAAGTTAGGTTAAGATTGTTTACTACACTTAATTGCTGTCTTTGATTTGTCAAACATTTTAAAGTGGGAATCGAACCAACAAACTAACTGGGGTTAGTAAAACTCAACCTCAAATAGGGAGTTATTTATTGGTTAGTTTATAGAGAAGACTCACAAAAAGATTAAGTGATTGGACTAGATTGATTTTCAATGAAAGTTTGGGAACCAATTTTTTACTTGACAAATACCTCGTTGTGCTTTAACACGATGCCTCCCCTCGATGCATATTTGCGGACGTTGCTCTTGATAACATAAAAAAGGCAGAGTCGCACAGATGGCGCTCAGTACTTCGACAGCTTTTAAACTTGTCGCGTAATTTGATGGGGAAAAGGATACCAATTAGAAAGACGAGAAAACCGGTTCATTGTGATCCTTAAATACTTCTAAGCACTGAGCGAAAAAACTTTCAAAAATGTATAAAGCACTTTGAGCCGGACCGACGAGATGTTTCTATCTCGACTGCGGCAAGATGAATCCTACTGAGGGCAAGCAGTTCAGTGATCTCCTGCGTTCTACATGAGGACGGAAATTCTCGTAGTGGGACAGGAGCTTGTATTCGACCAGAGATCCAGAGTTGGTTCGCAAGAAGGCAAGAAGACAACGGAGACTCAACCCGTCAACGATCCGGTGAAGTCGGAACAAGTGTGTCCTTAGCGCGACCCTCGCAGCAATGCACATGCCGATTTGAACGCACTGCACGAAATGAAAACCCTCTTAAAAATTACTGCCTTGAATACGGTTTAGTACGACCAAAATTATACCTTTGGTCAAATGCATTACCTCTTCCCCATAGTTCGTCTACAACAGTATAAGGCAACGAATACTTTGTGGCCACTTGCCGATGGAGACAAGTAATATACGAGGTGAATTTTTTTTAGATATCGAGGTATTTTCTTTCTTAAAGATTTCTTAAAGTCAGTCAAGAAGAAAATTGGCGTAAACACCGCTTACGCGCTCGTAGCCGAGAGTACAACAGCGCGCCAGTTTTTGTTCCCTTTCGCTGTTTGACGCCAATTGGAGATTCTAAGTGTAAACAGATTCTTCTCCATCTTTCCAACGGATTGGAGGTCTTTCTCTTCCACTGCTTACCCTGGCGGGCACTGCGTCGAATACTCTCAGAGATGGAGTGGTTTCATCCATTCGGACGACATGACCTAGCCAGTTTTGCCGTTCACTATATATTTGTGGAAGATATTCTACAGTTGAACGAATAAAATCAACGGCTTCTAGATAATTATTAGCGAACCTTGAAATACTATTTAAACAGTTCAAATTCGGTATTGAATTCTTTACAGTTCTCAATTGGCTTTAAGTTCAAGGTTTGTATTTGGTCAACATGCTTTTACTCCTCCAGTATTTTTCGACGTATTGTTGAGGTATAAAAACATAGACGATGACGACCCGAGATATGAAATCACTTGGAGCATTCGAAAGAATTGTTCTTCGCAAGATCTTTGAAGCCGTTTGCATGAGCAAAAAAAAATGGAACCATGACTGTATGAGCTCAACGGCGATATGGATATAGTAACATAAAGTACTAAAAATCGAACGAATGATGTTTCGACTCAAGACCCAAGGACCAAGTTCATAGCGACCTGTGCACACTTGGGATGTACAACTGACGTGACTTCGCAAAGGATAGACTCAACTGGCGAAGTTTTCTGTTTACGGCCCAGACCGACCCACGGTTGTTATGTCAAAGAAGCAGAAGTTGTAGTTTTAGAGCTCCACATACGGCCCACATGATCCATGGTAACATCACTATACACTGATTCTCTTTAACTGTTGCTAAGTCTGCTGGTCAGTATCTGATCTGTAACTGGGCTCATGCGAACGGAACTAAATATTCCCTTCTGTTTCAGCTTATTTGCGTGCTTGGTGGTTAGGTTGTTGTTTAGTCTTAGTCGTCCATTGTCTAGTTTGCTATCTTTACCTTAATTAATTTCACTTTGTTTATAATATTCAGCACGCTACCCGTAATTAAAAATAGCTAAAATTTTTATCAGCCCAAAAGGCTTCAACTGAATTTCTCTTTCTCTTTGGTGTTTGCTCTCTTCAAATTAATTTCATTTACCCAGCACTTATTGCATTCTCGCGAAATGAACAGCGAAACAGCTGACTACGCACAATTCGCAATTTAAAAAAATTTCCTCCCACTTCGCCTTAATAACTAAGGATTATATGAAGAAAGCGCGTACCCGTTCAAAAAACAAAAAAAGAAATACGGCGAACCGTACCGGAAAAAGCGAAAGAAAAAAGACATTAATAAATCGGAAATGTGAAGCACCGCAATTTTGCCGCATCAATGCTTGCCACTTAGCCAAACGAGCGTGTATACGCACCCACACACACACGCGTAAAAAGCCTCTCATAACTGGAAAGAAGGCGAAATGCGCCACTAACAGCACGAGCCATTTTATTGCCGGACCTCGATGCGTAAAATAGATCCTGACCCTCCCCCCCCTTCGGAAGCTCAAATTTCTGCGTTTATATTTTTACTTCAATTCCTTGTTGTTTTATCAGAGACTTGTATTGCCCACGCTCGGACGATGACAAGGCAAACACGAGCACGGCCTAGCAGGTAGGCGGTAAGCGTACGCTGACCACGAGCAGCAGCAATCAGCAAGTGGACTTCAACGTTTTTTCTTCCGCGCCACCGCTGTTTATTCAACTGTGTAAGCGCAGAAATCTGCAACGTAACGCACACGCACCGTTATCTCGATAAACATCGCCCGCAACGAACGCTGACTTAAAGCGGAGGCGTAGAAGATGCTGCAACAAAGAATGTGCGAGATGGAAATATATAAATATATGAAGAAAATACAAAAAAAAAATTAGAGATCTTATGGAGTTATGGAAAAGTGTGTACCGTTATTTATATACGCACCACACTTCCTAAGTGGTATGATAATTCGATTTCGCTTGACGGTTGTTCACAGCGACACCAAAAAGTGGAGATAGAGCACAAATTTCACGATAACTATCTGTGCGTCAAGTTATTAAAAGAAATGGTAAGTTTATCATACAAAGAGTGACAGTGGTCTTAAGTCACACCAACGAAATTGTCGGTTGAAAAGCCCTTGTGAAACACATGTTTTCGCGAAATTTCCTTTTTTTTATTCAACATAGTTCCTTTCAAGGGTGATACGACCCTCCAACTTTTCGATACCATTTTTGTAGTAGAATTTTTCCTCTGCTGCAAAATAGGCCTCAGTTTCGGCGATCACCTCTTCATTCGTTGAAAATTTCTTCCCAGCGAGCATTTTTTTGAGATCTGAGAACAGGAAATAATAGCTGAGAGCCAGATCTGGAGAATATGGGTGATTCAGAAGCAATTCGAAACTGACTTTTGACATGGTGCATTGTATTGGTGAAACAGCCAGCTTTCTTTTTCTTCAAATGTGACCGTTTTTCGGCGATTTTGTTCATCAAACGGTCCAATCACGCTATGAAATAGTTGATGCTGATGATCTTTTCTTTTTCAACTTTAACCTGACCAGCCGACTGTTGCGTTTTTTCTACGCTTTGCAGCGGGTTCATCGTGTGCGGTCCATTCGGATGACTGTCGATTGGACTTCGGTCGAATTTTTACTGCTGCTAAAAAGTGGTTCACTAACGACAATGTTAAGCAAAAACGGTCGGTGAAAACGGCCGGCATAAACGGTGGCTAAGCCAGCATTGATTGTCAGGAGGGTTTTCTTATGTGTTTGATGGTATTTTTAGGGAATCATCTACTATGCGCTGCTCTTCTGCTACTAAATTCTCACTTCGTACTACTATCACAAATTGCATCGGCTGGTCATTGTAAGCGCCAAGTCCAAAAGCGGTCAGCATTACCCAATGAGAAAGGAGTTGTGTTTTCTCATAATATGGTTTGTGGAGTTCTGTGTGGTTGATTAAAAGATTCTTTCGCCTTTTGATATCGGGCTGTTTCAGACCGAAACACACATATCAGCAACTCCTTCTTTTTTGGATTTTCGCCTTCTTTTCAGCAGCGGCAGCGACACTAGCAGTTGGAACAGTGGCAGAAGCAGCAGCAAAAAACTTGTTGGGTTCCTTAATAAACTTCTTGATGGTAGCAGCTTCCTTGAACTCCACTTCGGTGGCAGCAGCAATAGTCAAAAGATTATTGAAACCATTGACAATACTGCGTGTGCCAAAGCAATACTTGAATAACTAATCTGTAGCGTCAAAGCTGGCAAATAGGCAACATCAGCTTGGTATTGCGCACGGAGATCTGCGGGTTTGATACCTTAGGTCTCAGAAAAGAAAGTGAAATTACATTCAAATTCTTGGCAACATTCTTATAATCTGAACTTGTCTCCAAGTGATTGTTACCTTTTCTATGGCGAATCATTTTGTAGGTTAAACATTCACCGCAAGTGCAGCTTGTTTTCACAAGCTACTCTCGGCTACTCTAGTTTCTGGAAATGAGGAATAAAGTTCTTATGAGAGTGACATTATGAAATTTTTTTCAAAATGACAACTAGTTATCGAACTAAATGGTCTATATTTCACCTATATCAAAGCGTTCTATGGTAAATTAAATCATCAAGTCAATGCTAAATTATATGTACGGTCTAGTAAAACAAAATCCATTATGCACTGGCCAATGAATGAGCCTTTTGAATAAACTTAAGAGAGCGTGTTGCTCTTTGAATTGGTAACGACACTAAAGAAACACAACGTTCGTCTGGAGAAAGTCTGCTTACGCCAGCAGCTGAACATTGTTATAGAATATTGTACCTTCTCTATTTTTCTTTGTCGTTATATTTTTTCCAACAATGGGTTGAAGAAGTCGCACGGTAGGGAGTCGCCTTGTCTGAAACCTCGCTTGATATAGAACACCTTGGAGAGGTGCATGCCGATCCTAACAAAGTTTTTGCTATTGCTCTGCGAAAGCTTACTTACGTAGAAGCTTTACGGGGATACCAAGTTCAGACATAGTGGCATGAAGGCAGTTCCTTTTCCTGCATGGAGGTAGTGTTTGTCGATGTTTCTTTCACTGGTCTTTTCCAAGATTTGGCGCATCGAGAAAATCTGGTCGAAAGTAGAAGTATTTCACACATGCACCTTGTCAGTTCATCGCCGCCGGATTAGAATAGCTTGGCCGGTAATCAACCGGCCCCTGTCGTTGATATTGGTCAAAAATATTAGTTCAGTTTAATATGAATTGGCACCATAAGTGCGTGAAAACGGTTCATTTCTTATACTAGTTTTGAAGTAATGAATAGATACACAGATTACCGAAGTATCGATTAACTTAAAACTAGGCATTTCTGATGACAAAAATTATGTTTTATTGAAATTGAGTAATCATACTATTAATGAGAAATATTTTAAAAAAGCAGCTAAATCGGAAATGTCTCCAAAGACAACCCCTTCTTATTTGGTATTTATGTTTTTAATTTTTTTTATTTATTATACACTTTTTTTTACTTCTCAACTCTCCACTTAATATGACGCTCGTTATGACACTCAGCGAGCGACCCTCATCATTCACCTCGACCCAGGCGACAACAGCTGCAATACAACAACAAAGTCTACGTTAGAAGCGCAGTAGCAGCAGTGGCATGTGCGCGCTTACCTATCACACTTGAAGCAATCGTCAACGCGTTTGCCACCTCTTTGCGAAAGCTCAAACGCTCTTCTTAGAAGTGCAAGCATAGCTGGGCTGCGCACATAGCCCACACTCTGTCCACTATAAGAATAAACACTGGAAGTGGAAAATTTGCACTGCTTTTTTTCAGAACACAGAGATTTAGTTGCTTCAGAGCTGGCAGGCTCTTGTTGTTATTGTTGTCACGTGAACACGACAAAGAATCGGTGTTTCAGATTTTTTCCGTGGCACAGCGATGTGGCTACGATGTGAGTGGCAGAACAGATGATGCGAAACAAAACAACAATACAAAAAAGAGAAAGCAAAAAGAAATCACAAAAACAAATATGAAAACAACACAAATAACGAAGGATGATTCTAAAAAGTGGCCTGAAAATTAAAAGCATAATAGCCATGAAGTATCGCTATGAGAATGCAAAAGGTGCTCAGTCCAACAAAAGATAAAAATAAACAACAGTAAACAAAAGTTAAAAATGTGCTCTTGTTCGCTGCTTTTGTTGCATGTTGTTGTGTGGCTGCTTTTCAAGTAACTGGTGGATATATCGGGTGATTTTTTAAGAGCTTGATAACTTTTTTAAAAAAAAAAACGCATAAAATTTGCAAAATCTCATCGGTTCTTTATTTGAAACGTTAGATTGGTTCATGACATTTACTTTTTGAAGATAATTTCATTTAAATGTTGACCGCGGCTGCGTCTTAGGTGGTCCATTCGGAAAGTCCAATTTTGGGCAACTTTTTCGAGCATTTCGGCCGGAATAGCCCGAATTTCTTCGGAAATGTTGTCTTCCAAAGCTGGAATAGTTGCTGGCTTATTTCTGTAGACTTTAGACTTGACGTAGCCCCACAAAAAATAGTCTAAAGGCGTTAAATCGCATGATCTTGGTGGCCAACTTACGGGTCCATTTCTTGAGATGAATTGTTCTCCGAAGTTTTCCCTCAAAATGGCCATAGAATCGCGAGCTGTGTGGCATGTAGCGCCATCTTGTTGAAACCACATGTCAACCAAGTTCAGTTCTTCCATTTTTGGCAACAAAAAGTTTGTTAGCATCGAACGATATCGATCGCCATTCACCGTAACGTTGCGTCCAACAGCATCTTTGAAAAAATACGGTCCAATGATTCCACCAGCGTACAAACCACACCAAACAGTGCATTTTTCGGGATGCATGGGCAGTTGGCCACCAAGATCATGCGATTTAACGCCTTTAGACTATTTTTTGTGGGGCTACGTCAAGTCTAAAGTCTACAGAAATAAGCCAGCAACTATTCCAGCTTTGGAAGACAACATTTCCGAAGAAATTCGGGCTATTCCGGCCGAAATGCTCGAAAAAGTTGCCCAAAATTGGACTTTCCGAATGGACCACCTAAGCGCAGCCGCGGTCAACATTTAAATGAAATTATGTTCAAAAAGTAAATGTCATGAACCAATCTAACGTTTCAAATAAAGAACACAGCAAATTTTATGCGTTTTTTTACTAAAAAATCACCCGATACATTCATGGTTATAAAAATGTGTGCTGAGCTCCGCTCATGCCGTTAGTTATAACAAGTAAATTATCTAGCAACTTGTACTTCCAACATAAAAAACAACAACAACAACAAATACAACACAATTAAACATAGAATATAAATATTCAGTTCGTCCACTTTTCTCACACATCACTATGGGGATGTTCAAAATCAAGAAGGCTTTTCAATGTTACTCATACGCCTGGCGGGGCACTGAATGTTATATAATTAGCACATGCCTACAGCAATACTATATGGGTCTAAAGTAAACGAAAAATGTAAAGAAAAATAAAATCGTCAAGTTCGAGCCAATTTTTAGTCCGAAGACACTAACCCATTTGTTGTGGAATTTGCCCAGAAACTGCAGGTTTTTATTAATCTGAAGTATGGCTGTGAACAAGTGTTTATTTTGAGTCAAGCGGTTTCTAAATAAAGATTAGAAATAAACAGTTCAACAGCAACACGTTCTGAGCTTATGGTGCAGAGCTTGAATTCAATCGACTACAGAATGGACCTGACCTCCACTTTTGTTAATAAACCTGTTAGAACGCTGATAGATCGTGCCATAAATGAATTTGTCTATAGTATATCTTGATGCAAATTTAATTATGTACTTATACCTATATGACGGATGTAGACAACTGAAAATCTGATTGAGCTCATTCATCATGCGTACTAACTTTCTCCAGAACAAGAAACAGCCCGTGGAGTATGGAGCCATGTGTAGAAGTTCACTCAATTGGCCTTTCACTTGGGAGTGGCCAAAAGTTAAATTAAAAGTTAAATAAAATAAAGGTTTGGGATATGCATGGAATTTTTTACTCCTGTAAAAGTACATTCAATTCCTTTATGTAAGGAACTCGACTTCTTTTGCATGGGGCCCCCGGGCACGCTTCTAGAAGTCCTGACGCTGAACCCAATTTTCGACGGTTTTCGAACATAAATCGGCCGATACTGCTGGAATTTCACGTTCGATATTCATACGAAGTTCATCAATCGAGCCAAAAATATGTGATCTGGATCATCACGGCAAAAGTACGGCCCCATGACCACACCAAAAAGTAATTTAAGTAATTTTTTCGGGATGTAATGGTGACTCATGGAGTAGGCGTGGATTGCTGATTCAAGCTATTTAGCCAGGAATGAGCCGTATTGCCGAAGATGATTTTTCATTGAAAATCCGGACCATTTGCACGTTGTTGCTCAATCCAATTTAAGAACATACGACGATTCTGGTGGTCAAGCGGCTTCAGAGCCATGTGTAACGAATTTTTTATGGCTCAGGCAGCTCACGACTTCTGGTCTCAGACCAAGCATCCTCTGGGCAGGCAAAAAACATTCGTTTGGAGTTCCGAATCAAACTATTTTTTGACATATAGACATACTATTATCAGAAAAGGATTATCTCCAAATTATTATAAGCTCACTAAAAATCTGACAGATTAGCAATATTTTCCATAAAAGGTTCGCAATGAGAAACAAGTGACATATTCAGTGTCTAGGGTTTTGGATAGTTTTGTTACGATTTAGGCAATTTCTGATCGCCAGGGGACACATCTCAAAGGCACTATTCGTCCAAAGCTTTATCCGTGTATTTTTTTTGTATACTAGAAAGTGAAAGAATCATATGAAATTTAAGGAGTTCCATGGTTTCCCCTGGTTAAAAACAGCCTTTTTTCAAAATTTTTTTTCTCATATAAAAAATTGAATATTTTTTTAGATTTTTTTATTGTTACAAACGTACTCTTAAAAAAATTCTGAAATTTTTGAAAAAATATTATTTAAACTCGGCTATTGCGACGTAGTTTACGGTGAACTCTCGCAAAAAAGATGCGCACCTGTTGGCAGAATAATTCCTTACAGGATCATCTAAAGTCAAAAGATACCTGTTTTAGTTAAATCCTTAACTTAAAATTTGGACGAAGGAAATAACTGAAAATTTGGTTTTTGGCAGACAATTTTACAAAAAAATGGAAATTTCAGTGAGCATTTAAAAAATTTAATTTTATTAGAAAGAAATCCTTCGTCCAAGTCTTTAAGAGTTGTATCTCAAAGATCTGCGTACAAGTTCATGAAGATCGATTGAGTAGTTCTTGAAACATAGTTTCGCGTTTAAAGACGGCGCACTTAGCTTAGCTAGCCTCGAGCTCACAAGTTCTCAAAGCTGTATCTCCGAAACTATTACTCGGATCAAATTGAAAATTTAGGACAATATCTAGAGATTTTATACTTCAATATTTATGGGAAATAGGCATGGTTTTTGTCTAATATGGGAATGTCAAACTAATATTACCAACCGAATTCGGTTTAAAACGTTGGTGGAGGTCCCGAAATATGAGTTTTCACCAAAATGTTGGCGGAGCCACGCCCATCGCCCAAATTTGATACCAGCTACTCTAAAGCCCTTTCATATCATATCAGACGTAAAACTTTATGTCTCTGATTATTGATTTATACCACTTTTAGTAGTTTTTAACAAAACCGGTTACGAGAAGTGAGCGGTGTTATTATCTTAATACACACAATTTCACAGGATTGGTAGGGAAACCAAAAATATTTGCCTGACTGAACTTCTTCATTATAGCTTGAATGATTTAGGAAATATATATATATTAAACCTATTAGAGTTTCATTAAGAAATCTTTATTTTTATAGACGGACGAGGCAAGCATACTCACATATAGACAGATATTCACTCGGATCTCAGCTTGTTTTTTCTTCCGCTGATAGTTTATACAGGGTCCTGCACCAGCTGTTTATAAATTTGCTGAATGACAGTTCGGAGTGATCAGCAATGGAATTCAAACGAAATGCTGTGATTGCTTTATATTTAGCTGGAAAATCACAGCCAGCAATTGTTCGTAAGCTCAAACACCTTAATGTGAATAAAGTTTTTGATTATCGCACCATCACTCGTTACAATGATACTGGTAGCATCGCAAAACGCCATGGAGGTGGTCATCAAAAGACTGCAACGTCACGTGAGATGGTTCGGAAAGTGAAGAAGCGACTCAAATGGCTAAAGAACTGAAAATATCCGACCAGCATCCGATGCTATTGAAAATGAGCTCAAGGTGGCCGAAAGTTCCAAATCTCACATGAATTCCGAACGTTGTGTTTTCTGACGAAAACAGTTTTTCCAATTGAGGCCGAAAGTGGACAAATTCGTAAACATTGTTTTTCTCAAAAATTGTTCGACCGTTCAATTCGAGCAAACTCTAAAACATCGGTTTGGACCGACCATTCAGGAGAATCTAGCACCCGCCACAAATAATGGTTTAGGCCGCTGTCACCGCAGATGGGCGCTCTCCAATTGTTTTCATCGAGCCTGGCGTCAACGTAAATGCGACATATTACCGAGAAAGTATTCTGGAGGCTGCTTTGAAGCCGTGGGCAAACAAACATTTCGGTCGCAAACCATGGACATTTCAACAAGACTCAGCACCGTCTCACAAAGCGCGAGTGAACCAAGAATGGCTAAAAAACAACGTTCCGAGCTCCATTACGACCACACAATGGCTCTCGAATTCACCAGATGCGAATCCAATGGATTATTCTCTCTGGGCCATTTTGGAGAGCAAGGTCCGAAATAAAAAATACACCAGTCTCGAGATACTGAAGAAAGCCATTGTCCGTGAGTGGGCCAAAATACCGGCAAGTCACATTCGGGCAGCTTGCGATTCGTTTTTTGACCGTCTCAAGGCCATAGTTAAGGCAAAAGGTGGTCATATCGAGCAAAAGTGAATTGGTCCTGAATTTATGATTATTTTCAAACATTTCGTACTTTAAAATAAATAAAAATAATTTTTCAAGCCAAATTTATGACTTTTTAATTGGCAATACTTCGAGTGCCGGACCCTGTATAAATATAACTCTAATCTAACTCGATTATTTTTAGGTGTTACAAACAACCGTTAGGAAAGCTAAGCATTTTGAAAGTGTATGAAATGACTAATCGGTGGCTTTTACTCTATATTCTCTAAAGAGTGAAATATCCGGCTCTTTAGTTAATTGTTGTCTAAGTTGCCAACTGCAAAGGGAGAGGGAAGAAGAACTTAATCTTGTATGGTCTCTACTCTAGTAACTTTCAGAAAAAAATAAACGTTAGCTAAGACATCAACCACACCTTTTAGGAAAAAGTATACGTTATCGAATAATCAACCGCAATTTACAAATATGTTCTAAAAAAATTTTTTTAGATATGGAATAAAATGAACGTTATATCATCATCATAAATTACTCTTTAATATCAGTTTTTACTTCTGGAAACAAAAAATAGTCACACGGTGATAGCTTAGGTAAATGCGCAGGGTGCTTGATGAGAGAAACACCATTTTTCATTAAAAACTTATTAACTTTGCTACATTTAGTTAAAAAAATAAACACAAATTGTCACTTAGAATTTTCCAGAAAGTGATTTTTCTTCTTCTTCTTAATTGGCGTAGACACCGCTTACGCGATTATAGCCGAGTTAACAACAGCGCGCCAGTCGTTTCTTCTTTTCGCTACGTGGCGCCAATTGGATATTCCAAGCGAAGCCAGGTCCTTCTCCACTTGGTCCTTCCAACGGAGTGGAGGTCTTCCTCTTCCTCTGCTTCCCGGCGGTACTGCGTCGAATACTTTCTGAGCTGGAGTGTTTTCATCCATCCGGACAACATGACCTAGCCAGCGTAGCCGCTTTAATTCGCTGAACTATGTCAAGGTCGTCATATATCTCGTACAGCTCATCGTTCCATCGGATGCGATATTCGCCGTGGCCAATGCGCAAAGGACCATAAATCTTTCGCAGAATTTTTCTCTCGAAAACTCGTAACGTCGACTCATCGTTTGCTGTCATCGCCCAAGCCTCTGCACCATATAGCAGGACGGGAATTATGAGCGACTTATAGAGTTTAGCTTTTGTTCGTCGAGAGAGGACTTTACTTTTCAATTGCCTACTCAGTCCGAAGTAGCACCTGTTGGCAAGAGCAATCCTGCGTTGGATTTCCAGGCTGACATTATTAGTGGTGTTAATGCTGGTTCCTAAATAGACGAAATTATCTACAACTTCAAAGTTATGACTGTCAACAGTGACGTGAGAGCCAAGTCGCGAGTGCGACGACTGTTTGTTTGATGACAGGAGATATTTCGTTTTGCCCTCGTTCACTACCAGACCCATTTTCTGTGCTTCCTTGTCCAGCCTAGAGAAAGCAGAACTAACGGCGCGGGTGTTGAGGCCGATGATATCAATATCATCAGCATACGCCAGCAGCTGTACACTCTTATAAAAGATGGTACCTTCTCTACTAAGTTCTGCAGCTCGAACTATTTTCTCCAGAAGCAGGTTGAAAAAGTCACACGATAGGGAGTCGCCTTGTCTGAAACCTCGTTTGGTATCGAACGGCTCGGAGAGGTCCTTCCCGATACTGACGGAGCTTTTCGTGTTGTTCAACGTCAGTTTACACAGCCGTATTAGTTTTGCGGGGATACCAAATTCAGACATCGCGGCATAAAGGCAGCTCCTTTTCGTGCTGTCGAAAGCAGCTTTGAAATCGACGAAGAGGTGGTGTGTGTCGATTCTCCTTTCACGGGTCTGTTCCAAGATTTGGCGCATGGTGAATATCTGGTCGGTTGTTGATTTGCCAGGTCTGAAGCCACACTGATAAGGTCCAATCAGTTTGTTGACGGTGGGCTTTAATCTTTCACACAATACGCTCGATAGAACCTTATATGCGATGTTGAGGAGGCTAATCCCACGGTAGTTGGCGCAGATTGTGGGGTCTCCTTTTTTATGGATTGGGCATAGCACACTTAAATTCCAATCGTTGGGCATGCTCTCGTCCGACCATATTTTACAAAGAAGCTGATGCATGCTCCCTATTAGTTCTTCGCCGCCGTGTTTGAATAGCTCGGCCGGTAGTCCGTCGGACCCTGCCGCTTTGTTGTTCTTGAGGCGGGCAATTGCTATTCGAACTTCTTCATGGTCGGGTAATGGAACGTCTGCTCCATCGTCATCGATTGGGGAATCGGGTTCTCCTTCTCCTGGTGTTGTGCGTTCACTGCCATTCAGCAGGCTGGAGAAGTGTTCCCTCCATAATTTAAGTATGCTCTGGGCATCAGTGACTAGATCACCTTTGGGGGTTCTACAAGAGTATGCTCCGGTCTTGAAACCTTCTGTAAGCCGCCGCATTTTTTCGTAGAATTTTCGAGCATTACCCCTGTCGGCCAGCTTATCAAGCTCTTCGTACTCACGCATTTCGGCCTCTTTCTTCTTCTGTCTGCAAATGCGTCTCGCTTCCTCTTCAACTCTCGGTATCTATCCCATCCCGCACGTGTAGTGGTCGATCGTAACGTTGCGAGGTAGGCAGCCTGTTTTCTCTCCGCTGCGACACGGCTTTCTTCGTCGTACCAGCTGTTCTTTTGCTCTTTCCGAAAACCAATGGTTTCGGTTGCAGCTGTACGTAAGGAATTTGAAATGCCGTCCCACAGTTCCCTTATACCGAGTTGTTGACTAGTGCTCTCAGAGAGCAGGAGTGCAAGCCGAGTAGAAAATCGTTCGGCTGTCTGTTGTGATTGCAGCTTCTCGACGTCGAACCTTCCTTGTGTTTGTTGGCGTGCGTTTTTTGCTGCACAGAGGCGAGTGCGAATCTTAGCTGCAACAAGATAGTGGTCCGAGTCGATGTTAGGACCTCGGAGCGCACGCACATCTAAAACACTGGAGACGTGTCTTCCATCTATCACAACATGATCGATCTGGTTGGTAGTTTTTCGATCCGGAGACAGCCAGGTAGCTTGATGAATTTTTTGTGCTGGAATCTAGTACTACAGATAACCATATTTCGGGCCCCGGCGAAGTCAATCAGCCTCAACCCATTTGGGGATGTTTCGTCGTGGAGGCTGAATTTACCGACCGTAGTGCCAAATATACCTTCTTTGCCCACCCTGGCGTTAAAGTCGCCAAGCACGATTTTGACATCGTGGCGGGGCATCTCTCATAAGTGCGCTCCAAGCACTCATAAAAGGCCTCTTTGGTCACATCGTCCTTCTCATCCGTCGGAGCGTGGGCGCAGATCAGCGATATGTTGAAGAACCTCGCTTTGATGCGGATTGTGGCTAGACGTTCATTCACCGGAGTGAATGATAGTACTCGGCGACGGAGTCTCTCTCCCACCACGAATCCAACACCAAACTTGCGCTCCTTTATATGGCCACTGTAGTAAATGTCACAAGGACCTACTCGTCTCTGTCCTTGTCCCGTCCATCGCATTTCTTGAACGGCGGTGATGTCAGCCTTTATTTTTGCGAGGACATCAACCAGCTGGGCAGCGGCACCTTCCCAATTAAGGGTCCGGACATTCCAGGTGCATGCCCTCAAATCGTAGTCCTTATTCCGTTTGCCATGGTCGTCATCAAAAGGGGGGTCTCTCATCCGAGGCTGTGTTTTCCTTTTCATTGGTATTGTTTTTTTACGTGGCGGGTCCCAAGCCCAGCGCACAACCCTATGTAGGGAATGTTTCGCCTTCTCACATTAGCTCACCTTCGAACGGATGTTCTTAGGCTACCCAGAGGATACTTGGTCAAAGACCGGAAGTAGTGAGCTGCTTGAGCCATGTGTAAAAGAATCGTTTCTGGCCACTCCCAAGTGAATGGCGATCAGAGAACTTTCCTCACTTGCGTGAACTTCTACACATGACTCCATCCAAAGTGATTTTACTCGTATATAATCTATCAGCCTATATTCTTGTGGTAAAATTTGCCTCGATACCAAAAATTTCCCCGACTCAATGCAGCACGATTACTCACTTCTGAACGACTTGACCTTTGACCGTCAAAGCGAAGCACCTTAGTATTCAATCTCAGCCTAGACTCAGATCATAAACAGATAACGAAGAAAATTTGCTATAAAAGCAATCAGTTTATAGTACAACTTTGGTCTGAGAGCGATTATTTGTAAATGCTGGGTGCTGCACTCAAAATTCAAAAGAAATTAAAATTTTGGAAAACTGCGGATTTCCAACTCATTTACTCAAACATACCGTAAAATTGTGTCTGTTTAAGCTAAAAGCTAAGCCGAAAGCGTTGTGCTCTCCAGAACCACTTTGGTACATTGTCGTATTGTTGTTGTTATTCCTGTTGTTTTTGTAATCTGTATTTGCACTGTAGTTGCTCTCATTTACACTTTCATTAGCGCTACTATTGTCATTTTGTTTTTATTGTTCTTGTTGTTTGTGTGCTCTTGCCATTGCTCAGCTGCGCTTGCAAGTCGCTTGAGTGGCTTCTTCTTTACTACAGTCACAGCATCGCACCTGTCCATGGCACATGACCTGCATGCCCACCTAACTGAAGTGTTGGCTTTCCAATTTAACTGTTCACCGCCGCGCAGTCTCCTCCACCACCCACCCACAGTTGGTTGGTTAAACGCGTTTTGGCTTCATTAAGGTGCCTATAATCGGACGTTTTTGGTTTGACTTGGTCGGTGACTCTTCTACGAAATGACTTAGCTTCATGTTGTTTGCCGAACAGCAGGGTAGGTGGTTGGAGGGGTAGTCTGGCAACACCAAAATGCTGTTGCCAAATGCTTATTGTTTCTCAACTCTCATTTTACAGCGCTGGAAGTTGCCGCTGTGGCTATGCTTATTTTAAGGCGACGTGATTGTTTTTGTTGCTGCCGGGCTAGTGTTTACTCAAAAGCAGAGGAGCACGGACGGACGTTGACAGTTTGTTTTTGGTGCGCCAAAAGGCGTTTGCTGGCTCTGTTTGCTTGCTTTTCGGTCTCGGCATTTTATTTGTGCTGGCTTTTGCTTTGTTTGCCTTTTAAGCTCCTTATTATTTTGTAGCATTTATATGCTGAGTGCACTTACATGTCACACTGGCAACAAAAGCAACAACAACAACAAGAATAACAGTAGCAACAACTAACCAACTAGATACTGGAAACGACTACTCGTCCACATACTTGGTCATTTACACAAGAATCTGTGTGGAGAGCGCCAGCCAATGACACTTGCGAGGTGCCAGTGTCAAAATTAAGTAAACTTGTGAGCTCGGCGACAACACCCCAACACGAGTGAGTGGAATTGCAAACAAAATGGCATGAAATAAAATAATTAAGAGAGCTAAATGGAAATAAATGTCAGGATGAGGAATGCAAATAATGGGTGCTTCGTACATGTGAAGATCTTAAAAGGTTATATCCGCTTGTGAATGTAAAAACAAATTATATCTCTAGCGTAATGACATGCGTGATGTTTTGCTCCAAGGCCTGTAGGAAAAAGTCTAACGGTGTGATGTCACACAATCTTAGCGGCTAATCGACCGACCCAAAATGTGCAATTTTCTGTTCACCGAAGTGTTCTCTCAGTTAATCCATTGACTGATGCGATATATGGCAAGTGGCGCCAGCTTGATACGACCCACGCACGATTCATGAAAAAAGACTATTGAAAAAAGTACTTGTTTGCATCACCCGTTAATTATCAGTTAACGATTGAGTGAATAAAATTTGAAAACAATTTCGTTTTCTGGGCAACTCTGAAGTGTTAATTTTCTCAAAATGGACGATGTTTGTAAAAAAAATTCAAGATATCTTATTGTAACAGCTATTTTATCGTAGAAGATTACAAAGGGTTCCATAAACAGATCGAATAAAAATAATGCAAATAAGGTTATATAAAGACAAAATAAACTGACTTACAAAGCATAATAATAATAATAATAATCCCAACGATTACCCTCCTCCCTCCCAACCGACGCGAGGGGCGCAATCCGCGAACGAGCGGAATTAGCCGAGTCATAAAAGGCAAGAGAGTTCAACAACAGCCGAAATTAAGAATTAGATTAAAGTTTATAATTATTAAATGTTACTTGTTAAGAGTAGATAAAATAATTTTTTTAATGGTAAAGAGTGAGTCTGTTAGATCAAATGTGCTGGAATGAAAATTGAAATCATGACATATACGGCGGAATGATTCGTTTGACTCAAAATTTGTTCTAGAAAATTTTAAAAGTAAGGGTCTAAACTGCCTGGTAGGGCGAGCGGGAACGTTAAAATTAATATCAGATAAGAGAGATGGGCTACAGACTGACCCATTCATGAGTTTTACAAGAAATATTATACCAAGCATCTCCCTACGACTAGCTAGTGTCGGGAGATTTATAAGTTTTAAACGGTTAGTGTAAGGGGGAAGATTTAAACTGGAATCCCAATGCAAATGATTTAATGCAAAAAGTAAAAATTGTTTTCGAACGGACTCTAGCTTATCCGAATGGACTTGGTAACTAGGGTTCCAAACTACAGAAGCATACTCCAATATAGGCCTCACAAGAGATGTAAAAAGAATTTTTATGGTAAGCGGATCTCTAAATTCTTTAGACAAACGTTTAACAAAACTAAGAGCGCCTTTAGCTTTAAAAACCGTGGAAGATACGTGAAGATTAAAATTGAGTTTGGGGTCCATAGTTACTCCCAGATCAACAAAACTGCATACTTGCTCCAACCTAAAGTTTTGTATTGCGTATGAGGTAGGGTCTACAGCTCTACGTGAAAAGCACATCGTTTTACATTTTTTAAGGTTCAATGGCATGTCATTTCTATCACACCAAGAAACTAGGTTGTTTAAGTCTGTTTGCAACTGACATCTTTCACTGTTTGAAGTATATGTTTTAAAAAGTTTTACATCGTCAGCATATAATAAAACTTTTGAAAACTTAACAACAGATGATATGTCGTTAATAAATAACAAGAACAGAATTGGACCAAGATGGCTACCTTGAGGAATGCCTGAAGGAACATTGATTATGTCAGAAAAAGTATCTTTAAATATGACTTGTTGAATTCTATTACTAAGATAAGAAGCAACCCATTTTAGAAATATTGGTTGAAAACCAAGAAGATCAAGTTTATTCAAAAGAATTGAATGGTTTACTTTATCAAAAGCTTTACTAAAATCTGTATATATAACATCAGTATTCTTATTCTCCCTAAAGCCCGTTGATACATGTGATACAAATTCAAGCAAATTAGTTGTGGTAGATTTCCTTTTACGAAAACCATGCTGAGAACAAGAAATTAGTGGAGAGATCCGAAAGGTTATGTCGTCTGTTATAATTGCTTCAAAAAGTTTAGGTATTGCAGACAACTTTGCTATTCCCCTATAGTTTTCAATAGATGACCTAAATCCACTCTTATGCAAAGGAATTATAAATGACTTTTTCCATATGGATGGAAATAAGCCTTGCTTAAGAGATGAGTTAAATAGTTTTTTTTAGGGGTTGGTATATATATTTGGCACATTTCTTAAGAAAGCATGAGGGAATCATATCTGGGCCGTAATTGTATGATTGTTCTAACATATTTAACTGATTTAAGACGTCTGCTTCGGAAATGGTAGGTGCATTAATGACAGAAATCGGACATAACTTGTGCTGATGCGGAACATAAGCCGCCAACTAATTTCTGATGAAATTTCCTGAAAAATTTCCACAAGAATACAGGGACGATGATAAAGGTTTGCAGCAAAGGATCTATAAAGGAAAACATATTTCCATTGATTTCCATTTGAATGTCATTTAACTCCATCTAATTGACATTCTCTCAGGTGTATTAAAGGAACTTCGAGTTTAGCTTATTATTCGAGGGTATCCTATACACTGATTAGGATATATAAAGTTTGCCACGAGGATTTTTAAAAGGAAACGTCCTAGGCTCTGTAAAATATCTGCCTGATTTGAAGTGTTTGTATGGAAAACTCACTCATTTGCTTGGATATCTTCCAGAAATTTTACCTAAATTATTATCAAAGCCAGTGATGAAATCTCAGAGGAAAGTGTCATTATCGGATCACTATAGCATAGAGCTGCCATTCAAACTGTCCGATCAACATATGTTATAAGTGCGAATGGTATTACAGCTTCGGTAGAAGCGAGGTTAACTTTTTTCTTGCTTGCTTGAAAGCAAGCGTCACTAAACCTGCCACCTGTAGACCTCTTCGCTGAAAACTGCGCAGCAAAATCTGCGGAACGACTACTGGTGGCTTTAGAATTTACACATAGAACCTTCGGCTATAGCTCGGTGGGTAATGGCGGTTGGGCAAACACCGACTACATGAGCCCACTTTTCAACGTAAACATAGAAAAATATGGCTGACATAAAGGTATGTTAGCTGAGCGCAACACTCTGAAGTGCTATACGGATGGCTCGAAAATGGACCATGGCAATATTTTAAGTTATCTGACCACTGCTGTATATTTCAAGCTGAGGTCTTTGCTATTGCGAAAGCATCTGAGCTGGCCACTAATATACCTGCAGGCAGTTCCAGAGTCAACATCGACGTAGACAGCCAAGCAGCAATCAAGGCAGTAACCTCGTATCGCATATCGACCTGTAGTACCTTGGGAAGCAGGCCCGCAGTGGAAAGTGTTGCCAGAAGAGAGAAACTTTACTTCTACAGGGTGCTAGGCCACAAAGGCATCGAGGGTAATGAGATAATTGCCAAGAATGGTGTAGGTTTAACAACCGAAAATGTGATCAGGATTTGGAAGCCCATAGAATGAGCTACATCCTTGCAAAACTGCAAAAGTCATGGGCAAAACGTAGATCGGAATACTAACTGGTAACTGTCTGGTGGCGGCGCACGCCCGCAGAATGAGGCTGACAGAGCGAGAAGACTGTGGAAATGTCTGGGGCAGAAACCAGTGAAAAAATGAAGCAAGAAGACTTCCTTGTAGGCATCTGATAAAACATAAACTAACCTAACCCAAAGCAGGCGTCTGCTGTCAGAACTTGTTCACATAAAATGTGATTTTTTGTAAAGTGAACTTAAGACAATTTTATTAAAATTGAGCTATTTTAACACTAATGAAGAACGGAAGAAACTCCTGTTATGCAAAGATTATATCCTGATGACCTTCAACGTTAAAAAGTGTTAAACTTAATGAAAATTTGTTTAAGAAATACCCACAGCAATCGCCTTTAAATAATATCTATATTTTTCCATATTCTCTAATAAAATTATTAAAAATTTTACTAATTTTCACATTGTCTTTTCTGCCATGAAAATATCGCCAAAATGTGCAATAAAAAGCATATTTACGTTCACAGATATTTAGCTTTGTACTTTGACTAGTGTTTACTATGCGCGTAAGTAGCACGAAAACAGCAAAGGCCGTGCGCCGTGGCGTATACGCAACATGTACGCGTTAAGTTGCTTTTTCTTTAATAAAATATTCACACCACCAAATGAGACTCAAGCAAATGCCTTATTGTTGTAATTGTTGTTGTTGTTGTGCGTACTATATATTTTACAAAGCTGACGCGAGAAATTAAATAAAAACTACTTACGCTGCGGTTAAGGCACTTAAACAGCTAATGTTGGCATCACCGCAATCAACGGGAAAATCACCACACCCGCTCACATACTCAACTGCATAGATATGTTTTATGTGCATACAAATAAACATGTAAGCTACACAAGAGCACAGTGCATTGTACACACAGAGGGCGCTGAGTGGCACTTGGAGTAGTTTGAAGCATGTGCAAGCAGATATTTCTTTGGCTTGCTTGCTTGCGAAGCGCGCTTTTATCCAGCCACATTGAAACTCATTAGACTGGAGGCATTGTCCGGCGAAGCTTTTCGCCTTCTAGTGCGTAAGGTTCTAGTTTTAAGCTGTGGTCACTAGTTGGGTGGAGTATATAGGATTTGTTCAACTAACGGTTGTTTATGAGCGTAAACGTGGAGTTAAGAAGTTGTTTTAGTTGTGCCTGTAAGCTTATTATGACGGTGCTTTCCTCGCTCCACATGCCCAACGGCGGGTGAACTTCAGGTTAGAGCAGAGAGTTTGAAATATCTGGCTTAAATTTTATATAATATTCGAAGGAAGAGAGATTGTTTCTGCAAAAAAGCGTCAACGAACAGCTGACCCGCTTAAATAACGGTATTTTACTACATAATTTCAATTAAATAAAAAATTAGGACCACAAAGCCAACCTTTAGTAGGAGCCCAGACACCAAAATATCATAAATAAAATAAAACTTTTTAAAAGTAGGCATAGCCACGCCCACTTTTTATCCGAATTTTTAACTCTGAACCGTTCAACCAATTTTAATCAAATTACGCACTTAGCTTTTATATAAGTCTTCTTGCGATATCGAAAAATTAGATGGCTTCGCGTCACAAACACGCCTACCTGCCATTTAACGGTGTGTTGAGTTATATTGATACTTTGACATAAACTATAAATAACTGTGATATTCAGACAGCTTTCGAAAGAAAATTTTAGATATAAGTTACTTATTATTTGTACCAAAGAACTTCCGAAAATTATTGAATGCGGTGCATGCGTACCGCTACTGCATCCTTAGGGCAGTGGGTAGAGTTTTCAAGGTAAAAAAAATACTTTTTTTGTGAATTTATTTCTCAAATCTGGATTGAGTAATTCTATTCCGACCTTTTGTACATTATAGAGCACACTTTTGACAATCAAGGGTAATTTTTTCATGTAGAAATATTGAAGCATAAATTGGTAACAGAGCTTCTCCCATAACGACTTGAGAAAAAAAGACTTTGCGGTGTTCACCATAACTCGGCTGAAAATTATCCGAAAATAAAAAATAAAGAAAAATTAGTTAAACTATAATCAAATCTTCCCTCCAACATTCTCTGATAATTTTTTTTTGCATTCAAAAATTTTTAGCGGCCATCTAAAATGTAAACTGTTATTTTCCAGTAAAAATTTCGCCATTTTGTGGGTGGAAATGAAAAAAAAAAATTATTTAATAAACGTTGGGGGCAGTATTTTATATGTTAAAAATGTGTTCAAAGTTTGAAATGAATCGATCAAGTAGTTTTGAAATGACAGTGAACACGGACTTTAAAAAAGTAGTTTTGAGAAAAACGCGTCTAAAGCTGCACTTCTATCCCGACCGCCCTCAGCTGTTAGAATTAGAGCGTTAAAGACCACGAGACTAATAAGACGATAACTCTAAAAATATTACTTCTATCGACTTAAAATTTTAAGGACATATTCTTGAAATGTTAAACCATAAGATAAGACAAAAAAAAAATCGAAAATGAAAACCCCTACACCCCTTAAAGGGTTATATACAGTTAGGATTTTCAAAAAATCGATAATTTTTTTTTTTTTTTGTCTTAGTATATGTACATATATTGGGTAGTCGAGAAAGTCTTTTTGTATTTATAATGAAATAATTATTTTTTTTATATTTATAATGAACTTTAAGGAACCTAATATGTACCATTTGGGTCGACTACTTTTCGCCATTTTTCCACTAGAGACATAATTCCATCAGTGTAAAAATTTTCTGCTTTCTCGGCGAAAAACTGCGACAAGTAATTTTCACAGACTTCTCTTGAAGCCAACTTTACCACATTAAGGTAGTTCTGCATTGACCGAACAAATGGTAGTCCGATGGTGCAAGGTCAGGGCTATATGGTGGATGCATTAAAACTTCCCAGCCAAGTTCTCACAGTTTTTGCCGAGTCATGTATTCTAGCGTTGTCCTGATGGAAGACGAACCCCTTTCTGTTGATCATTTCTGGCAGTTTTTTTCGATTGCTTGCTTCAATCTTATCAGTTGTTGACAGTAAAATGTAGAATCAATCATTCGATCAGGCTGGAACAGCTTATAGTGGATGATTCTTTTCGAATCCCATCAAACACTCAGCATAACCTTTCGAGGCGTCAATCCTTGCTTTGCATCCATTTGTTGAGCTCCACCATGCTTGGACCATGATCTTTTTCGCACATTATTGTCGCATTTGATCCACATTTCGTCTTTTGTTACCTTTCGCTTCATAAATGTTTCGATTCTATTTCGTTTCAGCAAAGAATCGCAACTGTTAATTGTGTCAATTAAATTTTTCACAGACATTTAATGTGTTGCCCAAACATCGACCTTCTTTTTTTAGCCAGCCTTTTTAAATGGTTCAAACCCGTTTGATGATTTATGTTAAGTTCCTTAGCAATGTCATAGCTGCTTGTGTGACGGTTCTGGTCAATATTTTCCATTATTTCATCGACTTTTTCAATGATAGGTCGACCAGAGCTAGGTGCGAGCGCACCATTGTTGTGTCACACGAACTAAGCCAGCATCGTCTTTGTAAACTTCACAAATTTCATTGATGGCTTGCGTGGCATTCTTCCTTTTTTATACAAAAATTTCAAAATATAGTGAATTTCTTCATTATTTCCACTCAGTTATGAACAGCTGTAACTTTTTTTCAACCGAATTTAATTTTTTTGATTAAATTAAGCTTAATATCTCACCTTTCCAACACTATATGGTATGACACAATGTGCTTGGCAGCACTGGAGATATTCGACTGCAACAACATCTATTGACAAAATACGAAAATACTTCTTCGACTACCCAATATATGTGACCTGGTCTACGAAAAGGGGGCTTAGGTGTAAAAAAAAAGGAGAACAATTAATGAGATAACGAGAAACTGACGATTATTTTTAACAGCTTTTCCCAGATAACTAGTTTTCGCACGTTAGCCCCCTTTTCGTAGACCCGGTCACATATACTAATTTCATAAAAAAACGCCACTTGGTGCCAGCCGTACTCTCATATTCCTTACTTTTTTATAATTTTCTTGCTTTCTACTTAAGACGCATGTTTATTTATCTTCGCTCGTGTATTTTTCCCCACTCCCGACATGTACTTATTTCGTATCTCAGACTGGTCAGTGTTGCCTATCGCCCATGCCCAACAGTTCATCAGCAAATAACAAGTAGCAAATAACATAATAGTATTTTCTATATAGCATACACTAATATATTGCTGTATTACATGTAGCGTAAATATGCCACCACCTACTTACGCAAGCTTCTGCTTAAATCCGTGCCAATACAATTTATATGTGTCTGCATTCATAAAAGCATTTGCACAGTCTAAGAAGCAAAAAAATCAAAAAGCGAAAAAGCAAATACAAAGGCAAAAAGAAAAATCCACGAAAATGTGTCTAAAGAGCAGCCTATTTACCCACTTTACTCGCTTATAAGTGGGACAAGATATGAGTATTGGCAACACACGCACATGCCATATAACGCACACCACGGCGTATACGCAACATTCCGCATAAGTATTTTTTCTATATGTATATACACATACAAACATCGACATTGGTATGTGTGCTTATGAAAATCGTACGAAAAAATCTGTAGGACAATAAGTTATGGTGCGAAAGCATATCGCCAGCCGACAATGCTCGCCACGCCATGGGCTAATGCGTAATGAAGCAACGTTGTACACATTAAAAGTTAAGCCTGATATACTGCAAAGTGCTTTGTACTGTGTAATATGCAGCAGCGACGGCCGAACGACGCTTCTTTGGCCTCTAGTGTTGTTGAGTAATGTAAAGAAGCTTTTTGTCTCAGCACTTGAGTTAAAATATCCCAGTATATTAAGCGTCTACTCAGCGTAAGCATAAATGATAGAGCAACAATAACAATGCGAACAGAGAGAAAATAAAAGCAAGTGGAATAATAGGCGAAAGAAGGGCAAAGAGAATAAAATGGTAAGAACAAGCATTGGTAGAATAAAATCAAAAATGGCGCAAAAATTAAGGTTTTGTGTGTAAGGCATTGGCTTTAGGAGCTGTTATGGCATAAGGCAGTTGCTGTTGACAGTAGTGAATATAGTATGCTGTACTGTGCAAATGGTATGTTTATTACCTTGGTCTATATGTTTTTAACCTCTGTATGTTTTTAAACTCGGTATCCCGAATTTCGGGATTTTTGTTTCGGGATCCCCGTACTATTAAATTATTTTTATTTTTATTTTTATAACTTTAACACTTTAAAAATATGTATGTTTTTAGCATCGACATCCCGAATTTCGGGATTTTTGGTTCGGGATCTCGGTACTATTAAATAAATTTTTCTATTTTTAATATTTCAGAATATTAAAATATTTACAGAACACAAATTATAAGTAATACATTTCGGGATCCCGGATTTCCAAATTTTAATTTCGGCAACCCGATAACTTATAAATTATATATACTTATTATTACGCCTGATAGCTAATAACTTTTTATTAGTTTTATTAAAAAATTTAGTGTTTTCTAGCCTACTAATACATTACGGGATCCCGAATTCGGAGATTTTAATTTCGGAATGCAGAAATATTATATATTATTAAAAATATACTATATGTACATACATACATGTTATTATGACTGGTAACTATAAAAATTTTTATTACAAATCTTAGTGTTTCTCTAGCCTCTTTCTTTCTTAAATATGCAATAAAGACACAACGATTTTAGAGTACCAAGGACATAGGGACCATGAAAATTAGATGATGGAAATGCATTTTAAATTTCAAACTGTTGAACACTTTTCATAATGCTCTTCGCTATCCCGAATTTCGGGATTATTGTTTCGGCATCCCGTTTCGATTAACTTAATTTGTATATTTCTGACGCCTCAAGCCTTTAAAAATAAAGCAAAATGATAAGTGATATCTCGAATTTCGAAAAAAGATGTTCGAAAACGCTCTGTAAAAGTTATGTTCTTTGGTTCGGTGTTTTTTAAGTGACTTTCAATGAGCCATTAGAAAGTTTTCACATTAAAATCACATAAAATAATTTTTCTATGCGGCTATCGTTTTTCGATCTTAACTAGCTATCGTGCTAAGCTTACTTATTTTTCTGTTTTTTGAAATTTTTAAAGAAGACTCAAGAGATACTATACTTGAAGATTACCTTTTAGTCGCAAGTGGGTTCGGAAAGATCAAAGGAGAGTAACGATGATTGTTACGGTAGTCGATAAATAGTTTTTATACTGCCTTCCTCAGCCTTTGAACCAATCAAATTGTGTATTAAAAGAATAAGCCGCCCAGTGACTACAAATAGTCCATTAATGGTTGTGTTAAGCTTAACACAACATACCTGTATTCTCGGAGGGCCTGGCTTTGATGCAAAAAACACAAGCAAAAATAAATTAGTAATAAGAAATTCAGATTTGTTCTCAAAATGTTATGATTATTCCCTGAAAATTTTCAGTTAAAGTAACATCCAAACAAATGCCAGTCTTAGAAAGAAGTTACCAACTATTCACGGTGCTCATAACATACATAACACTAACAAATACTACCTGCCTTCACTCACTTCAACCCATTATAAACTCTCACAGCTTTTCACACTCTCACTCTCTTGGGGCATCGTCTGCTGTTTGGTGTTGAAGGCAGTAAATTATATGAGAGTGCTCAGCACATTCTCCTGTTGAAGTATATCCACATATATGTATATATACATATATGAATATATATGTGTATGTATGTGTATGACCACGCGTTCTCCTAGTGTGGACTATGGTGCAGAGTTAAACATTTAATTTTTACTTTAATGATTTTCGGTTTTGTTTTATGGCACAAAGGCAGCTCCGAACACAAAAGATGGCAAAAAGGGTAAAAGAAATAAAAAACGGAAAATTCACAGAACACCCAAAGAGTTGAAGCTTACACACAAAGTGATACATTGTCGCCGGCATGAGAAGGCAAATAAATAAAAAGAATATTGATAATTAGGGCGAGAAACATACAATTATTTATATGCCGCATGGTGAAAACGAACAAGGATAATGGAAAAATTTATAAGGAAGATGGGACTAACTGCTTTTGTTTGCGAGAAAAGTGCAAATGGCTGACTTTCTTGCCACAGGATATATGTATGTATTAACGAATACAGCGACAAGTCGAGGATAGAAAATATGACAGCTGGAAGTATGTATCAGTAATTTGACTCTCAAGGGCCGTAGGCACTTGGAACTTGCTTTTTCAGAACCAAGTTCTAGCTATTCTATTTCTATTTTAACAAATGTAAGAATCAAGTTACATATATGATATTGATACGGCTGAATAGCTGGTCTGAAAACTGCAAATCGGAGAAAATAAATATACTTGATACAAAACAGACATTTGTTGGTTCACTAGTTATCTGACCAATCTTTTCTCCTTGTGGTGTCACAAGCATCGACCTATCTTCCCAGATCTAAAGTACACTTTGATTGGTTGGTTTTTGTAAGAATTTTATTGAAGCTGAAACGGAGGAATTTACAAATATAAACATAGCTTCCTCCAACGCGATAACCTCTTCGTCCTTGACTAGCAGACTGAATAATCTTCCTCAACTTGATTTGAGTATTATATATAAAATAGTTTGAGAGAGCTAGCCCTACTCATAAAGTCATAATAGTCCGGCTGCTGAACTAATAAATTATTGTTACGAATTTACTCAGCTTTCAGTTATAGGGATCCGAAATATTAGGATATAGCCAAGGCGTCTAGTAGAATTTCCATTCTAATGCATCTGTAGTCATATCCAAAGGTTCGGACCATATAATTTGATTAATGTTATTCTTACCATTCTTACCATATTCCAACGTGAATGCAATCCTCTGGAAATTGGGATCAGTTTCACGTATTTCGGCATTTCAACATCAAAAGATTTTACAATATACAACAGTTCAATCGCAAAGTCCCCGGACTACCAAAGAAAACAATTTTTTCTGGCAAAATTCGATTTGTTACTCAACCTAGTTTTCTTCAAGGGTGATACATTGATTATAGCGACTCACCAACTTTTTGATGCCATTTTTGTAGTAAAAATTTCTTCCCAGCGGGCATTCTTTTGAGGTCTGCAAACAGAAAAGAGTCACTGGGGCCAGATCTTGAATGGTGAGGAAGCACTTCGACGTGGTTTTTGTGACACGGTGCGCTGTCTTTTTGTAACAGCACTTTCTTTTTCTTCACATGCGGCCAGCTTACGGCGATTTCGTTCTTCAAAAAATCCAATAACTCTAAGTAACAGTCGCTGTTGATAGTCCTTACTTTTCCGAGGTTGTTAAAAAAAATATTTCATGCGCATCCCGAAATGCAGAAGCCATGACCTTTCCAGCCGACCATTGCATTTTTTCCACCCACTTTGGAGCGGGTTCGTCGTGTGCAGTCCTCTCGCATCACAGTCGATTGGACTACGGAGTGAAATGCTAGAGCCATGCTTCGCACATGGTCACTCATCGATGCAAAAACTTGGGAATATTACCCTTGAACATTTCCAAACACTGCTCCGAATCATCAAGTCGTCGTTGTTTTCGGTCAAAAGAGCGCTCGCTAGCACCCACTTTTCAACGAGCTTTCTCATACCCAAGTATTCGTAATTAATATTCTGTATGTGAAGATATTGTGCGGGTTTTAAATAGAGTTGGGCTAACAATCGAGGGAAAGAGCTCGTTCTCATCGGTTGAAAATTGCTCTCAAGTGCTGACAGATTCAAGGATTCTTAGTACTTTTTCCAGCAAGATCTCTTTATTTATACGCCACTGTCACGATATCTTACGGGTTGCGATTTCGTAGAGCAAGTACGAATTTTTTTACAGGTATTTGAGGAGTCATAAAGTATAGAAAGATGGAAGTTTGTTAATTCTCTGAGTAAGATTTGTTTTGCTGTACTACTAACACACGATCAGAGGCATCCGAGGGACCATGGTGACTTTATGCTACACGGAAACTGACACCGGCCTAATTGATAAAAGCTGACAACTTAACTGAAAAAAATCTGCAAATGAGAACGCTTTCACCCACAAGAGATGATAGTTAGCTTGGAGTTCCAAATAGAAACGAACTCCAGTACAAAGATACTTGATTACTGCCATTCTAAAAGCTATCTTACCGCACACTTTTTTCTGTTTCACACAAAAGTAAATAAGCTTCTTTGACTGCGGTGCGGAAGGACGGAAGCGAGCTTATAACTTTTAAGTGGCATTTTTTTCCTGCCCTCCATCAAAGCAAATATGCACACTCGTCAAAAATAATTGTTCTACATAAAATAGTACTTTATTATTTCGTGTAGAGTTGTTTATACTTTGGTTTTTGTGCCCGCAAACGCATGGGTATCTACACACATACGTTTAAGGTAAAAGTGTGCTCGTAAAAAACGGAAAGGCAGCAGCCGTGTCCAAAAAAAAAAATTACGGAAGTGACTCGACAATTGTCATTGTTCGTTTGTATTACTCTCATTTTTCTTTTTCTTCTTTTTTTTCGACGCTGAGAGAGAGTTGAGTTTCAGAGTTATTGTTGGCTGCGTTTGTCCGTGAGCGTATTGGTGGACACGACGACCCAACATTCGATGACTGAGTGACCCAATGACAAGCGAATATACATGTGTACAGTTATGTGAGCCGTTGTTCCCGCAACTGTCAGTTTCGGCAGAAATCCAGCCAGAAAAAAAGCTTTCTAATGTTGACTAACTGATTGGTTTTTTATGTACTTTTGGGGAATGCGCTTTGTTATTGTTCCGTTCCGGAGTGGCGGCCGTTGCAGTCATAAAGTAAAATCAAAATAAAATCAAATGCGTATGCACAAAGGCTGCTTGGACATGGACATTTAATTGAAACAAACAAGATGTGGGAAAAAGTCCCCATCGCATTTTTTTGGGGAGAACTTTTTTACATGTCTCGGAGCTTTATCATCGCGATGGTTGTTTTGACAAGTCACAGCTTGCTTCTTTTATGTGGTATTGTTTAATAATGGGGATACAGAGCTTGGAAAGGGTAAAGTAATGTAATCTCGTTTTAAATATCAGCTGTGCTTCCTTTTGATGGGGGGAAAAAAGAAACCTTTTCCGACTTGCGCTTTCTTAGGTGGCTGGAACATTTTCCGAGGACCGTACTACTTATATATTAATCCTACTGAAATCTAAAACATCTTAAAGCTACTAACTGCTAACAGACTTATAAGACAAAGAAGGAAATGTTAAGGAAGGTGATAACAATGCTAATTTTCTCTTATACTGGTATCGTATGACATCGCAAAAGAGATAAGCTACGCTTTGTGATCATGTTGTTCTCTCTTTCCTTTGTTTTATAAGCAAACTATGTCATAATCATTAAGCTTTGCTATTGATGGCGAAGTATTTTTGAAAAAATTAAATCTAAATGTTTTAAACCATTCCTTCTTCTTCCTTACTGGCGTAGACACCGCTTAAGCGGTTGTAGCCGTGTTAACAACAGCGCGCCAGTCGTTTCTTCTTTTCGCAAGTTGGCGCCAATTCGAGATACCAAGTGTAGCCATGTCCCTCCTCACCAGACTTTCCTGCGGAGTGGAGCTTTTCGTCTCACTCTGTTTCCCTAGGCAGGTGCTGCGTCGAATACTTTCAGAGCTAGAGTAGCCGCTGTCTCTGAACTCGCTGAACTATGTCAATGTAGTCATAAATCTCATCGGCTCATCGTTCCATCGAAAGCGGTACTCGCCATTGCCAATGCGCAAAAGACCATAAATCTTCCGCAGAACCTTTCTCTCGAAAACTCGTAACGTCGACTCATCAGATGTGGTCATCGTCCAAGCCACTGCATCATATAGCAGGACGGGGATGAAGAGTGACTTGTTGAGTTTGGCTCTTGTTCGTCGAGACAGGACTTTACTTCTCAATTGCCTACTCAGTCCGAAGTAGCACCTGTTGGCAAGAGTTATTCTGCGTTGGATTTCGAGGCTGATATTGTTTTTGAAGCTAATACTCGTTCCAAAATAGATGAAATTATCTACGACTTCGAATATATGACTATCAACAATGACGTGGGAGCCAAGTCGAGAGTGAGACGTCAGTTCCTACTCTCCCTGCATCCTGAGGTGTTTACGATTTTGTAGCCAGAATTAAGCTATTTGGCTATACTTCTCTTGTGTTAGCTCGAATTTTCAGAGATCGGAGAGTTTGCGTCCACCTCACTTTTTTGTTCTTAGTACATGTTCCACATTCGGGACAATTTTCTGCAAGTTTTTGCCGATAGCTATAACTTTTTCTATTTGGTTTTGCATATTTAGTTGTCCAAGCTTGTTTTCCAATGTTCTCCGTGCTTCTTTCCACTGATGCCACTTAAAAAAGATATGATTTCGGTCGCCTACTTGTTCGTCTCTGTAAATAAATGCAGGGCTTTACATTTTTTTCATGTTGTACAAGTAATTTCGGAAATACTCGTATCAATGCTACGCTAACCTCGGCGTATTTTCGACTATACCACATGTCTATATCTTTCATCATCTTCCATTGCGCTTGTCCACCGATCTTGCCAGTGTTCAAATATTTGCTTCCTCACCTGTCCTATGGATATTTGTAATTCAATTCTCCTCCATAACCAGAGTTTTATTCTCTCCTTGCGCTTGGATCTATTGAGATGAGGCCGCTTATTACTAGCACTGCGGATTCGGAAACGGCGCGGTACGCCGAAGCATTCCTGTTTAATGCATCAGCGCATATTTCGCTAGCATATAATAGGACTGACTGTGTTGAATTTAGGAGCAGCTTCCTTCTGCTAGCAAGCAGACCACCGGTATTTGTAAGCGTGACAGCAAAATGGCTATAATGGCTGACTTTTAGCAGCATGCTGAACTTGAGCCCAATACCTCAGTTTGTTGTCCATCTTTATACATAGGTATATTTTGAAAAAACTTGCATAATCACCTGCAGAGGGATGTGTTTTCTAGTAAGCAGGATCAGCTCGGTTTTTTCTGCTCCTATGCTAAGGCCGTGTGAGTCAAGCGATGTCTGTGTTTCCGTCTAGGAAGTGATCAGAGTGTACTCTATGGAATACTTAGGCTTACGTGTGCTGAGGTTATATATTCCGTCGGTGGTTAATTGCAATACTGTATGGACGAGTGCGAGTTTAATCATCTTTAATGATCTTCCGTGCCATCCAGCTTTTGACAGACTGAGGTTGGTAGACACACATTCGGCGAACCTGGCAAAGTGACTGAGATTAACAAAATTGTGGTAGGCTTGAGGCGATTTGATTTTCGGATTCAAATTTGGTCTACATTTAGAAGTTTAGGGAATCACAAAGGTTCACAGCTGTTCAAGTGAAATCATAGGTTAGTTTTTATGCGAAGATCAGCTCTACTACCTAACCTTCGCTCAAATATTATTTGTTCTTTCAGAAAATGGTTTCATGATATGTCAGCCCCACTATTATTGTTGAAAGTGAGATATTATTGAAGTTCGCAACTAGTATCAGCTTTGCAAGTACGATAGACTGCTAAACTATTTAAGGAAGTGATATATGATAGATATATGGTGCAGAGACATGGACAATGACAACCTCAGATGAGTCGGCGTTACGAGTTTTCCACAGAAAGGTTCTGCGGAAGATTTATGGTACTTTGCGCTTTAGCCACGGCGAATACCGCATTCGATGGAGCGATGAGCTGTACGAGATATACGACGACATCGACAAAGTTCAACGAATTAAAAGACAGCGGCTATGCTGACGAGGTCATGTCATCCGAATGGATGAAAACACTCCAGCTCTGAGCGTATTCGACGCGGTACCCGTCTATGAAACCAGAGGAAGATGAGGACAACACTCCGTTGAAAAAAACAGGTGAAGAAGGACCTGATTCTCGGTGTCTACCCTAATAAAGAAGAAGAAGATATTCCATACCTATCTTGATATTAGATATCACTATTCGTATGTGTTCCGCAATGACGTGATATTATAACGGAAAGTTTAATCGAAATAATATAAATTTCCAAATGTTTCGACTCTCCACCACACATCTGTTATATCCGGTACCCTCACAATTCCAGATTAAGGCCTTCAGAGCTCTATACATCTAGGAAAATATCGATAAGCAAACTTCAAAGAGCTGGAGAAGCTTCATAGTGTATTTATGAGATTTATAAGCATCTTATATAAAATATATACAAGCAACATTATATTACCCAAATACCCTTCCAAGTAGTACGCAGCCATTACAGGCAAAAACAACAACAACAAAATACCTCCAATAACTCAAAAACCTCTGCAACAAATAACCGACGAGCGCCGATTCATTACTAAAATTGACGACCAACAAACGGATGCCGACCACCCACCGAGCCGCGCTGTATTGGTACAGTACATTGACTCGATTGTCCCTACATTTGATGGCTATGTGCGTATAAATGTGTGTGTATGTGTGCGTGTTCACTCACTCTTGGTGTTGCTTGTTTGATCGTCTGTTCGATTGTGCTGCCTTTTTGAGTGGCCACATTTTTGTGTTATCCCCAACAAATTCCTTTTATGGCTGAGAACTTCTCAATGCGTTTTCGGTTGAGTGTGTGTGTGCGTGCGTATTTAAGCGTAAGCGATTATGTGTGTATGTGTGTGTTTAAGCGTAGGCGATTATGTGTGTATGTGTGTGTTTAAGCGTAGGCGATTATGTGTGTGTTTAGTTGGGATTGTGCGTTACGCTTTGCGCCATTCGTATTTGCGCTCATATGTCGCAGTTGTCGTTAGGCGCATCATTGCAGCTGCCCGGCTGCTCACCACACACACGCAGACGGACACGCACATTTGTCGTCGCCCGTTGTGGCGGCTCTATTGTTCCATTGCGTCAAACGCATATAGAATTCAAGCGCTTTCACTTTTTTCTGGCATTCAATGCGCTTTTTTCATGCTTTTTTCATATATTTGTATTTATATGCGTGTGTTGTTGTTTCTGTGTACATTTGTGCGCTGAAAAGCTTATTCATTGTGCTTGGCTGTGTTGCTCATTGTGTATTGAGCACTTATCTGCCATTGTCATGTCGCCCTTACTATCATAACTTTTTCAAGTGCTCCTCCTTTTTATTTATTATTATTAGTTTTTGTTGTTGCTGGCACTTTGCTTTCGCCTACACTTTGATGTGGTGCACCCGCATTAAAGCGGCCGACCAACTGATGTGCAAAATTTCCCCATTCCTTTTTTTTGTACTCCTTTTGCAAACCCAAAGTTGTTGATCCCTTTCTTGTCTCCCAATTCTGTAGGAGACGGGCATTCATGTAGCGTTTGGCATTGGTTGCCATACTTTCGGCACGCGATTTGACAATTCGTTGCCTTTCCTAATGCGCTGCATGCGAATTGATATTACTCGGCTTGTGGCTCTTACTATTGTTGTTGCTTACCAACCCGAACTTCGGCTCATGTGGCTTACTGTTGCCACCGTTGGTTGCTGTTGACGGTTGGTTGGTTTGATTGTTGAGCTGTACGGTGCTTTTTCGGTATTTATTGCTATTTATTGCGCCATGTCGTAATTTTTCACTTAGAAACCATAAAAGCATATCACAGCAATTTAACCCGAAATGCGGACCGCCGCTGGTGCGCGTTGGAAAAAAATGGCATCCAACAAAGCGTATACTTGTATATGATAAAATGAATGGCAAATCGAAATAAAGGCTCACAATTTGTAAGCGACCCCCGCTGTGCGGCAGGCAAAACACCAGACGAGCTTGAATCTTGTAAATCGGGCAAATCGGCGCAGTTAGCAAACATACACAAGCTCTGCTACATTTACATATACGAGGACGGTTCGAAAGCGTTTAGGATTTTAAAAAAACTTTTTATAGCTGAGATAATACATCGATAAAGTGGTTAACTTAGATAAGATAAGATGATAGCTCAAGATAAATGATTGCACAACTTATATGAGTATTTGCACTCACACCCACCTAACCCCAGCATATTGATGGTGCTAGTGTGCCGGCGTAATCCCTATTTGGAAGCAAGGATCCAAGAGCCTTTATCCTGCGTCTTCAGACTACTATGCAGTTAATTAGCAAGTGACTCTGGAGTTTCAGGCCCTTATTATAGAACAGGCATTTTAAATAAAAAGCCATGGCCATTTTATATATGTGTTTCTTGTGTTTACAATGGCAGTGTAGACTGATGAGTTTGATAAAAAAGATATTAGGAACTTGACCGCGCAAGGTCTATGCCTTGGAGTTGTTGCAATTTCGAGCTTCTCTGTCTACTCCTTCTTCTTTGCAGAGCGGCTTCTTTTGGTTTGAAGACCCCAGTAGTTTAGATGCCCGTTCTGCATCTGCAGACCACTATGCTGTCAACTGGCATATGCAGTTCTGTCCTGTAATTGATCCTATAGTTGAATATCAGCTGTCGCCTTGAACCTGACACATATCTATATAGATGCGTTATATTATTTTCGCTACTTCACTTCGATGAATAACAAAGTAAAGTTTCGGATCGTGTTTTAGTCTTGACTGTGGCAAAGGCGGGACATTGAAGAGGAAATGTTTTTCTGATTCTAGCTCATCTTCCTCCAAACAACTTCTGCTGCTGGCATCTGGTAAGCTACTCAATCTTACCGCATGAATTGCGATGGGACCCTGGGCATTTAGAACTCCTGTAACCATTGCAAGGTGGACTTTCATTTGCTGAGAGCGAAGAGTTCACTTGTTCTCTTACGATATACTCTGGGACAGAAAGAACATGCGATTGTACCAACAATGCCTATTCTGGATTATGCTTTATTATTTCCAGGAGATAACAGTCCAGTTTGATCTGAAACCCGAAAAATCTAGCTTTTGCAACGGGCATCCGTAAACTTAGAGTTCGATAACTGAGGAAAAAATTATCCCAAAATTAGAAAACTACAGCTCTTCTTGTCGTCTTACATGACCTCTGTTTACCGAAAAAAAAAAATCCAAACATAAATGTAACATCCTCTTATCTTATCGCTTGCAAGGGTAGAGTTGGTAACGAAAACAAGAACAAAAGACGAAATCGAACGCTACCGTAAAAACATCTGTTTATATTTGGAACTTTGCACTGTCTGTAGTACTAACGGATCATCATCTGTTGCCTCGATATGCAGATTATTTGAAATAATTACATGGCTAAAGATATAATTCGGATGTTGTGTAGCAACTCAAGAAAATGAATCTAGCTCAAATAGAAAAATCAGATCCAACCGTTCTTATCAGAGTGATAGTCTCTTTGATATTTAGGCGTGCCTCTGCTTATCGTAAGATTGTTCATTTAAACAAATCACCTTCCTTAAAAAAATTATATATCGGGTGATTTTTTAAGAGCTTGATAACTTTTTTAAAAAAAAAAACGCATAAAATTTGCAAAAAAAAATGCGTTAAATCGCATGATCTTGGTGGCCAACTTACGGGTCCAATTCTTGAGATGAATTGTTCTCCGAAGTCTTCCCTCAAAATGGCCATAGAATCGAGCTGTGTGGCAAAAATAATCTTGTGAATTACATGAGTCAACATTTAAATGAGATTATCTTCAAAAAGTAAATGTCATGAACCAATCTAACGTTTCAAATAAAGAACCGATGAGATTTTGCAAATTTTATGCGTTTTTTTTTTTAAAAAAGTTATCAAGCTTTAAAAAAATCACCCGATACTTGAAAAAGACAGAGAGTATGAAGAAAGAAAAATACTTGAGGTTTTGCACTGCCATTTATGGTCTATTGTGCCCTCCTCTATATCACATATGATCACTTCTATAATGTGAATAATTCCAGGAGATTGCTGGGCACCACTGAGGTGATATGATTCCTGTCCACGTAGATGGATCTTAGGGCCTTGAGCCTGCTTCTACAAATTGCTGAACAATAAATAATCAGGTGTACTGGAGTTTATTGTTCCATGCCGCTAAACCGGCAGTTTGTGGTAGAAACTATGCTCATACCCTGTATAGAGCGCGAGAAGGAGATGGAATTTTTCCAGGGTGAGAAAGCCAAGGCTGACATTTTGAGGTGAAAGTTCACCTGGGCAGCTTCTATCCGGGCGCTGGAGGTCACAGGACTAGTTCTAAGAGCGACAGGTCTTCGCTCGCACTGTCCTCACCATCCTGACCTTTCAGCCCGCTCAGGAATTCCAGTGTGGATAGTAGCACCCCTTCTCGCCCACTAGGAGACTCATTCAGCTCTCCATCAATGACAGCGGCAGTAAAGTCCTGCCCTTGGTTGCCGCACCCATGAGGGCCACAATGCTATTTTTTCATTTAAATTTTTCTATCTTGTGCTGGGATCTTGACTTGACTATCACCTTTTTGGATCTTAGATACTTTTATGTCAGAATTCCTGCTTCAGTTTAGAGCAAGACGACCTTTCCGCTGGCTGTCTTGTGGATTCTAGTCAATAGCGTTCCGGGTGGATGTGTTTGGAGCACATATCTGAGCCAGCGCCACTTTCTTTTGAGAATTTTGCCACAGAGGGATGTTTGTTTTGTGCGTGCTGCTAACTCTGCGTTAAAGACTTTGAGACAGAAAAAGTGGCTAGTATTTTGAAGGCATCGGTTTGTGAAAACTTGAAGCTTTTGGATGTCAGAGGCAACTACATTCATTGTTTGACAACCATATAGAAGTGTGGACTTAACATTGAAGTAAAATATTTTTATTTTAGAAAGCCACGTAACGATCGAGAAGCTCCAGAACGCATTGCGAATGGCAAAACTTTCCTTGGCCTTCTTTTAGATTGATAAATGAGGAATGCGCCGCGACCTTAGGTTTAACCTTCTTTTATACACTCGTGATGTCTTCCTTTTATTCTCCGTTTTCAGTTATAACAATGTCTAAGTAAAGTATCTAAGTTTCACATTTCCGTATAGTTTTCTAAAATACTCCAATGCCAATCCAGTAACCCACGACAAAACCAATAATTTTCGCTACTGAGCAAACGTGCCGCTCTTGTATACTCAAAAACTCAACCACGCACCACAAGCACATCAACGCTTCACAGTCTGACCGAAGGCAACCGCAAAATGCTTCACATTGACCGCAACCGAATTTATGAACGAGCAAAGGCAAACAATTCTCAACTATTGAAATCATCCTTTATGTACTTACTACATATCAGCGGCATAATTGTCGACCGCTTGGGCTGGACCAACCAAACTCACACTCCATCTAAGCGACCTCCGTTCTCCCATTCGAGAGAAACTCCCAGCCGCAGCACATTTGTCTGTCATCATCAATATGCCCATTGTGCGAGTATTTGCTGAAATCCATACATTTCCGTCCGTCGCATGCGATTCAATTGTACCGCAACCGAAAAAATTTTAAAGTGTCTGAATTGTATGACTTCATAAGTGTGCTTATAGTCCCCTAACTATTGATTGTTATTTGTTTTATATTTATGTGTACATTGTTGTTGCTTTTCATATATAGCATATTTTTAACCGTTGTTTTTGTAAAATATGAGTGCACTAAAATGTTCAAGTATCGTTGTTGGTGCGGAATTTCCGAGTTTTTCGGCAGCGTGCGTTTATCTTCGATGGCGGATATGCCAATTTCGGCTAGTTTAATTGCCAATTCGGTGCGGCATGGCGTTGCGTTGCGTTGTGTTACGTAATAGAAACGTTTTCAAAGTTGGCACTTTTCAAAGTTTAATGGGTTGAATTAAGTTTTCTAAGTGAGATATCATTGTATTGGAATTCGTTAAGTGGTTGCTGCTTGATGCTCGGAAAGTGTGCGCCACAAAAGTTTGGAAGGTCAATATCATTTAATACTCCCGCGTGGGTGTGAGGTGACGTGTGTATGTGTGTGTGTGTGGGTTAGTGATTGTTTTGTTCTTATAGAAGTTGGAAAGTTTTCTATTTGACATAGTTTCAATATAAAGTGGTCGAAATATTTAAATTAAATTGTCGAGGAGGATAATTTTGGCGCCAGCGTGGCTTTGAAAGCTCTCAAAGCTTTTAAGAAGTGTACAGTATCAACGTAAATAAAATTTTTTTAAATGAAAATTTTAGCATTCAAAAAGGAGTATATATATTGGTCTGGCATTTAGTAGCCAGCCTTAGTGAAATCCTGAAAAACGTGCGTGAGGAGGATTTAATAAAGCTCCCCCCAAAAGGCCTCCTCTTAGAAGGACAATTGAAGTCACCAGCCAGTCTCTCAATTTCGGCAGTTCTGAAAGATTGCCAGCTACCATATACTATGTATATAAAAATAATGTCTAACAGCAAAGGAAGCATTGAAGTGATGAGCTGTCTTGAATCCGGCTGCCGCCTTTACAAATATAATTTTAGATTCCAGAAATTTTTTTCCTAACTTGCAATCGGAAAATGTGCAAAGACGTAGAACTTGCGATGGCAGCAGGAAAACTAAGAGTAAGCATCATATTCCCTAAATAATTTTGAGTATTTAACTGACTTGACAGTCCTTGGCTCTTCCTTTCTGGTTTCGTAAGCTCCACTATTCTCGATACGAATAATTCTCTGTAAACAGAACTACATAGAACTTCGTTTTTTGAGATAACGATCTGCAACTTTGAACATGTACTTTTCTCTGCAGGAGGCTATTAAAATGTCGGAATCATCGACATCGAGTCACTAGAGAATGCAGCTGCCATGCAATCTGATCAATCAAAATCAAATCTCTATATAAAAAACTTTTTTATTCGATAAGACATCTGAATTTTGGCATACGCTATTGTCTAAATGATATAATCTCTACAAATATTGTTCAGATTCGACCACTATATTTTACCGCTGTCATACAAAGTGACCGATAAAACTCAAGTCCTTGTATGGAAAAATTTATTATTTGACAGGATATCTTTATGAAATTTAGTACAAGTTATTATCCAGCGCAGCGCTACAATCTCAAAAGATATTGTTCAGATCGGACCATTATAGCATATAGCTGTCATACAAACTGACCGATCAACATTAAATATGTACTCTTTTTGTTGAAGGCATTACAAGTATACCTTTGTTGCAACCGTAGTTAACGTTTCCTCCTGTTATATGTGTATTTGCTCTGCCATCCATACATATGCACCTAACTATATATGTACATATATCGGATTGCATGCAACAAAATATGCAATTTTCATTATTCAATTTTTCATTGCTTGCGCGTTGACACTCTGACATTGTGATAAGTAGTGAAATCATTAAGCTTTATTGTCTCCGCCAATAGCAGCATTAATTAATAACAACACAATTATTAATGATGTAATCACGCTGAACTGGTGATTATCTTTTATTAATCCATCATTTAGAGACGCATAATGATTTTAGTATGCGCTTTTTGGCGTTAAATAAATTTTGAGCTTCCATAAATGCGGCAGACGCACACTATTTCATAGCTGCTTTCGTGTATATATACTTGTTTTAGGGTGTTCATTATTTGCTAGCTTGATATTTTGTTTTCAAATGCCTTTGAAGTTTCAGTGTTAGTCCTAAAATATGGTTTCAAAGTAATCAAGCGCTTTGTTTTCAGTTAAACAGTGCCTAAATCATATTTCGTTTATTACATATGTATATAATATAGCCTTTTTTGATATTTTACTTTAAATAAGTAAACCTACAAACTTGAAAGTGTGATACGAGGTGTGTTCAAAAAGTATCGTGAATTTTATTTTTTTATTTATTTATTCATGAATATCTATTTTGTCCCCTTCAAAGTAATCCACATGAGATATTATACACTTGTGCCAACGGTTTTTCCAATCTTCGAAGCACTTCAAAAAATCATTTCTTTTTATCTTCTTCAGCTGCTCCTTCGATGCCGTCCTTATCTCGTCAAGAGAAGCGTAACGTCGTCCTTTCATGGGCCTCTTCTCTGCGGCATCATTAATGTGTTGTTTTTGGCCAAAAAGTCGCGCACAAACAACGATGTGTGAGCAGGGGCGTTATCGTGGTGCAAAAGCCAATTTTTGTTCTTCCACAAATCCGGGCGTTTCTGGCGGATTGCTTCGCGCAAATTGCGCCTAACTTGCAGGTAATATTCCTTATTGACCGTTCTTCCCAGTGGCTAGAACTCATGATGCACCACGCCCCTGCAATCGAAGAAAAATTCGATATACTTTTCGCGATATTTTTTGAACACACCTCGAATTCTAGTGCAAAATTTTCCAGCCTACAAAAAAAGTCGTAATAATTTTTTCAATAAAACTACTCCTTTAAGAGTTATATGCTTTTAAAGTCATGCATAAACTGCACTGCGTCTTAGTACTACAGCTACTGACCAAGCATACAGTACCATGGCGTATGAGTAACACAAATTTGTAAGGCATTGTGTGAAAGCGAAATTCATTTGATGCTTAACTTTAACTGCGCATAACTTTCAAAATAAATTTTTTAATAAAGAAAAATATTGAAAAATTTTTTAAACAGCAGAAAATTTTGTATTCCGTAGAATATCAATTTTTCAACGTTGCTGGTATACCTATTTTACGAAAAAAATAATAATAATGTTATTATATATTCTATGTACATGGGAGAAAAAATATTAATAAAAAATATAAAATAATGGATACATTAATAAAAAAATAAATAAAAATTCAAAACAAAAATAAAATGAATTGAAAATAAATCGCTTGTTCAAGTTGCATCTGTTTTCAAGGCAAAAACTGAAACTTCAGTGGGCGTTTCCCAACAAAAAAAAAAACAACATAAAACAAAACTTGAGAAATAACGCACACCCTAACATAATGAATTCACATGTGTGCTGTGCTGGCTAGCTGACGAGTTGTCATGCGAAATTTGAACTGATTAATGAATGATCTAAAAACCGTTGATTGATAGTAAATTCATTTGCTCAAATTTCTATTGTGCAAAGCATAATAACAGCCCTGAAATTAAGCGGAAATTTCGATACCGTTAATAAACAACGCTGCAGATTGCCTTAATGATTATATTACCTGTAATTGAAGCGTTTAGAAATATGGCAATACATTTATAAAAGAGCAAATGTCCTAGAGGTAAGTTTTTGTAAAAAAAAATTATGAAAATGCTAATAAATTTTGCAGGAAACTAGAAAATAGGGAAGATTGTAGGCATAAAACTTAAACTATAAGCGCTTATTATTAAAGTATTTAAAGTCAGGTGAAAAGTCAAAAATTATTATATCGGATATTATATTGGACTGAAATAATTCCTGGGTCGATTTCATACATTTGCCACAAAGTTAACACAAAATTTGAAAATTTTTTCATTACATATAGCTCCATATAATATATCCTGGCATACAAAAGGATACAGAAGGCAACCATCTACACAGATGGCCAGGCAGCACTACTAGCCTTGTCGCCGCCAAAGATCAACTATAGCATGGTAAACAATGCGAACGCGCTTTAAGCTCACTCGACTTATCCATAATTTGTGCTCCTGATCATATGAACATCTGTGGCAACGAAAATCAGTCGAGTTGGCTAAGTTAGCAACCTCTCTAGATGAATAAGAGGCAGAGACAATACCGTGTCCCCTAGGAGCGTTCAGGAAGGAGCTCAATACGTAAATTGAAGATACAGCGCAGAATAGATGGAGATCTATCTACAACCAAAAGCAAGATAAGGTAAAAGATATGACCAATCTATGACAAAACAAAAGCCGAGGACTTGTTACAAAGGTCTACGAATAGTATATACAGGCTTACAGCCATAACGGGCACTGGCTATTTGGAGAACATGCGTTAAAACATGCACATGCGTGCCCTACAATAGCAACTGCCGCAGCTACAAACTCGCAGGAAGCAAGGAAACGCTTCTTCAGTTCCTCTGTAAGTGTCCAGCTTTATCACAACCAACCCATCAGACATTCCAGGCTTGGTATCCGATGGGTTGATTATCTATCTACAAAACCGCTTAACAGGTATAAGCAGTTTAATTGTGGACACCAAAGGGTTTGAACGCCCCAATGGTACATAAAATCAAGATAAGTTTTTACCATAGTGTATCAAAATGCAGCTACTAGCGCTAATAGCGCCCGAAAGGCAATCCTTTTACCTACCTACTTACATGGTGTCCCAAACTATAGGCAAAATTTAAATTCCAAGCCAATTAATAATAATAATATTAATAATAATTAATGGCTTTACAGTTGAGAAAGTTAAAACACTATTCAGACAATATTTTGTGTGATATTTTTGAATTGTGGCCGCCAAGCTTTTATTATTTTCGAAATATTGTTCAATAAGGAAGACAAGTTGTTCTATCATATGACGCTCTCCTTTTACTAAGCCTAAACTGTGAACTGTCCACTTGTTTTTTCTTCAGGGTTGTCAATAAATTACTACCTAAATAGCGGAAAATTTAAATCAGGCGTTAATTTAGGGACACATATATCGTTCAATAATTTTTCATACGTTTTTTTCTTCTCAAGAAGCTGCTCATTTGTCCAAACCGTCAATATCAGATTACCAAAGCTTATAGCTGTCATACAAACCGAACGATAGGAATCAAGTGCTTATATGGAAAGAATTTCCATTTGATGAAATATCTTCACGAAATTTGGCAACGGTTATTTTCTAAGACAACAATAAAAACTCCAAATAAATTCTTCAGATCGGAAAACTATAGCATACAGCCATACAAGCTTTCCTTTTTCTGATTACAATAGCATCTGTGGGTAAAAAATTTCGTAAAACTGGGCGTGGACCCGCCTATATCTTTTAAACCACTGAAACTACAACAACCAAATTAGCCTAAAGCAAATATAAGTTGTCCAAAAAGTCTTGCGGTATTTTCGCTAGTTTGCGCTGAAAGCGCGTAGTTCTAGTTTTATTCGTCGCATCGGGTCATGCTATACCTTTTTGGAAAGCTTATTTCACGCGCTAACACGTGTTTGATTGATTGTCGTTTCTTTTAAGTCGTTCGTGAGTTATAGCGTCGCAAACATGGAGCAGAATAAAAAGAAAATACGGCATATTTTACAGTACTACTACGATAAAGGCAAAAATGCATCTCAAGCCGCCAATAAAATTTGTGCAGTTTCTGGACCCGATAGAGTTTCCATTTCCACTGCACAACGATGGTTTCAACATTTTCGTTCTGGTGTAGAGGTGGTCGAAGATGCGCCACGCTCCGGAAGGCCTGTCGTCGAAAATTGCGATAAAATCGCTGAATTGGTCGAAAGAGACCGGCAAAGTAGTAGCCGTAGCATCGGTCAAGAGCTAGGCATGAGTCATCAAAAATTCATTTCAATGTCAATAAAAAAAAAATCAATAAAAATACCGCAAGACTTTTTTGACAACCCATTATTATTAGAACTTCTACCGACAGTGTCAAAATGGATCAAATCGAATGATAACCGCGCTTACTTCCCAAATAACGGTACAGTTAAAAATTACTAAAAGCGTGATAATTTAGTAACTAAATAAGCCAGAGGCATTAAATTTTACCAGCCAGATGTTGCTAGAGGCCTTTTAGGTAGCTGAGTTGAAAATTGGACGATGGGCGTGTCACCGCATACTTTTAGGTGAAATCCCATATCTCGAGATTCGCCTGACCTGATTTAAAGAAAATTTAATGAGTATTGTGTTCGAGTCGATATGACAGACAGCAATATCGTTCATTTGTTCTGAAATTTTTTTAAATAATTTTAATGATTTTTCAAAAGGATAAGCTGGGCAAGATATCCATGATGATTAAATAGTCCGCGGTTATTGGACCAACCATATCTTCTACAGCGGTGCATTCTCATTGCCAACGCACACATTCAGGGTCGTCTTCTGTCGCATTGTTGAGGGCATGACGGCTCTTCGACTTTTCCATTCTATAGAAATACTTGAAGCATCCGTCACCTGATAAAAGCTGGCTTTACGGCTTGTCCATTAGCTTAGGTCTTTTATTAGTCTGGCCGTTCATCTACCGCTACTCTCGTTCTCCCATCTTCGTTGCCATGTTGTTGTTGTATCTTCCTTTATTTGTTCTATAGTGATCTTGTTGTTTTCGGATGTTTCCTTAGGCATCTACATCTTTTTTCCTTCGTATGCTAGAAGGTCAATTGGAGCTTTAGCGCTTATAACTAATACATAATAACACTGTTTGGTAGACTGATGCAACCCTGAAGGCTGCGGTTCACTCTATCCACTACTTTACGCCGGTTTTCCTTTTTAAGTGCATCTTATCCAGACTCATCTCCGTATAATAGGACGCTGATTGTCGTCGACATTAGGAACTTCTTTGTCCTTGGACGGGCCCCCTGTGTTGGCACTTAGACTCTTTGGTTGGAAGGTTATTTTCGCTGCTTTTCCTGCGGAAATGGGAATTTTTACCGAGAAGGTTAATCAAGGATCCAGTCTTATGCCTAGTAAGTTTAAATACGATTCGTCTGGCATTTCGAGTTTTAGTACAGCGTCCTAGCTAATGTTTCACAAGTCTGGACCTAGAATGAATCTTTTTGCTGCTCCTGACATGACCGCTACCTGTCGTGATCCCTCTCTAGTTTGGTACAGCAGTTTTCTGTTACTAAGCCAGCTCTGCACCACAGCTCTGAGGTAGTCGGGGATTTTAAAGCTTTTTTCGGGAGCGTCGATCATATCCACCCATCCAGCGCTGTTGAAGGCGTTTCGGACATCTTAAGTCGCCAGCAACACTATTATTTTGTATCTAAGCCATCTACTCTGTGCGGCTTCTACACTTCCAATGACGCGTTTTACAGCTCTAGAGTTGATCTACCGGCTCTAAAGCCGTGTTCTCTAGAGGAGAGTCATCCAGCTTCATTGATAGCCATATTGTAGAAGTATAAAAATAGTTTGTGCGCCCAGATAACGCCAAGAATAATAAATTCAATAAAAATAAAATAATTCAAATAAAAGCTTAGTTGTGTTTAGCCACATATTAAAATATATGTATAATATCACTAATAACATGCAAAGGAATATTTCAAGTAAAAAAGCAATTGAAAGAGATTAGTACTATAGGTGTACGTGGAAAAATTCACCTGAAACTAAGCTATCGTTTTTAAAAATTATTTTGAATTTTGTGATGTTGGCCATTTTTGGGAATACTACATATTCGCGGATTAAAGTGAAACGACGCTGTCAATGAAAATTTGGAATTGTGTTAATAAATAAAATTACGCGGAATTCTTTTTTGTGAAACAACGCTAAAACAACAAGCTATGAAAAGCTAAGAAAAAAAGCAAAGGGAAATCGAATTAAAAAACATTTCCCCTTTTAATAGGGAAAAATATTCAATATGGAAATTTCGTGTGAAAGCTTTATAGCAGTTTGTATGTTCTAGAAAAAGGGAAACCGGATAATATTGATGAAAAATGGCCTAAGGTAGAAAAAAGCTACCCAATGTATTATAATTGAATTCTTTAGTGACTCACTTCTTTCTTTTCCCGGTGAAAATTTTAGAAAAACCAAAATGTTCCCGTGCCAGTGAGACAAAGAAGTGCCCTTAGTGTCGGGAATATTATTGCCGCTAGTGCATCAATTGAGTAAGACCCAAACCAGTCTCTCACACATCGTTCTCAAGTGTTTGGCATGTGAAGTCGCTGTGGCCAATTTTTCGAAAAGATTTTGGCTAACATCCTCACATGATCAAATTGACGCAAGAACTGAAGCCGCCTGACCACCATAGTTGTCGCATGTTCCTGAGTTGAGCTGATCAACAACTTGAAAATGATCTAGATTTTCATTGAAAAATCATCTTCACCGATGAGACTCATTTCTGGCTGAATGACTTCATCAATAAGCAAAATATGCATTATTAGTCAGGCAAAAATCCACACATACTCCATGAGTCACCATTGCATCCCGAAAAAATGACGGTTTGGCGCGGTTTATCAGCCGGCGGTGTCATTGGGCCATACTTCTGCCGAGGTGATCAAAACCAGCACTTTATTGTGAATGGGAATCGTTACCGCTCAATAATAACCGTATATGTTTGGCTCGAATTGGATGATATGAACTTGAACAATATGTGGTTCTAACAGGATGACGCTACAAGCCACACAGCGAATTCACAATCGATTTATTGAAAACCAAGTTTGGTGAACGTGTTACCTCACGAAATGACCCAGTCAATTGGCCGCCTCGATCGTGCAATTTGACGTCGTTAGACTATTTCTTATGGGACTACCTCAAGTATATGGTCATTGCCAAAAAGCCAGCGACGATTGATGAACTTCGTACGAATATCGAACGCGAAATTACAGCAGGATCGGCCGATTTATGCTTGAAAACCCCCGAAAATTGTGTTCAGCCTCTAGACTTCTGCAAAAGTGTCCGTGATGGCCATGCTAAAGAAATCGAGTTCCATGCAAAATGGAATGGAATGTGTTTTCACAGGAATAAAGAATTTTATTGATATCCCAAACCGTTTTTGTTTTATTTTCTCACTACACCAACTCAATGATAAATCGTGTATGCGCAGTAAATAATAATGATGGAAATACATAAAAATTATTAGGAAAATGGAGATTTTTTTCTTTCCTTTTTATACTCTCGCAACAAAGTTGCTAAGGAGATTATTATAGTTTTGTTCACATGACGGTTGTTTGTAAGTCCTAAAACTAAAAGAGTCAGATATAGGGTTATATATACCAAAGTAATCAGGGTGACGAGTAGAGTTGAAATCGGGATGTCTGTCTGTCCGTCTGTCCGTCCGTCCGTGCAAGCTGTAACTTGAGTAAAAATTGCGATATCATGATGAAGCTTGGTACACGTATTGGTTGGGTCCATAAGAAGGTTAAGTTCGAAGATGGCCATAGCCACGCCCACAAAATGGCGAAAACCGAAAACCTATAAAGTGTCATAACTAAGCCATAAATAAAGATATTAAAATGAAACTTGGCAGAAAGGATCGCATTAGGGAGGGGCATATTTGGACGTAATTTTTTTGAAAAGGTGGGCGTGGCCCCGCCCCCTACTAAGTTTTTTGTACATATCTCTGAAACTACTGTAGCCATGTCAACCAAACTTTATAGAGTCGTTTCCTTCAGGCATTTCCATATACAGTTCAAAAATGGAAGAAATCGGATAATAACCACGCCCACCTCCCATACAAAGGTTATGTTGAAAATCGCTAAAAGTGCGTTAACCGACTAACAAAAAACGTCAGAAACACTAAGTTTTACGGAAGAAATGGCAGAAGGAAGTGCACCCAGGCTTTTTTTTAAAATTGAAAATGGGCGTGGCCTCGCCCACTTATGGACCAAAAACCATATCTCAGGAACTACTAGACCGATTTCAATGAAATTCGGTATATAATATTTTCTTAACACCCTGATTATATGTAGGAATATGGGTGAAATCGGCTCACAACCACGCCTTCTTCCAATATAACGCTATTTTGAATTCCATCTGATGCCTTCTCTGTATAATACATATGTACATAACCAATTATGATAGCGGAATAAAACTTTACACAAATACGGTATTTGAAAAATATGAAAATGACGGATAATGAAATCTCGATTATCACTTTATCATGCGAGAGTATAAAATGTTCGGTGACACCCGAACTTGTTACTATTAGAGTTTAAGTTTAACATAGGTTTCAAGAAAATAATTGAAAATACAATAAAAATACATGATTTATTGGAAAATAACATCATTTACTTCAAAATATGTGTAGTTTCTAATTAGCTGTCAACAGCTGTGTATGTATTAAATATTGAAAAGTGTATTTTTTTAATTAACTAATGTTTGTGTAAATAATAATATCTCAATGAGTTTTAATTTCAACTAATTTTCCGTTAAATTAACTAATTATTTGTCATTACAAATTTGGTTCACAACTCACTTTGGCATTTTCTTCAATTTCCTGAACTTTCAAATTGACGTGTTATTTTACAAATTGAATGCGTCAGGCGCTCTTACTTAATTAAGCCACCTACATGAAGACTTGCCGCATAGCAGCTGAACAAATTGACGGCATTAAGTAATTTGCTATCAAATTCGCCAGCTCGCAGTCGAAAGCTCAGCCTGAAGTGTGCGTGAATATGTGCGCAGGCTGGCAGACAGGCAGGCAGGCAGTCGAAATGCGCCAAACGTATAAATTTAATTCAATTTTGTTATTTCAGAAAATACCATGCCATTACAATTTTGATTACAAGTATTTACGACTGAAATTCGCGTGCGCAACAAAGCTTGTTTGCAAATGTGTGTGTGTGTTTGTGTGCTAACTAATTGATATGCGACATTTTGTCACACGCGCTCAAGAAATTTGTCACAGCGAAAGCGTCAATTAGAAATAACAACAACGTGACAGGCACCCAACAGTTGCCGCAGCGTTGCCACTTAACCACACACCAATCACAATTTATTTCCTTTTTTTTTTGGTCGCTGCATCTGCGATTGCGATTGTGATTGCTGATGGCGGTTAAATAGAGGAAATACGTGAAAGCGCTAAAATAAAAATTCAATTTTAAAATTTAACAGGTAAACGTTTCTAAAGGCACCCGCAGCGTTTGCTTTCACAGCCATGTATTTGAAATGTATTTATGTATGCGCTTTTATGTGGATATGTAAAATATAAATGAGTATGTGTGCACATGCAGGTAATTTTTGAGTAAACAATATATTATGTACATAATGTATGTATGTATGTATGAATGTGTGTACAAATGTTGTAGAGCAAATTTATTTCACATACATCAGCACTGTACGCAAATCAACTGGTTACAGCGTAATGTATTTTGGACCACTAATCGATTTCAATTCATTTCGACAGAATGTATAGATGGAACTCTCACATGTTAATCTCCACCAGGTGAATACACTTATGCAACGATGTTTCCAGACTTCGAAACACATTTCATCGGATTTTGTTTTATTTCTTCGATCGACTGAAAACCGGTTCCACGGAGCGGCAATTCCAATTTGGGGAACAAGAAAAAATCACCCGGAGCCAAATCTGGTGGTTGATCGATAGTATTCATTGCGTTTTTGGGCTTAAATTCGGTCAGAATAGTGACTCGATGCGATAGTGCATTATCAGCGCGTAAAATCCATGAATTGTTCTTCCACAATTCCGGCCGTTTTCGACGAATGATCTCACACTAACGTCTGAATATGGCCAAATAGAACTCTTTATTGACCGTTTGTCCCTCCGGAATAAATTCATGATGCACCAAATCATAAATATCGGAAAGAAACAATAAGCATCACCTTGGCTTTTGTGCGACTTTGGCGTGATTTTTTTGGTTTCGGCTCCCTTGTTTCCATTCCGATGATTGTTGACTTGTTTGCATGTCAAAATCATAAATCCATGTCTCCACTGCAGTTATAATGCTCTCAATGACTGTGGGATCGGAATTCGCACGAACAAGCATGTCCAAAGATACCTGTTTACGGTACTCATTTTGAAAAAAAAAGATCAACTTTATCGTGATGAATGAACAAAAATATCAAAATATCCATCAAAATCACTCGGGAGAGATGTCGAGCGCTTTTACAATCTCTCTTATACTCTTCTGACGATAAGCCAAGTACCATATTCATCACTTTTTTAATATTTTCATCACTTGAATACGTCGAAGTTCGTCCAGATGGAGACTTGACTTCACCGATCTCTCGACCGTCCTTGAAGGCTTTGTACCATTCGTAGACTTGTGTTTTTGATATGAATTACCATAAGCCAGTCGTCTATGCCAGGTAAATACTTATTTTATAGCTTGATGCACCGTAGGAGCTTTACGCCTCTAGAGGCGGCAGTCAAATGCGTGTACGGAACTCCTTGAGATATCGCTGATTAATATAAGCTCCAATTTGACGCCTTCGACAGCGCCGTATATTTTAACAACACAACCCGCAAGAAAATCCAAGGTGATACTCTGTTTGGGAACCCGCCGGATTGTTAAATACATACCTTAAAACTAAGTTCGACAATTTGAGGTCGATCCCCAGCCATCTATCCTGTACGCTGCTCGGTGAGATGGAGTTGGCGTCTATGCTAGCCACCTGTATATTGTGTTTGTGGCCACGTCGATGAAGCTCCTTGCTACTGCTGCACTATTCAGCTGTGTTGCTTCTCTTCGTATTTTGAGCAGAGTTCCTGTCGCTTCACTTTGTGACCACTTCGTTTTCTGGGAACCACTTTGCCCACTGGTTTCAGCAAGAGTTTCAGATTGTTTACTTTTCAGGAAATTCTCGGTGAAGGATTACTATTTGCTTCTGGCGTTCTACTTTCTCTTCATCGACTGAAGTGCCGGCAGCCTTGGTTTTGGCAATCTTGCCCAGAATAAAAACTGTCGATTAGTACCGGCACTTCGTCTCTTAGCTCAAACACTTGTTCGTTTTCTTACGCTGATTTAGAGTGTACTTTGGTTGCTCTTCATGGTTGCTTTTGAAGTAGAAGGCTCCATATTTTTGCTTAAAGATCTTTGCTTGGTACACGCTACGTTAACTACTGAATCCGCCGGCATACTATGGTTGGTACATTCGGGAGTACTCTGCTTCGTCTCCTGGCTAGAAGTGAGGAAGGTGCTTTTGTCGAACTCCGTTAATGGTTCTGGCGTCCTGTACTCTATTGTTAAAGTCGTTGTCCCTGTTAAAGTGTTAGTCGTTAAGGTGTTAGAGGTTGTAGTTTTGCTGTATTCTTTTCGTTCCCATGAGTCAACCGAAATTTGTTGATCACTCGTCCGCAGAACCGCTGTGGGTAGAAAAGGCATTATAATACCTACGCCTTCGCCCGGGTATTGAAAGGGACCGTTCGTTAGAGTCAGCTAATAGGTCAATTGAAAAGTCACCGGCCTCCAATAGTAAAACACATTTTTTTCGGCAAAATACGTTTTTTTATTCAACATAATTCCTTTCAAGGGTGACACCCGGTTTATAGCGACCCTCCAACTTTTCGATACCAGTTTTGTAGTACGATTTGTTCTTTGGTTCAAAACAGACCTCGGTCAGGCTCAGGCTCACCTCTCCAGTCGACGAAAATTTCTTCCCAGCGACCATTCTTTTGAAATTTGAGAACAGGAAACAGTAGCTGGTGACCAGATCTTGAGAATACGGTCGGTGCGAAAGCAATTTGCTGTTAATGGTTCTTCCTTTGTGAAGGTAGTGAATGAAAATTATTCCATGCACATCCCAAATTACAAACGCTATAATCTAGCCAACCGCCTGTAGCGATTTTTACACGCTTTGGAGTCGGTTCAACACTTGCAGTCCACTCCGATTACAATCGATTAAACTTCGGTGTGAAATAGTGGAGCCATGTTTCAACCATTGTCACATATTGTAGCACGAATTTGGGTCAAGTTCTTTTCAGTTGCCAATAAAAGTTTTTACTTACAGTTTCTTAATGTCAGTCATTCTGTCAGCAGGTTCCAGATGCTTGCGCTCGAAACTGGGTTCCTTCTGTAATTTATGTTGCAACTAAATCATAAATTTGTTTTGACTTAATTAATGCTAACTTCAACTGGAAATTTCCAATTCAGCTCAATGGGTTGCGCGCAATACACATAATTACATACATAAAGTAAAACCCGCTTTTGTGGCCCTCGTTAAATACAGACAGGCTGATTGTTGTCTGCTGCCTTCACTTTCGACTCCGTGCGCTCCAGCTTCTCCAATTGTTTATACGAGTATTGTGAGCGCTTTGGTTGGCTCGCCGCTGATAGACAACGTATAGCATGATTTATTCGCATTTATTACGCTTGCCTACGATGTAGGCCTGCGGCAGTCATGGCTATTATCAGACACAAATACAACGATGTTCTTTTGGATATACATATGTAGGTACGTATGTGTTTGTAGAGACCACAGTGGTATATGAAGTGTAGTCATACAAAAACCTATCTCATGAGTGAAGTTGATCACAATTTTTTGACAAATTGATATGTGGACTGATGAAGCACGATTAAGTCAGCATGCATTAGATTTGCACCAAGTAATGGTTGGAGAAGAGGTGGCGCGCACACAATTCTATGAGGGTAACTGCTTATTGCATGTATTGCGTGTGACAGTTCTGGCAAGTCTTTGTATCTACTTACGCTAAGCGATGATGACAAACATGTTGTTGTTATCAATATCGCTATTATGATATGAAGTACGAGAGGATGGCTGGCGGCGGTGGCATAACAAAAACAGAAATCGAAGGCCAGAGCACGGAACACAGAGGGCAGAGCACAAGGAGGAGCACGTAAGAGCAAAGAACAGGACGCAGTTCGCTGCTCAAATGAATGACAGTAAAATTGTTTGCGTTTGGCAAAGCAGCGCCGTTGGCTGTTTGCCGGTTGCCGATAACTCATACGCATTGTAGAACCTTAAAGCCCATAATTTCGTGCGTGCTCAGTTATTAGTGTGTTTGTGTGTAAATGTACGTTGTCTCTTATGCGTGAAGGTTATTATATGTGCTGCTACCTGTCTTGAGTTTAATGGATAATTGCACGTTCGCGGCAGGTATTTCGCTTTAACTGACACAATGTGAAGTGTTCGCCGCGCACATCAACGAAATTAAATTAAGTCAGAAAGTGAGTTTACAAAGGATATTGGTGAGCTATAAAATGAGATAAGAATTAATTTTTAAGCAGTTGCAAGCAATGTTTAATAACTTTAATCATTCCTAATTCCGCGCTTTGGTTTCCGTGATCTCTGAAAAGCTTCAACAAATTACAGTTAGTGTGGAAAGGAAAGCAGACTAAGACATAAAATACTCAAACACTTCCTCTCCTTATGGAACTCACTCACTATACTTAACTTAACACGTAGAAACGGAGCCGGAAAACCATAAGCCGCTTCATAATACATATATATTTTTTAAATAAAGCATCGGCCATCGTTTGCCAAATAGCACCAAAGAGTAGAAACAAATATATAATCCTCATTAACTCCTTATCATCGCTCAAAGCTAACCTAAACGTAAATTTTGCTGGCAAATGTAGGATGGATCATTGATACCCAGCCATATCGGTATACTCTAGCAGATTCCGAAACCAAACTAGTAATTGAACTCCCTTTAAACTTATATAATATATATCATTAACAATAATGGCATCAGATATCTACGCAAAAAATAATTAACGATAAGTCGAAAAAGAATGCTGGGCGAGATATTCGCACTACTACAAAATCACAAATCCCTACCGATATCCTCCAATCTTTCCTACAACGATAACCCGGAGACAGTTCATTATATACATATACGCTTTTGACATGGTCAGCCAGTCTGCCTATACTATATCTTGGAAAATCTCACAATTTAACATCTAATATAAAACTGCCCATCATTCAAATACAATAAAAGATGAGAAATATTTTGATAGTCGGCAATGAGCAATGTTGCCACTTTTCTTTTCTGAAGTGAACTTCAGAAAATTCTTCAATTTCTGGCCAACATGCAAAGACAGCGAAAGAAGGATTTCCGGTTTCCCCTGTTTGATATATATACTTTATAGGGTCTCCGATGCTTTTTTTGGGGTACTATTTGCAAACTTCGTGGCAAACTTAAACTTGTTCAGGGTATAAATAGATAACCACTTAATTTCTTTGAAATGTACACCAAATTGACCGGTGTGAGCTAAACAATGTCAACAGGAACGTCAGAAATGTGACATATGGTGGCTAGAAGAACACATGAATATATTTTCGCCATATATTAAGTCAAATCAGGCACATACTTATTAGGAACACCATTCATGTCAAGAATTTCTTCTATATATTAATTAGTTATCGATAGTACCTAATAATATAGCGCATCTCGTTAAGCAATAAAAGCTCATCAGCGTCAGTTCATCGAAAAAGAGAGAGAAAGAGACAAGAAACGAAAAAGGAGGGAAAAAAGAGAAAGAGCTATGGAGGAAGATGGAAAGAGATACACAGATAGAAACTCTCGAGTTAATGCTTTATTGATAAAAAGTACTTTATAAGTGCGAGGAAGTAAGTCAGAGATATTTTCGAAATAATATTAGATTAGTGAAATGAAGCCAAACCAAGAAGGCTGCACCGAAACTTTAATACCGTTCGCGATTGCTTTTCCTATGGAATAAAAGGATATAAAAAGACCTTTATTTTGATTTTGATCGGTCAGTTTAAACGGCATTTCTCTCTCAACTTTTTATTTATCAATTTCAAATTTTGCATACGTTTGTTTCTCCTCAAGAAGCTTTTCAGTTGTGGCAACCGCAGTTATCAGGCAACTGTAGCATATAAATAGCTGTCATATTAACTAAACGATCGGAATCAAGTGCTTGTAAGGAAATATTTTTCAGTGTATGAGATATCTGCCAGAAATTTTCTAAGGATTATTATCCAAAACATTAATGCAATCTTTTGAGAATTGGTTTAGTTGGCATAATAACGGCACATAGTTGTCATAAAAACTGAACAATCAGACATAAGTTCTTCCAAAGAATTTATTTGTAAATTGTATTAAAGGGGGATCCATTTCGAGGCTCCTTTTTTCGTAAAGAAAAACACGGAAACTTTAAATTTAATGGGGAATATTTATTATCATTCGAAATAACATTTTATGGCCTTGATTTTCTGAAAATTATCTCTTTCAAATGTTGGCCGTGGCTGCTTCTCAGATTATCCATCCGCTGAGCCCAATTTTCACTGACTCGATCATGTTTTACCATAATGAAATGCCAAACAAGAGTTAGTTGGTCTTTGATAAAAATAGTTGACCAGAAAATATCGCTTATATCACAAAAACTTTTCAGCTCGCTCATAGAATGATCGGAAAGAGTTTCTTAGAGCTAAAACGCTGCGAGTTCCGGGTAAATTTATTATCATTAAACTATTATTTAATTTCAGAATTTGTATAAAGTTCCTTACTCATAAGACTTCAATGTTTATTAACACACGCTAACAACACTCTTACCTCTTAATATTATGATTTGAAACTCCTTTAATTAGTTCTCATTATATTCAGCTTAAATAAACACTCAACAGCTCTCAATTTAAATTTCTGTAATGCCTGAAGTGGTGCTTTAAATATAATTTAAACAAAATTTTTCTGTCAACACCCACATAAAAAATCAATAATGGCAGCTCTATAACATTGAAATGAGTTTTACTTGGTTGTGTCGGAAATTACGCCCGAAATTTCATAAACCTTGCATACCATTCGGTACATATTTATTTATTTAATCCGTGACATATGCACTTACACAAATTTCAGCGAGAGTTTTCACACGTCAGAAAGTTCGAGTGCTCACCGAAAATTTGTATGCTTACTATATATAAGTATTTGTGTGTATGTATGTGTGGTATGTGTGTACTTCAGCGCAAATGTCAACTAATTTTAGTGTGTGCTTTACACTCGCCTCGCAGGCATTTTGGAATTTACGGCTTTCGCAGATATCGACGCCATCATTACCATAACCATTACCATTAGCTTTAATAGCAACAACAGAAACAATATCAGAAGCAAGCACAAGCAGAAAAGTCAAAGTTGAAGCTGGCAAGCACACTGACAGCATAATTATTGGTTCGCTTTCGAACTGCTGACACCTGAACGACTATTAAACACTCATCTATGCGCGTATGTATGTATGCATACTCGCAGCTTCGGTAAATATTTAAGGTTAGAGAGTGTGTGCTATACAAATCTATGTTTGCATATTCTAAGTTCGCATATAAATACATACATACATATGTATGTATATGGGTGGCTTGATTAGTGTGTGAGTTTGCGTAACTCTCTTCTATGAATTTTCAGTGCAACGCTTCAACTGTCAATAAACAGCAGTTAGTTGAAAACTGTCAAATTTAAAGGTAAGATAGTGTATTTAGTTCGAGTTTATGGAATTGTGAAAATTGGCAACGTTGGCAATTGTAGCATGACTTGGAAAATAATAAATTTTGCACACTTTAGAAGCAGTCTTCATTTGAAAAACTCTATATAAACCAAGAAAATTTGAAATCTTGACGGAGAAATCTCCCCAAACTTAAAATTGGTAACACCTATAAGCTCTCAGAAAATTGTCAATGTTTAAAATTGTGGCATAACGTGAAATATAGTACATTTTACATACTTTAAAAGCAGTCTTTATTGGAAAAACTCCACATAAATCAAAAGAAATTAAACTGCAGCGAGGAGGGAGAAATCTTCCTAAAATTCAGTTTAAATTTCGCATACCTAGGAAGGTATCTTCATTGGAAAAAGTCTATGCTAAACTAAGAAAATTTAAATCTAGATCGAGATGTAAGAAATACTTCCAAACTCCAAATTTGCAATGACCATGTGCAAATTGGCAACATTGTAAATTGTGATATTACTTGGAAAATAGTAAATTGTATATACCTTAGAAGCAATTATTAATGGAAAAACTCATTATAAATCACACGAAATTGAAACTACTCCGATATGGAATAAATTTCCCCAAACTTCAACTAATTTGGGAAATCGTAAATTCCTTATACTTTCTGAAAAATTCGTATCTTTATTGGAAAAACTCTATATAAACCAAGAAAATTCTATATATATATACCGAGATGTAAGAAATCTTCCCAAACTTGAAATTGGTAACAACAATGGGATCTGTGAAAACTGGCAACGTTGTAAATTGTGATATTACTCGGAAAATAGTAAATTTTGTATACTTTAACAGCAGTCTTTCCGGGGGAAAGCTCTATAACAACCTACAGAAAGCTAAACCTAGACCGAGTTGTAAGGAATTCCCCAAACTTCAACTGAGTAGCCATTTTAAAACAGTTTTGTCATCTTTAGCGGCAATTCTGATAAAATTTCGTACAAGTATGTAACAAATAATGTTCAACAAAGAGTACTGTCAACGAAATTGATCCGGACTGACAAATTTTATTTAATTTTCTTTCTCTTCCTTGCTTTCGGGACATTTATGAAGCTCCATTCGTTTGATTGTTGATTTGAGATGGTTATATAGTTTCATTCATTCCTAAGCCCAAGTCTCGTCAACGGAAAATATAGGCTGTTCAGCCACTTTGTCAAGCATCTCTCGACGTTCGTTTTGCAGAAACTTTCATTCTTTTGTTATGAGTTTAACACTGACACGCCTCTTAGGCAAAACATTAACCAAATTATGTCGATTTATAAGAAATATGGAGATACTCTGTGAACTCGAAAAGGTTTCTAAATATTTTACAAATACCTGAGTGCCAGGAGAATCGCCACAAAATGTTTGCTTTCATTTTAAAAGTGACAAGGCTGATAAAACTAATAAGGATCTCTTATCGTGTAAGGACAACGGATTTGGACGCAATTGAGGACTGAGACACAGACTATATTGTTATACTGACCTCGAAAATATGGCTAGAACTTTAAAGGCTTATCGGGTGCAGTATTTGTAAGGAAAAGCAAAGACAACGATTACCTTTGAACTTCTGCACAGTTTTCATTCCGGAAAGATAAATATGTTTGACAGGCAATAGGAATGTGCCGGAGGCTGATCCAGTACTTCTCGCGAACCTGCAGGATCCATCATCACCAAAGAGCACAACACAAATAGATGGAAAAGCTCGAGCGAACTATTGGCTATTGGAAAACATGAAAACTTAATAAGAGCTGGAGATAAAAAAACTGTAAAAGGGTAGTCTTTATATTGAGAATTTTGTTTTGTGAAACTCATATTTCTGGGCAACTTGCAGCCTCTACACGCAATCCTCGTTCCATTCGCTGTACACATTTGTATGTATGTGTCTGTACTGACTCATTTTCACTCACCTTTAATCAGCAATTTGAAAATTGATTTCCTTTGGCTCACAGCTAGCGTTGCCAGCATTTAGAAAACTCTTCAACCATTTTACCGTTACGATACTTCAACATCCTATTTCTGTACCTGAAGTTGTTGAATTACGAATAGCGTCAAAAATTACGCAACGGCATGTAGGTAGAGGAATTATGCTGTGTTTCACACATACTTACACAGAGCTTTCTCATCATTATCTTCCACCATCATTTTCGGTTCAACACATTTGGCTGCAACGAACGAAATGAATAGAAAATGAATGGAAAATGAAAATCCTGAATACTGCAAGTGAAGTGAAAGAAGGTATGTATGCACACACACACACATGCACTCCAAAAATTCAACCAATACACACCCATACACGTGTCGTTCATATTTGTTTGCGCCCGCGTCTGCGTTGCAAAGTTCGGTCGGAACTCTTAATGCCGTTACCAATACCGATTGCTAACAATAATTGCCTCCTGTCAAGCGAGCTAGCACACAACAAACATACACACGCACTTGCTGGCACTTCAGTCGCGTGTAGGAAGACTGGCTTACGCATTTGTTGCTGCTTAGCTCTGTGGTATTTTGCTGCGCCGACCCTGGTGTTTTCGGTGTGAAGCTTGAACTCACGATTGTTGTTGCTAAAATTTTTCTCTTGTTGTTGTATGCACTCTTGTTTTTGTACTTTTTGTTGTTGTTGTTGTTGTTTTTGTAATTGTTTAGTTTGAATTTATGATTGTTGTTGTTGTTATTGTTGTTGCTATAATTTTTGCTCTTGTTGTGTAGTCTCACATGTTGTTGTAATTGCACATGTTGCTGTAGTTGTTTATATTGTTGTTGTATTTTTTTATATTATTGTAATTGTTTATATTGTTGTTCTTTTTGTTGTAAATGTTTATTTTGTTGTGTTGTTTTTGTTACTATTGTTAATGTTGTTGTTGTTATTGCTGTTGCTTTTATTTCTGATTGTTATTGCTATGTTGTTGTTGCATATATTGTTGTTGTTATTCGTGCTGCGAACGCACCTTCCAATATCGACGCTGTTCGGTAGCAGCGCTGTTGTTGCCGTTATCATTTCCTAATATTTTTTTTTCGCCGCCCGCCATTTGCAGTCTAACGGTATTATTGCCAGCTATACGGCGCTCACGTAGGAAGCGGATATGCTGCTTTAATGGTTTCAAACGGAAGTCACGCGCATTTCGGTTATGATCGGAGTCACAGAGTGGAAAAGCCAATGCGAATGCTTGTGTGCGTGTGTTTAAACAGGTGAGCACTGCGCGGCAGTAGTATGATGTTGCTTTTTGGACTGGGTTAAGTGAGCTCACAAAGTAGTGACTAGGTGGCTTTCGTGTGCAAGATATGTTTGCTAAAATTAGTTAGGTTAGAAATCCATACGCTTTCATTGTTTTGTTTTTTGAGTTTGTAAAATGAGATCCACTATGTAGTCGAGGGCTTTGTTGCTTAAAATTACTTATATGATAGGTTTTAGCGTTTAGTTTCTCTTCTTATTACAAATAGTCGTCATACGGGCCAGTTGTCTTAGCTTTAGCTATAGAGGCAATTTTTTTTATATCGCTTAGCTGTTAGTGCCAAATCTACAAGTCTGGAATATGAAGACAGTACTTAAGGATTCGCAGAATATATTAGGTGCGCAACTAAGCTCCCGCTGTTTGTCAATAAATGGCTACAACTAAACCCAGAAATTTTCAAAAAGTAACTGTGTTTCCACATAAGTGACTTTGTTTATGTGTCATATACTTTCGGTTGTGCCAACATATCTGATTTTTTGCGAATAGTCGTCATATACAAGAAGTGTTTTACACTCAAAGAAATCGCCGGCTGAAGCATATCGGGAACTCGAAAAAGTTTACGAAAATGCTGCCTCAAGTGAAACAACGTGCCGTGATTGGTGTGTAGGAGAGTCAGAAATCTTCGAATATGGTGAATTGGAGACGTTGGTCGATGAGAATCCGCGTCAAACGCAAGAATGTATTGCTTCAGCTAAGCTATTTCAAAGCGACTACACGCCAATGATCTTGGGTCCCTTTTGACATCAATACCAGTAGAGGCATGAAAAGTGATGCCGCAGATATTGCACTGTTTGATTAATATTTGTTCTCTTCAATGGCATATGGTCTGGTTCAGAAGTATTTCCACTCATAAGGTGACAATGAAAAATGGCTTGATTTTTGGATAGCGTCATAATGAACAGGTATTCTAGTATTGCTGGAAAGATGGGAAAAAGTTGTGACAAGTGATGGGCAATACTTTGAATAAAAAAAAGGCAACCACTGAATATTAGGAATATTATTGGATGATAATGGTATCTACCATGTTGCTTAGAAGTCTATTTAAATCCCAGGTAACGCTGACTTCTCAAACTGACAAATTTGAGCAACTGTAGTGAAATCTCATCCAGATTCACGCGATATCTACAAAGCAGTCGAAGCAAAAGTATTCATCAGAATCGAAGACTTACTTGTGACAAGGGCTATATCCTATCACAGAGAAGTAACATTTTCAAGCTAGTTTTAAAAATCTGAACTTGTACAATCAAAGCTTATTTCAGTATGACTTAAAAATCACAACATTTTTCATACATGTGGCAACCCTTCTTAAATGTATCTCCAGCAGCAAGCTTTTAAACACAGAAAATAAATAAATAAGTAACTGAGGATTGCAGAGCGATCTAGGGTCTATTGCGCTATCTCCTAAGTCACTACATCTGAATAAGCCTCAGCAAAACTTGACATGGCGCATGCTTACGAGTTGTATCCAATGCTGTTCCCTACCCACTGCATCATTATTGCAAAGCAACACCTTTATGGTGTGAGGACCAACTGCAATGAAAGCTTCCGGTCCTACCATGTTGCTGAATGCTGCGGAGACGGCAAGCAAAATTTGCTTTGAGTGCCGCATGACTACCGCTTAGTATGGCTACATACATACATATATGTATGTTCATTGCGATGGAAGTTTAACTCTACACACCAACTAATAGCAAAGACTCTGCTTGGAATATGCTCGGAAACTACCCATAGATATAGAGAGTTTTGTGTGTGGTCCTGCGACCCCTCCGCCAATTCCTTCCGACGTTTTCCAGCCACTTGATTGTACTGTCCCTAAACAGTAGCTCTAGAGCGGAATCGTTCTTTTCGCCCTTACTGCTGAGGGTAACTTTAAACTTCCTAGCGAAGTGAATTTTTTATAATGCTATCCCTAGAGAGAGAGGCCACGGCAAATATCACATATACGACGACATTGACATAGTTCAGCGAATGAAAAGACAGCGGCTACGCTGGCTAGGTTATGTTGTCCGGATGGACGAAAATACTCCAGCTCTAAAAGCATTCGACGCAGCACCCACCGGGGGAAGCAGAAGAAGAGGAAGACCTCCACTCCGTTGGAAGGATCAGGTGGAGAAGGGCCTGGCTTCGCTTAGAATCTCCAATTTCCGCCACCTTGCGAAAAGAAGAAACCACTGGCGCGCTGTTGTTAACTATAAACGCGTAAGCGGTTTCTGCGCCAATAAAGAAGAATATCCCTAGAGAAAATTAATAGTGGTATTTCGCCACTTAGGCCCTTCATGCGTAGGGAAAAGATTACTTCATTTACTATGTCAAACCCTGCTGGTGTCATTTGGAGTAGGGTATGTTTAGCGACTTGACCGATTACTAGGTGAAGCGTTGTGAGTTCCAGCAAGATTTCAAGTGCCGCCGTCGGAGATGTGCGCATGGCGCCCGACATGCAGACGCAGGCGAATCGTTACAGTTTCTATAATTGAGGTACTACCGAAGTCTTCGATGCTTTCGGGGTTCAAGCCACCGTTCCATATATGATATCGGTCGCACAATAATAGTGTACAACCATCTGGGCTTGCACAGCATGAGTGCCTGCGTAGCTTTGATCAACAAGCTGCTTCCAGCGCAGAGCGGAATTCAGCGAAAGACGAAGATATTTAACCATATTAGTCATCTTTATCTCTCTGCCTTAAACATATTCCTTTTCATTATTATATTACAACCCTTTTTATACACAATTCTCTAATTTTCCTGATTAAAAAATGTAAAAGGGTGGCAACCCTTCAGAAAGTATTTTCGAATGTAAGATTTTCTAATATCTTAAACTTCACACCTATGGAGAGAGACATCTTTTTCATCTGAACGGTTTAGTGAAATCAAAATTAGGTGGCAACACTGTCGTAAAAATATTTTCTGTTAAAAACTTGCTTAACCCCTTTAAGTCGATATATTGATATTTTTATTAATTTCAATTATTTTCAATAAATAAGTGGCAACACTTTACCATAATTTTTTTTTTTCTTGTTTTAAAGAGGCAGTCTTTCTCGAAATTGATTTTCATATTTCGGAAGTCAGAAAGTGTTTCGAAGCCTTTATAATGTCTTAACTTTGGAACCTACACACATACATACATATGTATAGTATGTAGAAATTTTCAAGATCTGTTCGATGTTGTCGAATGAAAGCTAGGTGGCAACACCCTACAAAAAATATGTTAATAAAAAGCTCTCCCAGACATTTTCAGTTGATATTTGTACATATATATTAATATTTTTCTTCATTTAAATTTTTTTTTCATGTAACAGGTGGCATCACTATAATCTTTTTATTTCGAAAAGGTAGCCGTTTTTGAACAAAATTTTCTGATTTCAGTCTTTTTAAACCTTTTCAGAGTTAAATAATAATGATTCAAGCCCACTTTACTGGCCTGAACTCAATCCTAGTCTCGTCCTCTTCAAGATATAATATATATTTAAAGAGGAAACTTCTCTTTAACTTCAGCAAATGGCAAAAATCTAATATATTTTATAGATATATCCTAGAAATAAATGTTTTGCCATACTGATAGCAAAAAAAGGCCGGTACTTTTGTCTTCCTAAAAAGTTTTGTTAGCGCAAGAATTTTATCAAAATTACTCGAAAAAGAAAATTTTTAAAGAGAAACATCAGTGCTAAACAATCCTTGAGTAATGAAGATGTATTTATGAATGTGATGCCATTCCTATGTCGCAATATCTTGTAGGTGGTGCAGTTTCTGTGAACGTAACTAAATTACAAACTTCGGTATTAAATATTTCAAAAAGCTTACAGTCGAACTTACCATATATCAAAATCACAGATTTTCGAAGAAAATTACATTTTCCATTGGCGTTCCATAAAATATCAGCAAAATTGTCACGTGTTAATCGAAATTAATTTTTCCCATCCACCAGTGCGTATACGTAACCTCATATTAAATACAATATTATGCTAACACACTGGGGCAGATGTACAGGGGAAAATGTGCACAAACCACACACACACACACATCCACACATTTTTCGAGGCTAAAGGTGCCAGCAGTTGTGCACCTGAGCTTGCCTACGCTATGCCAGATTTTTTTTTTCTAAATATTCGTCTACAGTTGGTGCGTAAGCAACAAGCACTGCCAGATTTTTTTCATATGAAGTAGGGAATATAGAGCCCCACCTTAGAATTTTGAAGTGTACAAGTGTCAAAAAAATATTATGCAGCTAACACACGCACACACACATATACAAATACGTGCAATATTCCCCATCTACATCGAACGCTTGTTGTTGCTTTGTGATTCTGTGTGCACGCCTGTGCGTAATAAGCTCCCATGCTTGCCGTTAAGGGAATACAAATCTGTGTGGAATTGAAAATGTTGAAACGGTAAATTGAAAATCATAAATTAACGCAGTTTGGATTTGAAATTAGCAAATGTTTGGCAATATTTAGGCAAATAATGGATTTAATATATAATTTGTGAACACAGAAAATTTATTGCTTATGTTTTTTAATAAATCGCTGCGGTTCCAATTTGCTGGAGTTATAAAATGAGAAGTAGGTGAAAATAAACATTTATTTGTTGTTAGAAGGTTGCCACGTATTTCAAATGTATTAAAAAAATTACATTGTATTGCTTTAATGAATTATTCTAGGAAATTGTTGCTGTATAAAAGTGAATTTTAAGAAAGCTGGATTTGAAGATCTGTTTCGAGGACGTTACCACCTGTTTGAAAATTCAAAGGCAAAAGCAAACAAATTATAAAATGAAAAAATTAATATATGGTTATTTTTAAGGATATTGAAAGTTGAATATTTTTTTGACAAGGTTGCCACACGTTTGTAAATTTAAAAATTTTTTAGAATGTATATCTATCAAACGTTTTTAATAAAACACTTCGTTTCCAATTTGCTTGAGTTATAAAATGGAAAATAGGTGGAAATATAAATTTAATTTTTTTAGAAGGTTGCCACATATTTCAAATTTATTACTAAAAAAATGGGCCGCTGTAATTAATTATTACAGAAAATTATAGTCGTAAAAAGTGATTTCTAAGAAAGCTTGAGTTGAAGGTCTGATTTGAGAACGTTGCCACCCGTTTGAAAATTCAAAGGCAAATGTGAATAAATTATAAGATAAAGCAAAAGTAATATGGTTACCTTTAAGGATACAGAAGTTTGAATATTTTCTCTGACAAGGTTGCCACCTGTTTGAAAATTTTAAGATAAATAATATCTATAAATAAATAAATTGTAACATAAAGAAACATTTAAATATGGTTATCTTTGAGTATACTGAAAATTTATTATGTATAATCTCTGTTGTCAATGTTGCCACCTATTTGAAAATTTAAAAGCAAAGGTAAATAAATTGTTAGAAAAAGAAACGCTAAAATATGTTAATAGTTAATAATAGTGAACACAAAATGGTTAAATCATATAAAAACGCTGATATTTTATATTTTTCCTTGACAAGGTTGCCAGGTGTTCGAAATTTCGAAGACAAAGGTAAATAAACTGAAAAGAACACCACAAAATAGTTATGCCATATAAAAACGATGAAATTGAGTATTTAAATAGACTAAATATTAAAAAAAAAAGTATTTAAATAGACTAAAATATATTAATGTTTAATTATACTGCAAGCTAATATACTTTCTTGACAAGGTTGCCACCGGTATAAAAATTTAAAGGCAAAAGCACATAAATGATAGGATAAAGTAACAGTATAATGTGATAATAATTGATGATATTGAAAATTAAATATTTTTCCTCGATAAGGTTGCCACCTGTTTGAAATTTCAAAGATAACGGTAAATAAATTTTAACAAACGGAAACACTCTAAAATGTTTATAAAAATTATACTATTTAAAAAAGTTGAAAGTTGGGTGTTCTTCCCTGATAAGGTTGCCACCTATTTAAAAAGTTAATGGCACAAGCAAATATATGATAAGACAAAAACATGCTTTAATATGCTAATAATTAATAATACAGATATTTATATATTCTTCTTTGACAAAGTTGCCACCCGTTTAAACATTTTAATTAGCACATATATGTATATCAATGAAATAAAAAAATTTTGCATAAAAAAAATTTAAAGATGCTTACAGTCCGAAATAATTTTGAGGTGTGTTGCCACTTGTTTATATTTTTATCAGTCAGTTAAATTGGTACTAAAAATAAAAAAACAGTAAAATTCCTTACTTTGATCGGTAGCTTGGAAGGCAGCCATATACAATAGTGATTCGATAGGAACGATTTCTTCTTTGATTGCACCTTTGCCTTAGGCTAAAATCCGAGTCAATTTTCATAAAGAAATCTCATCAAAGAAAAAATTTTTCCATGCAAACATGTTCCATTTGTTTGACAGCTATAGTAGTCTGATATTGGGCGTTCCGATGTAAGAAGTTTTTTAGTGAGAAAATGACGTTCGCAAAATCTAGGATCGATATATATGTATCAAAAACTGAGGGACTAGTTCGTATATATACAGGCAAACAGACGAATCACAAAAATTTCGCACAACTTGTATACTTTTTTTGATACTGAGCGATTGATATGATCATGAAGAGCGCGAAGCTCCTACTTCATGACTTTGCCAACTACACAATGCTTCTATTGCACTTTTGATCAACTTTTGCAGAAGGAAATGGATCTGTAAAACCAAGATATTATTTTTGGCATATTTTTTTCAAGTACAGTTATACTCTTCAAAGGTAAATAAACCCATTCTTCGTTAACTCGCTTCGTGGTTAAACACGTAGGCATTAGGCCTTGACTTATTCACTCTCATTTTCGGTTTTTTGCACAGTTTATTTAGAGTAATTGCTCTCAATGGGAGCTGGTTAAATGTGAAAACATCTTTCTTTTCTACCCACGTCTAGGCAATTAAGCAAAATTCTGCACAATAAGCCAGCTGTTAGCTTAGGTAAGCGAGCTTATTCATTCCCACAAAAAATTTAGTTGCATTGAATCTTGTTCCGTTAGTTTGCTTTGCAGCTAAAATTTATTATTGTACTTTTCTTGCGTTCGCTTTGTATTACTGCTGTTCCTAGGTAGTTATTTGGTTTAAGTTTTTGTCCGCTCTGCCTCCATCTCCGTCTTCTCATGGCTATATTTTTGTGCTAAAAAACTTTTGTGTTTCAATCACTTTTTAAACTATCTGTTACCGTTGTTCGCCGGTTCTGCTGTTGTTGCACTTATTGTTGCATACCACAGCCACAATGGTAAAGTATTTAAATTCTTGTTGCCAAAAACTTGGCTGTCTACACAAGTTGTGGTAAGCAGAGACAATGTGGCAACAACAGCAGAGGAAATGCCGAAGAACTTGGCTTATGGTTGGGTTCGGCAAGTAATAATTTTGGTGAGATTTTCTGTGACTATTTATTTCTGGAAATAACATTTACCAATAAGTTTTGTAATTTGTGTCTTTTACACTTGCAAGAAGGTGAGAGTAATGTGTCTTCGGTGTGAGCGTGATTCTCTCATACGATTCATTTTGACTATGGCTTTCTTGTGGCAATATTAGAGTCAGAGCTCGCTGGTTGGGTTCGATGGTCTTTTCGAGTTATAGTTATAACTTTTAATAGTCGAGCTTAAAAATTCAAAGACTCAACTTCACAAGAACATCAGGTACACCGAACACAAACACTCGCTAATGTTTCCAATACAGCCAAAATACTCAGATTTTTACGGACTCTATTTTGTTAACTTTCTTTAAGTCAAGCCAAATGGGTTGAAAGCTCGAAGTTAAGAATAATAGACAATGTTTTGGTTCGAGTATGGTCATCTTTAGTACATACTTTTTCTATCAAACTATGTAATGAGGCCGCAAAGAATTCGCAACCCCAATATGGACATCTGCACAATCGATTGCAAATCGCCTCAAAAAGACTTCCATTGCTACGAAGATCTTCGTTTTTCTGTTTTGACTTAAGTGATGGAATTTCTGGTAAAACTTAGTTCAACCTCAAACGGTTCCAGATAATACATATGAGAAACCACAGTGATTATCTCCAATATGGTACACTCTTATGGTCACTTTAAAACAATAAAGCTTCTTCTTTAGTATTAGTTCTGGTAATGTAATGGCAGACCACATAAGAATGGATCCAGAAACTTTGTTGAACACAATCTAATAAAGACGTTCTCCACCTACCAGAACACATAGTAGTCAGATGGGGCAAGGTCTGGGCTATAAGACGGCTCAGATATAACTTCCAAGTCGTTGTCTTTCGAATTGCGAAAACTACCCCTCATTAACATATTACCAAGATTTTCGAACATTCGGCTTTGTTCCATTTGATCGATGATTGTATGTAAGATACCTTAATTAATTAAGTTTTTAGACTATTGATGGAGTTCACACAATGACCCCAGAAATACTTGACATATCTAAGAGACATACATTTTTAATTTTAAAAACTTTGGAAAGCGGTAACTACGAGTGAGCTACAGCAAGCGGGTCTTTTAGGAGCTAGTAGTCTCCTATCAATATATTATTAGAACCCGTTAAATCAACTGCTACCATTCAACTTAGTACAATCTTGTAGGAAAAAGATCCTGGTAACAGTTAAGAACAGTAAATGGTAAATAAAATAAATTATTCCATGCGCATCCCCTTACAGAAGCCATAACCTTGCAAGACGACTTTTGCGTTTTCCACACTTTCGAGCGGGTTCATCGTGTGCAGACCACTCGAATGACTGTCGACTGAACTTTGGAGTGAAATCATGGTTTCATACATTGCCTTATATCGGCACAAAAACTGGAGTTTGTTACGCTTGATCATCTCTAAACTCTGCTTCGATTCATGAACTTGTCGCTGTTTTTGGTCAGGTCCCATTTTTTTCACATTCACAAACTTATGGAAGGTTTTTCTTTTTCTTCTTTACTGACGTAGACACCGATTACGCGGTTATAGCCGTGTTAACAACAACGCAGCAGTCGCTTCTTCTTTTTGCTATTTGGCGCCAATATGCTTCCATCTGCGTGTGCTGATCCGAAAACTTTGAAAGCTGGAGTGTTCTCTTCCATCCGGACATAATGACCTAGTCAGTGTAGCCGTTATCTCTTGATTCGGTAAGTTATATTAATATCGCCGTATATCTTATTCAGCTCATCGTTCCAACGACTGCGGTACTGGCCGTTGCCAATGCGCAAATTACCATAAATCTTCCTCAAAACCTTTCTCTCGAATACTCCTAACGCCGACTCATCAGATGATGTCATTGTCCATGCCTCCACACCAAATAGCAGTACGAAAATGATGAGAGGCTTGAAGTTTTGGTCTTTGTTTCTAGAGAGAGGATTACTTCTCGATTGCCTACTTAGTCCAAAGTAGCACCTGGATTTCAAGGCTGATGGGGATGTATTGCTGTATATTCATGCCTCTGGGTAAGTAGTTAAAGTCGTTGTGCTAAACACAATTCCTACTCTTGCGTCCTCGCTGCGCACCCTGGAAACATGAGTAACCCTTGTGTGAGATGCAGTAGTCAACCCGTGTGGAGCCTGGTGTGACGGCTAAAAGTGAGAAAGCTTCAGCGGAGCCACCGCGACATATTCGGTTTAAGGGTTCGCTGAAGTCTAATTGCAGCGTCTCTTCGCCAGAGGTGCGGCTGCGAACGGGTCGGTCTTGAAACAAGCGGCTCGCTCTATAAATTTGTAGAAAGCTCTATACTACTTGCCCAGCGAGGTTCTGCGCTGGTTTTAGGACCCGCCACGTAAAAAACACTCCCAAGGAAAAAGAAACAGGTAGCCTTTTTGAAAGTTAGGACCAACTAAAAATCATATGGATTTAGTTCTAGTAGCGCCATCTATGCAGCTCGTCATCCTGATCAATTAGAAATATTTTTTATAGGGTCTGCGACGTTTCCTTCATTTTTCTGGCAGACATAATCTACCCTGTGTAGGATACAAGGAGCTCATAAAATAGCCAGAAATTATATTTTAACGTCTTTATTAAGAAGCCCACTCATATATACGTAAATATTCCTTTGCATGATATACATATGTACATTAGTATATACATACATTTAAACGCATATGACGTTCGCTTCATTTAAAATGCAATCACGGTACACCATCTTGCAACAATGCCACCGAACTGCTGACGCTTCTGGCGCTAGACGTCTGGAACAGGTGGCAAGTCGGCGTGTTATAAACATTGTTGCGGTAATTATTGTTGTTGCCATTGTCGGTTGTAAGCGTTATAGAGACGTTTGTTTGCAAATTATTTTGTTGTCGTTGTTGTTTTCCACTATTATTTTCACATTGTTGTTATGGCCGTTGTTGTTGTGACGGTGGTTTCGTTCACAGCCGTGCACCTCTGAACTGTACGCGTTGTTGTTGTTGTTGTTGTTTTCGTTATTTACATTTTAATGTTATTTTGTAGCAAATGGCAACGAAGCACGACGATAACGGCGCATTGTTATTGGTGTTGTAGTATTTGTTGTTGTTTGATGTTGTTGTTGTTGTTGTGGCAGCATTACTATTTACCCATTCAAAAATGGCAACTTTGTTTCGCATTGTATTATTCATAATGATTATCCATTGAAATGGAAATGGGAATAAGCACGGCACTGGATATGCAAGTGGATCGGAATATATGTATGTATATGTATATGCGAACATTCATGCATGTATGTGTGTGTGCGTGTGTGCTTGTGAATGTGGCAGTGGCAAGAATTTAATTTCATTTTCAATGCGGAAGCAATGCAATGCAAAGAGTGGCTGAGTGCAGCTGCAGCTGAAGCTGAAGCCGAGGCCAAGGAGGAACGAGAAGAGAAAATGACAAAAACACACATACTACACGTTACGAAACAACCGAGCAATTGTATTGTAAGTTGGTGCATGTGTTTGTGCAATGACGGGTGTGTAGATTGGAAACGACTTTTTAAACTTGACGCAGATACAATCGATGCAAGATGAATTTGTATGCGCAATGCTCTGAAAGAGATTTGAGGAAATCAGTGAAATGAAACGCATTTTACATTGACGCTCGGGCTGCACTCGCACTGCTTCGCATCTTTCAATTCTTAATGTTGCTGTGGAAGCGTCTTTTAAATTTTGGGTGTGGCACCGGAGCTTAATTCTGTTCCACTTTTTCTTTAACGCAGATTTATTGAGCGCTCTCATTGCTAAGAAATGTTGCAATTTAACATTTAGTTTAACATTTTTGATATTAGACATTGATTGATAGACGAGGACCGCGACCTTAGGTTTATTGTGGCCTCTCTTAAATCACAAGGACGCACTCAGCACCAGCATATTGATAAAGTCCAATATATTGCTGGGTGCTAGCAAATCGATGGGATCCCTATCAGGAAACATGGATCCAAGAGCCTTTAACGTGCATCTGCAGACTGCTATACATACAGTCAGTTAGCAGGTGTCCTGGTTTCTCAGACACCCTGTCACAGAACCTATCCCTAAGCAGTAGCTCGAGAGTGGAATCATTCCATTCAGCCTTGCAGCTAAGGGTAACCTTGAACTTCTTGGTGATGCTTAACCTATTGATAATGCTGTCGCTTGGGAGAAGGGCTAATGGTGTTACATTACTTTTCCTCTGCCACATCCTTCTGCTGTCATTCGTAGCAGTGTGTCTATGGCTGCCTGACCGATTATTAGGTGAAGTGGTGTAACTTCAAGTGTTGCCATCGGACAAGTGCGTATTGCACCCGACATGCAGATATATGCGAGTCGTTGCAGCTTCGATAGTTGGAGCCCTACCGCAGTCTGCAAAGCTTTTGAGGCCGAGGCCACCTAACGATCCTTGGCTTGCCCATGGTTTACCAGCTAGTCGATTGCAAATCATTAGTTTTTTAGTCGCCTTGACAGTGGTCGGCTCAACATGCTGCTTCCGCCGCAAAGTGGAATCCAGTGTGAGACCAAGATATTTGACCATGTTGGTCATCCATCTCTGCCTCAAGGTTCCGGAGGCCGGGCAAAGGCCTACGTCTCGTGAACGGGACAATTAGAAAGGTTGATGTTCAACTCAACTCCACTGCACCACCCTTTAGCCAGGCTTAAGCCCCTTCGTTTAAGCAACAGAGAGTGTACTCGAATTTGCCTTTGGCTATAATATCAATGTCATCCGCGTAACCTTGACAGCGGATCCCATTATCAGCTATAAAACTAATAGGTCGTCCACGACAAGGCTCCTTAACACGGGGGATAGCACTCCACCCTGTGGACAGCCGCTTGTATTATCAAGACGAACCTCAGCTCTATCTACCTGCGCACCGTTGCTGCCACATTCCTTTCCTTCAGTGCCATGGCTACACTCTTGTGAGACGTGTTGTCAAAACCACTTTCGATGTCTAAGAAGGTGCACAGCATCACTTCCCCTCCTTCCAGCCAACTCACTACCTTCGAAGTTAGCTGGTATTGAGAGTTAATCTCTGCCTTCGACCTTATTTCATCATGTTTTACATACCCAGAATGTTTTAAGGTATGAGCACCATTTGTGTTGTTTACAATTATTTAAAATATTAATTTCGCCAAAAAATGGAATTAAATCGCGAACCAGGGGAGGCCAGACATAAAGAAGGACTGTGAAGCTTTATTGTATCGGGTGATTTTTTAAGAGCTTGATAACTTTTTTTTTTAAAAAAAACGCATAAAATTTGCAAAATCTCATCGGTTCTTTATTTGAAACATTAGATTGGTTCATGACATTTACTTTTTGAAGATAATTTCATTTAAATGTTGACCGCGGCTGCGTCTTAGGTGGTCCATTCGGAAAGTCCAATTTTGGGCAACTTTTTCGAGCATTTCGGCCGGAATTTTCTTCGGAAATGTTGTCTTCCAAAGCTGGAATAGTTGCTGGCTTATTTCTGTAGACTTTAGACTTGACGTAGCCCCACAAAAAATAGTCTAAAGGCGTTAAATCGCATGATCTTGGTGGCCAACTTACGGGTCCATTTCTTGAGATGAATTGTTCCGAAGTTTTCCCTCAAAATGGCCATAGAATCGCGAGCTGTGTGGCATGTAGCGCCATCTTGTTGAAACCACATGTCAACCAAGTTCAGTTCTTCCATTTTTGGCAACAAAAAGTTTGTTAGCATCGAACGATAGCGATCGCCATTCACCGTAACGTTGCGTCCAACAGCATCTTTGAAAAAATACGGTCCAATGATTCCACCAGCGTACAAACCACACCAAACAGTGCATTTTTCGGGATGCATGGGCAGTTGGCCACCAAGATCATGCGATTTAACGCCTTTAGACTATTTTTTGTGGGGCTACGTCAAGTCTAAAGTCTACAGAAATAAGCCAGCAACTATTCCAGCTTTGGAAGACAACATTTCCGAAGAAATTCGGGCTATTCCGGCCGAAATGCTCGAAAAAAGTTGCCCAAAATTGACTTTCCGAATGGACCACCTAAGACGCAGCCACGGTCAACATTTAAATGAAATTATCTTCAAAAAGTAAATGTCATGAACCAATCTAACGTTTCAAATAAAGAACCGATGAGATTTTGCAAATTTTATGCGTTTTTTTTTTAAAAAAGTTATCAAGCTCTTAAAAAATCACCCGATATAACTATGAGAGGATAGAGAAAGCAACCCCTCACACAGATAATCAGTCGGAATTGCTGGCCTGGTCGTCACCAAAAAATAATTACAGAGTGATCAAAAATTGCAGGAAGGCTTTAAGCCCCCTGCCGGATCAACTTCACTTTCTATAATCTGGGTTCTCGCTCATAGGAACAGTTGGCTAAGTTAGGAGCCCCTCTAGACGAATCTTAAACACAGTCAGGTGTCTAATTTGCTCCTCTCGATCGTGCAGATATTGTGAAAGTGTTCTCGATGTTATTATCTTTCGCTAATTTCAAGTTTAGATTAGCTATTCACGAAACATTTTGTCATACTGTAGAATAATCAAGAAACTGACTTATTTGGAAAAGAGTCATAATGGTCTAGCATACTCAGGTTCAGAAACGCTGAGGTACATATATCCAAACATTCCCTACTATCTTTCACAAACTATAACATTTATGCCTTCATCCGCGTATTACAGGATCCGCATTAATAATTCCAAGTTACTCAATTCCAATATTCATGTATCAGAGAAATGCTCACGATCTCAAAGTAATCCAAAGATTGAAATTATTAAAGAAATGTTTGTCTCTAATTAATATAGGACAATTAATATACTTAAACCAATGATGCACTTACTTATTCTCTGAGTATAGTGGGAACGATTACAACAGAAATGGGTACGGTCGAAATAACGAAATCAGATCGAGAAGAAATCGTTGAGGAATTATTTATGACGATTTTCCGAAGATTTGAATGTACGACACATTCCTTCAAGAAGGAAATTCTTACATCGAAATAATGAACTTCTTTGAAAAAATTTCATTTGCAGCAATCCACTCTTTGAGCAAACGCTGTACCGCTCTCAAGCCTGTAGTACTTAGCTGTGAATATGCATTGGTGCTCGGCTGCAAATGTTCCCCTGCTTTTGCGTTTTTTTTTTTTGTAATGTGCGTGAAAAAGTAGAAAAAGCGAACAGCACTAAATTTCCGTTAAGAGGAAATTCAAAAACGGCTACGGCATTTTACGAAAGCTTTCCACAAAGCCAGACGCTTGCTGCAAGTGAAATATTGCACACACCCACACACAACGGCACATTCTCAGCAAAATCCATTTACTAGGAGCCGTGTGAATGGCAGTCGATGGCGGAAGTGAGTATGGAGCAAGGCCAGTAAATAGTTATTCCCGTAATTCTCGTGATATACCGATATATATTTATCGATACTTTTATCGAGTATTTAAGAGTGCGTGTAGTATATGGATATATTCAGTGTTTATATTTTCTTAACTGAAATTTTTAAGTCTTAGAATATCAGTTCCAAATAGGGCCTCCGTGCTGTAAATCTGTAATTTTAATGACTAAATCTGATATTACCGAAATCAATTCTAAAATATCGTTAAAATAATCGCCATCGTAACGAAATATTTTATAAAATAGCCATCGGCTGTGTTCCGAAGATTTATGTTCTTTCTCGTGAATAAAGCTGGAAAACTTAAAGGATCCTAGTACCTAAACTATCTCTCACTAACAACAGCTATTCCACTGTTACTTAGATTAGGTCAGATTGGGTCCTTGGGTTGATCCTAAATCGATGGATTTTTCCTAAAAATATTTCTTTGGGTCCTTTATGTTACCCATAAGCTGCATACAAATTGATCTATAGATCGTCATAGATCGACTAAGCGTTTTGAGCTTGGCACAAATTTATTAGGGTCGCATATACATCAAACTTAGCCAGTTCTTTTGGTGGAAGGTGGGTGGCATTCTTCCAAATAGCTTTGGAGCGTCCTTAAAAAATATTTTGCCACATAGCGTGTGAACCAGTCAAAAAACCCCTGTGATTGCGTCGAGGTTGACCTTACTAATCAGTACAAGTAGTTCGGAGGACCGGTCTGGTAAACCGGTTTTTCTGACGGTTTACTCTAGGTCAGAAAAATCTCGTAGTAGCACAAGCTGTGACTGTTGACCACCACTCCCTGAACTCACAGAAGGTCCATAGTACCAGCGACACGGAATACCGACTCGCTTCCAATAGTATGAAATTGGGGTAAATGCGCTTTCCTACCAAGCTTTGCAGTTTCCGGCGATTCCGCTGTGAGCGTTCACCCAAACAAATATAAAATGAAAGAAGTTTCATGCTATTTCTATTAAGATTATATACGCCGTGACTAGTTTTGGTCGAAAGTTAGCGAGCTCAAAGCCAGTATAGCCACTCGGCTAGAGCGATTTGGTACCCAGAAACTAAAATTGATGAAAATTTTCCAACAGAAAACACTACCTTTAACCTTTTTGCTTAACATAGACTCAAAAATTAAAAAGCTCTCTTCTCCTCTTATCCAATAGCTTCGCCCGCCTTCATAAACTTCGCAGCTGTGTGAAGAGAGAAGTAATCGCCGGAAGAAAGTTCCGCAAAGCAGTGATCCAGATTTTCAAGAACGCAATCGAAATAGTATAGACTTTCACTGTGTCCCTACTCGAAGCACCTCATATTCGCAGTATCTCTAAGATTAATAGAACCTTCGCCGCAAAGTCTACATATACTTATTGAGTAAATTACTAGTCGAGGAACTTCTAGTTGACAAAATGAATTGAGGACTCATACTATATGTAGCCCATTCGAACTAATTTATATGAGACCAAATTTCGAGCTGACAGTTTGAAATTAGTTGCAGAGATCACTGACAAAATTTTGGAGTTTTGTTTTCTACTATTCTAGATCCTTTCCATACCAGCTAATTTATATAGGTGTCTTCCGGGAAACAATTTTGCCTCACAAGTAACTGCACCTGCTCAAGATTTTTCTGTATGGTAATTGAATTTATGTATGACACCAACAGTAAGAGTTCTTTTCTGCTAAATTTTTTTGTTGCTTTCCGGCTACTGATCCGTTACATATTTTTAGTTCTTCTTCAAATTGATATTTATTGCACGAAGAGAGATTCTAACTGGTACGGACTAATACAAATTGCACAGTTTAGATACTGAATTCATCAATTAATTGGGTAATTAGTAAATTGAATAATTAGTATTTAATTAAGAATAAAAAATAAACCCAAAACATATCTTAGGCAGCTTTTTTGCTTAAGAAAAATTTAGCGAACACTGTCAGTCAATTGCCTACTACTATTTGCTACTTACATAATTGTTTCAGCTAATTGATCTGTTTCAATGTGAGATGAGACCTTGGATTTTTCGGAGTCCTTGCGAGATTTTAAGCCAGCTCATCAGAACACATAACCAAAAGTCAAGTGAATCCGATTTCATTTGTTTTTGCTTTATTTTTAGTTTTAACAAAACTTACCGACAAAAGAGTCGACACAAAGTGTTCAAGACGCGGACTCACTCACTAAGAGTTTGATCTTCCCCACTTTTAGCGGGTTTAGCGAATTGAAACGAACTATTATTTATGTGGAAATGCAAAGTAATGGAATGACATTATTAAATCGCCGTAGCGTGTCTTCCGCCAATTTTTTTTTCGCTTCCAGTCAACTACGCGGCATTGTTGCTATTTTTGTTCATATTGAGTGGAGCAATTACGTGTTTACACATGCTTTACTCTGCTCAATTCACACTCACACACCGTCATAGATAATATATGTATATACGTATGTATGTATTATACAATCGCCCATATGTGCGAAAACAGCTTAATTACTGTTTTATTGTCATTTAATTGTTGCTTTTAATTTTAATGTTTGCAACTTTCCATGTTACTGCATATTTTCGAAATTACACAACAACAAACAAAGTAATCGGTATTTTAATGAAGCAGTTTCGACAACCGAACAGAGACCTCTACTCTTCTATCGAGGTCTATTATAATTGCTAATTGAATCAAAAAGAGAATTTTAAAACATGTCACAAAGTGTAGTCATAAGAACGAATTTTTCCAGAGCTCAACACCATTAAAATCACAATCACCAAAACTGCATTGAATAGTATCGAAATACGATCGAAAAGAGAGCTACAAGATCAGAGGTCAAAATGTCTTTATCAAAAATGTAGCTTTTATTAACATAAAAAGTGTGACCGGTACGAAGTTCCCTAATTTTTTGAAGAAAAAACACAGAAACTTCAAATGTAATGGAGAATCTTTATAATCATTAGAAAGAACATTCTTTGCATTTTTTTTTTTTGAAGATGATCTCTTTTAAATATTGGCCGCGGCTACGTTTCAGTTGGTCCATCTGTTGGGTTCAAATACCAATGACTCGTTCGAGCATTTCGATTGGTAACTGATGATTGACACGCGTGCTTTGCTCCAAGGCCTGAATCGGAACAAGATTGTCTTCATAGACTTCAGAAGACTTTACATATCCCCACAGGAAATAGTTTAACCGTCCGATATCACACAGTCTTGGTGGCAAATCGACTTGCCCAAAACGAGAAATTATCTGCTCACCGAAGTGTTCTCTCAAGAAATTCATTGGATGATGCGTTGTTTGGGAAGTGGCGCCATCTTGTTGAAACCAAATAGAGATCACGAGCTTCATTTAAGACATCAAATAGTCGGTTATGAGGTGATAACGGTCGCTATTGACGGCTACGTTCTCACCGACATCATTTGTGAAGAAATTTGGACCGATGATTCCTCCGGTTCACAAACCACATCAAACCGTTTTTTTTTTCTGAATGAAATGGCAGCTCCTGAATATCTTCAGGTTGCTCTTTGTCCCAACCTCAGCAATTTTGCTTGTTTACGTACCCATTGAACCATAAATGGGCCTCATCGCTGAACAAAATTTGGCTCGACTCCTCAAATTTCTGCGGAATATTCGACAGACCATGTTGTCAAACCCTGTCCAATGTATTCAATACTGGACTTTCAGACGAACAAGCATTTGTTCCACCAAACCTAAGAATATTGCTTTTCAAACCGCTGCTGAGTGACTTTTTCCTTGTAAGCTGGAGCAGAAACTTGCTTGAATGTTCTCTATCGAAGAAAATATTGATAGTATGCTTTACCATGCCGCAATTTTAATCCCTTCGTCACTGAAGAGGCGAAGAGACGCCTTTACAGGAGACTGTCACGAAACCAATACTGCTGCGAGATGTTTGACCACTGCACTTAATGACTAATAAATATGTTCTTCGATATCACCTATTATTGAGAGGCAACTACTTAAAGGAATATTTTTTCTTTACTCTGGCAAATATAGAATCAATTTTTGAATGGATTTTGTCACTTAGCTTTTGTAATACTAAGAGGTACAGTAAAGCGGAAAGATGATTGCCCTTGGTTTTGGTTCTTGTCCAAATATTATTCGTTCTTTTCTGTGAAGATTTCATCTGAAGAAACTTATTATGCAAATTAGTGAATAGCATAATTATATTTTTAATATATTCGGTTCACGCCAACCTATAAGCGACAGAAACTGTTTAAAATGACGTTGAACACTATCAAAAGCTCCGTCATGTGACTAAATAGAGAAGGTACCATCTTTTATAAAGGCGTACGCCGCTGACATTGATATTATTGGCCTCAATATCCGCGCCGTTAGTTCTGCTTTCTGCAGACTAGATAAGGAAGCGAAACAAATTGATCTGATTGGAAGGAGATAGGTAGGAGTGTAAGACGAAATATCTCCTGTTATCAAATAAGCAGTCATCCCATTCGCTACTTAGCTCCCACGTCACTGTTGGCACATCATAACTTCGAAGTCGTAGATAATTTCGTCTATCTCTGAACTCTTGCCAACAGGTGCTACTTCGGACTGAGTAGGCAATTGAGAAGTAAAGTCCTCTCTCGACGAACAAAGACCAAACTCTATCCCTCCCTCATTATTCCCATCCTGCTGTATAGCACGGACAATGACATCATCTGATGAGTCGACGTTACGAGCGGTGTCTACGCCAATAAAGAAGAAGATGCCTGTTTTTACGAAATTCTTGATTTTTGGTATGGCGTCTATATGCATCTCATGCTAACCGACGAAGTCTTTATCTGGTCCTAATGTGTTTCGATGTTTTTGCTCGAATCACGTCTTTTTTAAGAAAATTATCTTAAACAAATCGACAATGACGGAGCGATGAAGTACTAAAGTTGACGAAAACAGTTGTAAACTTTAGGGACAGGTTGGGAAAGATCACAATGGCAACTAATCATCGACGAAGTATTTAGGTAATTGTTCCTTGGTTTGGTAAATGGTTTGTTCGTTTATTGATGACACTAATTTTTTGACATCCTATGCTAGATTTTTGAGAAATAATTTTAGAAAGGTAGGTCGATATCAAAACAAATATGTTAGCGGTTCTAGAGAAGGTAAAAGGGCGAGTTTTCAGAAAATCTCTGATCGTAACGAATGCGGGTTTTAGCTCACTGACCGTGTGTTTAGCTAAGTTAGGAATTGCTTAGCCTTGTTGGCTAGTGACTACAAAGTGAATGATTGTAGCGAGAATGATCTTACTTATTACATTTTTACAGAATTGAAGGTGGAAACTACCCCCATTGCACTTTTGCGGTTTACTGCAGACTCACCTGGGCTCAACGTTAGGCCGGAGTCGCGAAGTCTTTAGACCTGTGGTGAATGACAGGAATTCTAGTAGAAGTTGACAGCCAAGCGATAAGGTTGAATCAACTCGTCCTTGCATTTTCTTCGTGTATCGTTCCCGAATTCCGTTAAATCCAAATGGCAATGAGATGTGAGTGCAGACTCTGAGAAGAGTACGACCAGCAAAATAACGGTTGAAGATTATTCACATCGTCGGACTTTTTCAATTTAAAAAAATGTGATTGAAAAGATGCAATGCGACTTCATCTAATTTTTATTTAATCTTGACTAAACTATAAAGTTAGTGTGAGGTGAATTGCATTAAATAATTGCATATATTTTAGTTTGACTATTAAATACATTCAAGCAATGAAAACCTTTACTTCCTTCCTTTATTTAAACTCGCTCGCTTTATTCTGCTTTTTTGGACTACTCTGTTTTGCGCTCTCTCGTTCTTTCTTATCATTTGGATGTTATTGTAAAGCCGCAAGGTAAAGTAGTAAACAAGCTCGATGAGACTCAGAATGCTGGCACCTAAAAACAAACCCAATATGCCACCGATAGTGACCACGACATCCAAACGCGTACGCAATGCCTGGCGACGATAACGCTCAGTGGGGCGATCAACTAGACTGATGGCAACACTACGCCTTTCTACACTTTTGCGACCGCTGTGACGACAAAATATTATATTGAGAGCATATCAAAGAAAACGAGCCGGCACTACAAACCTCGGGCTATACTCGGAAACCGCACGTAAGTCGTGTTCGGTGCACGAGGGCAAGCAGTCACACGTTTCATTATTCTCCGGCCATGGCAGCAGCAATTTAATATCGGGCGAGACCTTCGTTTCCTTCTCCAAACACAAAATTCCGTTATATTCACAATCGGGCCTATCCACACGTGCCGATGGCATTAAATTGAATATCGTGCAATTGCAGTAACGCATTTGCAACGCAGCAATACAGTCGACAATGCAGGCGCTGAAGCTGTAGACGCGAAACGATGACTTCGGCATGATCTCGTCGGAGAAACGACAACCTCGATGCTCTGGTGATACTTCACGCACATCTACATCGTTAACCATTTCTTGCACGGATATTTGTAGGTCCGTATGCTTGCCTCGTGTTGCCACCTTTGTTGTAATACCAGCTAGATTGGCGTAAGGTATGTCCTCCTCGTTGAGCACGAAAACCTGTGTGACAAATGCATATTTAAGTGTGTCAAGTCTTTGATTTCAAGCATACCTCGACTGCAACATCGGTGACTAGGCGCATCGTGGCATGATTGTCCTCTACCTCACTCGGGAACCAATGTTTGCTGCCTGTTGTGATAAAGACAGTGGACGTGGGGTTAGGTTAGATGGCTGTTCTCTCAGCTATGCAGGGAGATCTTAGACTGTTATGTACATTTATTTGAGATGCCTAACGGAGAACTCCTATAATTGGTTAACAGCTGTAAACAAACACGTCCTGTATTTATCACAAATCTGCTTAGCTGTTTAACTTCTATTTCCGCTGTTTCAACTATTTTTTACCTTGAAGTTCGAGGTATTTTTGCCTTGATCAGAAGTTCACTAGAGATTTTACGATTCTCACTGTGCCAGGAGGATATTACGATTGCACAGCTGCTGGTAGTAAACCAACATTTGTTTAGTTGGTCTGAGACACAACAATCCAGTTGTCAACCACAGGAAGCCAAAAGATCTCCTATCCGCTCCTAACTCGCAGTTATTGAGACTAAAGTACCTGTCCGAGCAAGCTCATTAGCCTTAGAGTTTCACACAATACCGCTTTGGTCAGGCATCAAAAGTAGTCTAATCATAAAATAACTCGATGGTAAAGATATGGAGTCTAGACATCCTTTCACTAGTTTAGTTAGCGCACTCTAGGCTAATATCACTGCCGGATGAGTGGATAATCACCAGTCTGAGGCAGGCTGAGCTTCGGAGCCGTAGTTATAGTACTACTTTTATGGCAGACATATCGGAATACGAAAAAAAATTCTCTGTCCGTCGGCTGGAATTTTGTTTGTGAACATTTGTAAAGATATGATTTGACACGATATACATTGATCGTCTCCGAAGTCTTATAAAGGTATAAGCTGTAGGTACTAACTAAAATTTGCATAGTTTTGATCTTTCATACAAACTCTAAATACTCTTGCTCATCATATATAGTGTCTTTTGAAACATCTTTACATAATCTTTATACCCTCTACATCTATTACTGGGATTTCTTCTGATTAATTTTTATTAACGAGTATAACTTACGGATGATTGTTTTGCCTCGAATTCAAAAGATAACAGTAGCCATAAGGTGTAAGTAGTGGTACAAAGTAGTGACAGCAGTTGAAGACCTTGTGCCCGAGCGAGCATTCAACCAAAACGTTGGAGCAGTTCTCATGAAGCTGGAATCCATTTGGTAGACATTTTCAAACTTTTCACTAATTTCATTATTTTTATATATATTTAGACTATAGCATACCTTTTCCGTTAGTTCCCTGTAGTGGGTATGTGGACACTCAGCATCGGTGCCCTCCTTATCGAAGCAATGTGCTCTGGCATTGCCGGTGTTGTACTCATGCGGAAAGAGTAATTTTAATACATAAATTTCGACGTCATAGTCATACTCTTCGGGGTAACTGAGTTTTGAAGATCGTGATTTTAGTGAGTTGTATGGTATGTAAATATTTTATAATGTTGGGATAAAAGCAAATTAAAGTCAAAGAAATCAAAAAAATATATAAATAAAATGCAATAAAATAAGTAAAAACACAATTAATGAATTTTGCAAAATTGAAAAGTAGTTTTAGGTCTTGAGCAGTTACTAACTGAAAACACGTATAAGTAACTCCACGTCTCAAAATGCGTTCTACAACTGACAGCTTGGCTTCGCGACAGCTTGGCGAGCGCTGAGCAACCATCAGTACTTGCGCTGTCTCAAGATCCTTTTGGCACAAGATCGACCGCAAGAGGTTCAGTGAGCTCTGTGGCTTCAGGAAGTTTAATCTATCCTAAGTCTTGTGACTTCTAACTGATCAATACATTATCGCCGACATCTCAACACTTACTTCTTGATTATCTCGCTTTTACTAGATCTAGGCTTAATAAAGTGTGAGATCCTCTTTCAGATAGGATTAAATGCTTAATCAGATTTGTATTGGCCTCAAGGTGACCCTGATCTAATCTAACCTGACACCAAGACTCTCAAAAATACATACCACTGTGCCCAAAAAATAAGGTGACATTGTATTTATTTTGAAAATTCTTTATTTATTCTTCCAAATCAATTTCATCCCCTTCAAAGTAATCCCCTCCCGATGCAATGCACTTATGCCAACGAATTTTCCAATCTTCGAAACACTGGTTGTAGTCACTTTCCGGGATGGCCTTCAGTTTCGTCTTCGCTACGGCTTGAACCTCCTCTATCGTATAAAAACGGTATCCCCGGAGCGGTCTTTTGAGCTTGGTGAATAGCCAGAAGTCGCACGGCGCCAGATCAGGTGAATACGGTGGTTGCGGAACGATATGGGTTGAGTTTTTGGCGAAATGATCACGAATTACGAGGGCAGTATGGGATGGTGCATTATCGTGGTGTGAAAACCAAGAATTGTCTTTCCACAATTCCGGCCTTTTTAGGCGGATAGCGTTACGCAAACGACGCATAACGTTCAAATGATATTCCT